>NC_092863.1:41573225-41695885 GCF_032062135.1 Pyxicephalus adspersus | reverse complement strand
CCGGCCGCAAGCTTTTTCAGTTGCTGAATAGCGCAATGGCGTACGATTTCAGATCGCGAATACGAATGCGCGAGCGACAATCCGATTCTGCTTGATGAATCAGGGGCAGTGTGTGGCTGAATTGGGAAGATAAAGAAAGAGAGGACAGAGGAGGTAAAATGTGGTTGTCATGTTTTTGCTGGTCAGAGTTTTGTGAATTACTTTTTGTACACACTGCATGATGTTTACCAAACATCCAAATGGTACAGTAATGCCTTCAGCTGTAAAAAAATAATGTTAAAGTTAGAAGTCAAATATAAAATAAATAACTGGTATTCTTATGGAAATATTTTTATATACCAAATTATATATATATATATATATATATATATATATATATATATATATATTATAATGACTTACAGACATTACAGTTTACACATATTTCAAAGATTATTTTAAGTCTACATTTCAAATTTGTCATCATCCTTTCTACTTGGTCACCATGTTTTTTTTAACTCTTCTCACTGAGTTTATAATAAGGGCCTACTCTTAATACCTTCTGTGTCATAATGGAAAATAAAGCTTTTAAAATGATCTATGGGAGAATGACCATATAGCTGTGCAGTCATGTGTGAAAGCTTTGGTAAAGGTCAGAAAAAAAATTCAGCATTTCCCAAATTAGCCCTCTGTGTGACAGGCATCTGAAAACCATGAGTACAGAGCAATGCACAGGAATGGAAAAGATTAGTACAATTTCTAATAAAAACATGAACCATACATGCCCACTGGAGGCTAAGAAAAATGCTGCAGGTGAACATTGTTTAACTTGAACCTTTTAGAGGCACAAAGCAATCATACTGTGTTTTAAAATAATCATTAAATCCATTGTATTCCTAAAGTACAACTGCAGTTCCCAAGAAAGTTAGTTCTTTTAATGAACCAAAATGACCCGATATTCACACATGATTAAAATCTTTTACTAAAATAAACCTACCTTGATAAAAATATGTTTTATGTCAATATAAATCATTAAAAGATTCATTTAAATGATTGCAGATGTGTGTGCTTGTACCTTATGCAGTGTAAAGCATTACGTGGTGTTAAAAATAGCCCTAAATTAGGTATATTTTTTGAAGTAAATGCTAGAGTGATTTAAATACGCTTTACAATAAGATGATTATTATGCTAATTTATTCTGTGTATATATTCACTTAAATTATCCAGACATGTGAAAATTAAATGACTGATTTTCTCTACAAGATTGGATAATGGAAGTTATCTTGAGCAGCACAGTTGGCTCAGTGGCTAGCAGCGCTAGGTCACAGGTTTGAAGGAGTTCTTCCCATGTTTGTTTGGGTTTCCTCCCACATCCCAAAACATGCATGTATGTTAATTGTCTTTCCCTCAAAAACTGAACTTAGACTGTGTTAATAATATGTGACTGTGGTATGGACTTTGATTCCATGTCCTTTGAGGGACAGTTAGTTATATAAAGATGGGCTTTGGTCTGCGCTGTGTAATATGTTGGTGCTATAAAAATACAAAAATATTTCTTTACAGTATCTGGATTGGATAATAGACTACAGATTATCTGTTTTGCTGTGATGATAAGCCTCTCCCATTTCAATATTGAGCCCTTGGTACAATGGATTATTGGACCCCCTGCCAGTCTTAGTCATCAGCCCCTACCATTACACTATTTGGTTTTAGCTTTACTTTAAAGCCGATATTTATTGTCACTGAGGTTTTTAGGTATAGTCAGTTTAAAAAAGTTAAAAACCAAAGTTACAAAAACCAAAGTTTGAGTGGATTTTTTTCAAATCCAAATGCTCAACACAACACTGCATCTAAAATAAAAAAAAGAGTTTTGCTTTAGTATGAAATTAAATTATTTATATCATGTTTAAATAGAACAAACAAAAATTTTTTGGAATATACTTTAAATGTTTCTTCAATGTGAATAACTTTTCTAATGATACGGTGTCTAGTATAATAACATATTTTTATTAGCATGTCTAAAATAGGGGAATCGAGCAAGCATATTTGATGTTTTAAAAGTCTACAATAAATTATTTTTAGGATGAAAGGTAAAATATTCACATTTTAACACTAGTGTTTTTAGACATGATGTTTGTTGAAGCTTAGTGTATAATTTTGTCAAATACTTTATCTTCATATTGTAGGTTTTAATTAGATTCAGTGATTGCAAAGGAATGCATTTCTTAAGTAGTCTCCACAAACATGTCTTCTTTATCTGAGAACAATCAGATTGTTGTCAGTGCTTAGGTATTTAAAATGATAGTGGGAAGCGTTGACTTTTGGCAACATTACATACCATGCATACTACAACAATACCAGTGATTTGTTAACATGTGCATAGACAATCTAAAATGTCCTGCCTACCATTGGCAGCAATCAGCGCTTCCCCAGTCACACCAGTAGTTTCCCTACAATGTCTACTATTATCTTGAAAACTCCTACTAACCTGCCCCCTTTTTCTCTACTGTCATATTATTTCAAAGGGACCTTCTTCATAGAACAGAGTTGGTGCACAAAAAGAGTTTAAAAGCTAAAGCGATTACCAAAGGGACCACTGAATACCTCCATCTTCTTCCTTCATCTTCCAGTTCCTGCCTACGTCACCCTAACTCGCACTGCACAGGCATGATATCTGGTGATGTTTTCCCTTGCAATGTAATGTAATAGAAATTGCAACTTTTTTCATATTGAGATAAAAACTCCTTATTTCATTCTGGGAACGTTTTTTTTATGCTATGTTATCTTCTTTTGTTTATTTATAAAGGAACCCATCAACCCAATGATGACTGCTGTACTAAAGGTATAGGAGTAGTAGGGATGTCTTAAGGTGCGTACACACTTCCAATTTTTATCGTTCCAATCGAACGACGAACGATCGATTGGGCAAAAAATCGTTCGTAAAAAAGTAACCAACGACGCCGACGAACGAGGAAAGTCGCTGGAAACGAACGACCGGACCGACGGATCGGATTGGGCGACGATCGTTGAACATCGTTCGTGTGTACGGTCGTTCGTTGATCGTCCATGATCTGAGCATGCGTGATGAACGAACGTCCGTTCACTTTCCTGTCGTGCACATAGTTCCTCTATCGTTCAAACGATCGTATCTATTGTGTGTACAATATCTACGAACGATCGTGTCGTTAACTCTATGTGCAGGATCGGTGCTATACGATCGTTCATATATATCGTGCATGAACGTTCGTCGTTCGTTTTCCAACGATAATAATTGGAAGTGTGTATGTAGCTTTAGCCAAAGTGATATTGGCCTGTTTAAAGCAATAAAATTAATACTTATATTGCAGCATTATCCTTAGATATCAATGTGTCTGATTCTACTGAATTCTTGTTAATGATTTAAAACATTGTAATCTATGTTGTAGAAAGTCTCCACATTATGCATGAAAAGCAGATTGAAATGCAGATATACCAGTTAACACAGCTTGTTGCAACCCACTTAATTAACAGATACACACACAAAAAAAATTTAATTGACACATTTTACATGTGAAGTTTTCCGGATCCCAAAATAGAAAGAAATCTGCAAATTATAAAAAAATATAAATATATTTTTTTTTTATTTTTGACTCAGTGTATGTGTACTTTTATATAGTTTCCCATTAAATTGTTAGCAATTATTATAAGTGGAATTTTTACTTTTCCTTAACAAATAGAATAGTTGAATTTAGGACAGGTAATTAATTTAATTTATTTGGACATTTGACAAAAAAGGAAATATTTAAAAAGAAATATTGTTCTCAATGAGCTATGCATTTGAGGATACAGAAACTTAAGTTTAATACAATAATCTGTGTTATAACTTACCAAGCCTTGCCTTTGTAAACCACTGTGGTGCATTATTATACCCTAAAATACTATACTCATATAAAATAATACAACTCAAAAAAAAAAACAGTAAAATTCAAAGGCATTTCTCCATCCTTCAGTGGTGCCAGATAAGCAAATTGTATTGGCTATACTTTGCTAGGATCTCCAAAAACTCCAACTACTTTTTAAATAAATGTAAAGGACCATTTTAGTGTCCACTAAACTGCTTTTAGTGACATACCTGCCAAAACATAGTGTTATCTGTCTTTCTACAAATGCAGCACAAATGCAGAAAGAAAGGTGTCACCTCCCAGAATGTACTGTTAAATTGAGTCTAGTAAGGATGTGGGAAGTAGGTAGTATAATCTGAGAGATGAACAGAGGATAAGGAAAATAAATTGAACATCAGCAACATCTTGAAAGAAGGTTCCCACGGCCAATATTGGTCCCATTGTAGTGGCTACCAGTTAGGCCATGCAAATGGTTTATATTCATTTGACAGCAGAGGTACGAAGGATCAGCTGCAGCCCTCCACTTCCCCAGTCTGTTCACATGGTCACATTGCTGTGGCTATTAGCATATGAATATAGGTCATTTTCTGTACATTCTCTGTCTGTCAGCAGAGGCACCTAGAAAAAGCTGTAGTCCTCCCCTTCTCTCTTTCCTAGATCTACTAACATGGTCCTACTGCATTGGCAATTAGCACACACATATGGGCCTATTCTTATTTGTCTGTTTGAAGGTATATGTAAAACATACCCTATTTTTTATGTAAATGCTGTATATATATATATATATATATATATATATATATATATGCACCGTGCTTTAATGTCAAAGGAAAAGTATATGGTCCCATTCATACCCACCCATATCCATTACCATGTGCAAAGGACAGAACAGGCTGCATGGAAATTAAAAAAACATAATACATTTTTTTTCAATTCTGACTTAGATACACTCACTAAAAGACTAAAGCCAAAGTGAGTGTTCCATTTGTTCCATTTTTTCTTTATGAAGTGAGCTTTTGTAATAAGGTTGAAGCTGTGTTCACTTAAAACACTTAATAGTGCGCTAGCAATTTTTTTAGTTATTTCCCTAATACATGATGATTTAAAGTGAAGACAAGTTTTGAAAAGTAAACGTAAGCTTTTCAAAATAGACCGTTCACTTTACTAAGCATTTTAGCTGTAGTAGCCCAGCCATTGGGCCTGATTTATCAAAGCTCTCCAAGATTGGGGAAGATAGACTATTACATGCCCCTTACCTCAATAATCATGATTTGCAAATACTAAAAGCTAAAGCTACTTCTGCCATACAAAATATATTGTTTACCTCCTGACTGGGAGCGGCACCCCACTGCACTCTCTCCCCTTCACTTGCATTAGGATCTTCCATCGTCCTTGTATCCACCAGGACGTTTGTTCAGATGATGGGCGAGGAGTACTGTACACACGCAAGATTCCAATCCGATATCCGCCCTGAGACGATTATCAGACGAGAACCATTGCACATGTGTACCAATCTTTATTAGCAAGATGTTTGGTTCAGGAAAAGCTTTGATATCTTGTGCCAAACAGATGCCGGGTAATTGTTTTGAAAGTGAATCAGAATGGGAATTACAAAAAGTAACTTGAGAAAACATAAGTGGGTGTACCTTACATGTTTTTGATCCTAACAATTGATAGGATCATTATTACCCTAAATAACTGGACACAAGTAAAGGTAAGTAAAGGTAAATTATGTCTCACAAACCCCTCATATATGGTAGGAGACTCGCATTTTAAAATAATTTACCATTACCATGCAACAATCTTTTAAGCTTATTGTATAGCACTAAAATAAAACTAGAATTTAAAAAAGAATTGATCTTGCAATAAAGTTTGGAATAAAAACTGCTTAACCAACAACTATTAAATCAGTCTGTTTTTTTTTATAAAGTGGCTCAGGCTACAAGCAACATTTATGGGTGAGGTATTCCATACATTTTAATTATGACCCACTGTGTCAGAAGCTGAAGGTATCTTTGGAGAGGGGTCATTATTCTGCCTGAAATGTCCATCAAAACAATGCAGTATGCAGACAATTCCGGAAGAATCCTTGGTGCCGTGAAAAGTAGTAATTCATCTAGACCAAGGGTTTTCCACTTCATTTCACATAATCACAATTCCTATGTCCTTCCATCACTTTCTCATCTGCCTTTTCTTATTGCTGTCTATAGCTCTTGCAAGTGCATCTTAACCTATTTACCTACTAATAAACCATATTTACCTACCTATGACACAGCGGCCCTTATTTTCCACTTTATTCACTTCTGTAAAACTTACCCTTCATTCAGCATCCAAAAAATAAATTACCTCAAACATCCACCTTGTGTGACCTTGCCCTTGTTTAAACTGAGTTTCTTTGCATGCAGTGGGATTACTAACACACCTACTGCATTGAAAAAATTTTATTTCCTATCCAACATAAATGGTTAATGCAAGTTTTACAGCTGCATGGTAGCAGCATAATCACAGGCAATAGCATACAATAGGGAAAAAAGTTTGCAACTTATAGGAAGAAAAATCTAAAAAAAATCCAGAATGCCAATTATATTTATATTTCTTATGTTATAAACAATACTGACCCCTGTCTTGTAAGTACCTAAAAGAAAAGTTTTCTATCTATGTTGGGAATCATATTCAGATATTTAGCATTTGGAATAAAGCAGCCATTGAAAAAAATGGTTTTGAGTTTGACCAAATATAGAATTTTTTTGGAAATGATGCAGAATATAATGCTGTTCCCAAATGTTCTACAATTATCAAGAAATAAATGTATATTATTTCAGAGTGTTAAAAGGAAACTATAGAGGAGGTAATTCTGTTTGATCTATCTGCTCTTCGATATATGCATGCTGAGATTACAGACCAGACCTCATCTGAGTATCATAAAAAGCACTGCAAACACAAATGTGTTAAGGTCACATCAATTCCACTCTACGCGTTACATCATTCTAACTTCATCAGGGATATAAAGACAGTAATGTGCACATTCTTTCATACCCCTTATCCCAAAGAAATCCAGTTTCTTTGCAATATTTAAACCACATCAAATATAATATTGGGCATATATATATATATATAGCATACATATATAAAAGAACAGATGGACCTTGGAGAACATGATATTTGTTATCTATGTAAATACAGTTTTTAGAGTTTAGAGTAAAAATAACAGTTTTAAACTTATTGGTCTAGTTATGAAGCAATGAATCTGACATTTACTGAAATATTCCTTGGTAAAAAATTAAGCCCTGCACTTCTGTCCCCCTAGGATGTTTGGCAAGCAGGTCTGAGCCTGTGATGGGAAATGGGGGTGCACCGGCCAGGTAATTTTTCCCGCGGACCACCAAAGTTTTCATGCGGACCACTGTTTGGCAACTGCTTCATTAAAGGACTTGAGATGGATTTTTATTTTATTGACTTTTTTGTATAATACATATTTATATGTGTGGTAGGAATATTTGTCTTAGTGTTGCATGTAGATATTCATATGGCATATGAATATATGATGTTTTGGTCGTGTATGGTGACACTTTGTGTATGATGTTTGCTGCCGGCTAAAATGTAAGAGTTTTTAAAATACACAGGATTGTTAATTAAGATTTAAAAACGTGTTTTATTAACCATTTTATGTTATGCTATAAAAGAACCCTGTCCCATACTTTCCTTTTAGAACATAAGAAATGAATTATATTGGTGAACATACTTTAAAAATCCATAATAGACCTTAAATTTACTGTCCTTGTATAAGTATTACTTTTGGGTGATGCAATTTGCACATATTTTTGATCACACTATTTCTGTACATCTCTGCTTTCTTTAGAAAAGATGAATATAGAATCTGTAGATTGCAGAGGTTAAATCTCCCAGGTTTTCTGCAAAAAAAAAAAAAAAATGAAGGGAAGAATCGATTATATGGTAATATAAAGTAATACAAAATCTTGTTTTACATTTCATGTATGATAAATAAATCATAATAAACCATCCCTTATACTGAATAATCTACTATCTGCTTACATGTAAACCCAGCATGAGACCTGATATGACTGACAACTGCTGTAGTTTGATCAGTAGACAGGTACATACATAGATGGCAGAACACAATTTCTATCTGAATGTGCTACAGAGGAAAAGATCAATGGCAAAATTTGACAAACACTGAAAAAGACAGAATATTTATTGGACTGCACACTGAAATTCTCTTCTTCAGTCAAAAACAGTTTTATACTTACTGTCTTGGAATCCATACCAGAAAGGGAAAGGAGTATGTAAGTTATAATAAAATTTACTGACTTGAAAACTCCAGCAACTATAAAAAGGCATTACTGAAAAATGAAAAAGGAATGGAAGATAAAAGCACAGTTACAACAGATTTCTAAGATGGTTAGTGGAAGACACTATAGGAAGGGTGAACTTGCCAAAGATGTGGCAGGAACAGAAAAGATATTAATGCATGGCAACAAAGACGGCAATCTAATATTTTGGAAAAGGAAGCCTGCAATAAATTCACCACTCTGCAGTAGTTGAAATCTTTGAGATCTACTTTCAAGAGGACGCTAACTTTATGAATTAGTTTCTTCTGCTAGATATTACTTTGAAGAGTGAGAAGAACAAGGGAATTTTAAAGCTAAAACCCAGGTTAAATACACATTTGAAATACATATTGAATGTTCTTGTCTGCTTTGCTGTTTTGTCCAGCTATTAACGGACAGGAATGTAGATATCACCTTCTCTGTTATATTAAGGGAATACAGTGTCGCCTACACTCAGGCAGATTGTTAGTTGGACAGTGAAGGAGCAGAAACACACTCATAACTCATGAATGCTGACCACTGAATACTGTGACAACATGCAGCTCTGTACTGAAAATGAGCTAATGAAGATTTAATTAGTTCTAACAGAACAAAGCCACTAGCGGATTTTTGGTATAATCCAAACAGCAACAACAAATGTCAACAACTCAATCTAAAGGATCTGCACTTTTTCATGGAAGAGGATACTAGTAGGCAGAGAGTTGACCACTAGTGACATGCCACTAGTAATAGTAAATTGCACTTTACTACAAGTATTCTCACTTAAAGCCCATAGAAAAGGGGCCCTATCAAAACACCCAAAAATTTGTTGGGTATGATTATTAGACATAAATAAAACAAAATCAAAATGAACAATTTGGTCTTGAGCCTTTTAAAAAGTACATAGCAGTAATATTGCACATTGGAGAACTGTGGGTTTTGCAAGGCTCCCATCCTGGGATTATGAAAGCAAGTTTCTCTCTCTCCTTTATTTCCTAAATTGTTCCTGTTTTTTTTTAAATGTTATTAGGTAACTTACCTGTAGTCTATAAGGAAGAATAAAATGTCACAGTGTGTTTGCGCTTCAGTTATTAGGTAACTTACCTGTAGTCTATAAGGAAGAATAAAATGTCACAGTGTGTTTGCGCTTCAGTGATCCCTTTGCGTGCCCAGTCTCTTTAAGGGCCTTTTTTATTAATAATCTCCAAGGTTGGAGGGAATACACTTTTATCTGTGAAGTTGGGTGATCCAGCAAACCTGGAATAGATTTGGTCTAGTATTGAAAACATTTGCGAGGAATAGCAAATGACTCACAGCCTTTTGGTTATGTACAGTAATCTAGTTAATTGGTCACCAACCTGTGGTCCAATTTTGGTGGTCTGCAGATCTGGCTGGGGAGCCCCCCCAGCAGGGTCAGAAGAAGGACCCCGCTAGGGGGCGCACTGGCCAGGGCCACGGACCATGTCTTCCATACGGATTGTAGGCTCAGCGCTGTGGGTGGGTTGTGTCTCTGGAGAGTGGGCAAATTCTGGCATTATGACATCACCCTGGGGGAAGGTTCATCCACTTTGAGTGACACACGACTCCCCGCGCAAATAGGTCCGAAAAGGTTGGCGACCACTGGTCTAGTCTCTTCTTTTGGGAGAGGGATTTTGGGTAGTAAGTAGGCAGGCTTTCTTTGGTTATAATATATACATATAAAAACATTCAATGTAAATTGAATGCAAAAAAAATATTATTGTTAATGTGTTTTACTTTCAAAATTTATTTAGGTTTCTTATTTCGTAATATTTGCTGGCTATATTCATATTATGTGACCATTGTGTTTCCAGCTGCAAGCTCTTTTCTATAAGAATTTTTGTTGCAGAATTGATTAAAACTTCTCGTATTCTTATTGCTGAAAAATTTAGCTATCAAAGGATCCATGAGATGAAGCTACTATCAGTATAAGAATGCACATTAAAACCATTAGTAGATCCAAAGATGCTGATAGCTAAAAATATATAATAAATACTAAATTTGGCTGTATTTCTCCCACCTTCAGAACCTCCCTGAACCTCTTTACTGTGAACTTCTGCAGTATCTCTTCCCATTTATTCTGTCCAGCGGTGTCACTTGCAGCAGCATCGAAATAGCAGCATTCTCCTGCTTCCAGCTGTGCAGCCTGAGATGTTTTTTTTGTTGGCATCCCCAGCATATACTCTGAGGCTGTGCACAGCTGAAAGGGATTTTAGGAGCCAGTTAGTGCTCCTGTGCTGCCATTGGCTGCTGGGGCTTTATAGCCTCTCTGCTCCCAGTGATCTGTGTCTGTTGTAGTGTTTAGCTGGGCTAATCTGTGCTGGTGAGTTTTTTTTGTTATTTACTGTTGCTGACCATTGCCTGTTCCTGACCTATCAATTATACACAGCGTGGACCGACCTCTGCCTGTGACCCGACTCTGCTTGTGCCTACTCTCTCTGTACCTCGTTTGGTCGACTGATCAGCCGTGTATGACTTTGGTGTTGTACTCTGAATTCCTCTTTGTAGTTTTTGTACTACTTAATCTGTGGGCTCCTGGTCCACTGCCAGCCCATCCCAGGCGCCATCCTTTGCGCATGGGGGCAACTGTGTGCTGGGAGCCTAAACTAATCTTCCAAGGCTGAGCATGGTGAGGACTGCAACATTAGTTTTGGGGACTGGCGTCTGGTGAGCACTGGTGCTGTCCAAGGCCTTACAAGACCTAAAGTAAAAAAAAAAAAACACCAGGATGTAGTACTATTCCACAAATGAGACGTGCCATGTCTCTTTTGTCAAAAAACTAACTCCCTGGCTCCTGAGTGCTTTTACATCATGCAATGAATTAAGGGGATCGCCTTCTTCATTGCGGTGACGGGACCTGACCTGGTATATAAAATTATATATAAAATGCATAAGGTTGGAAGAAATCCTTTTTTCTTGGATTCTATGGTTGTGTATACGTTAGTATGTCAAGAAGCGCGGTCAGTCCCAGCAGAGGATTGAACACTACAGAGGACAGAAAACACTTTGGAATAAATTGGTGACTTTAACATTGCTCAACATCTTGCCAATGTGTTTCAACCATGTGACTGTGGTCTTTTTCAAGACTTTCCAGGAAAGTGCTAACCCGTGGCTGTAAACAACAAGGCCTACTAAGGCTCATCTACAGGTATGCACATATCTTAACTTTTTTTTAATTTTATATTTTTGCTAACTGTCTAAGGGACATTTTCACCATATGCTGCTATCCATTATTATTGAGTGTCAAATTAGTGTCAAATACATCACTACATCACTAAAAATGTTTATTTATCTTGAAAAAATACAGTTTTACAAATTTTAAAAGGTAGGTACATATATATATATATATATATATATATATATATATATATATATACATATACTGATATATATATATATCAGTCACAAAGAATGAGGAACCCGGCAAGTGATGCGCTTCGCGGAAACATCAGCTTCATCAGATTTTGAATGTCATTCACTGTTAGATAAGTGAGCTGTAAAAAAATGATAAAAATAATAAAGTAGGTAAGGATATCATAACATGTAAGTGTATTACTATACGTTTTTAATCAAATATTAGTTATGAGGTACACACATTTGTCATTGTAACACATTTCTTAAGTGCATTTGTTTTTTCTTTGCCTAGATTTCCTCTTTAATAGCATCCTTTGGTAATTAAAAAAACTTAATTAATATACAATGCATTTTGCTAAACACAAGTCAGCTGGTATTTTCATATTTGCAATACAAATACAGCTATTACATACACAGACAATAAGACAGATCTTTTTTTAATACACGAATGAATGGCTAAATATCCTGATACACAGAGATTTGACTATCTATATATATTAAAACATTTGCAGCAATCCTAATCAATGCTATTCATATTTGTTTTTAAAGGCTTTGAAAAATGATTACATTTTTCCATTGTTAAGCTTTTCTCAATACTTGCAGTCAAATATAGTTTTTCATGATTGGAATAGTAAACAGAGGGTGGAGAGGAAAAGCAAATTCCAAGCGTTACAAAGTGTTTTATGCATATTTATATGTGAACAAGGTAGATGAAGGCACTGTTTGCCCTTTACTCAGCTGGAATATTAATTGGGATATTTATAAGCTAGGCATGCATGGAATAAATATGGAATGATGATGGTGGTCCTCACTGGGCAAGAGTTTGTCAGTTCTGCTGCTCTTTGAAAACAAGGCACCTTACAAAATGAAGTGCTTGTCTTGTGCCTCATTTGGAATGCAGAAAGCATCCGAGTCGCTGTGCAGCACTGCAAGAAAACCCTGAGAAGACAAGAAAAATGAAGGCAGCCACAATCTCATTTTCTGAGGGCTGCAAGTCAGCCAGGAAATGGCTATTATTCCATCGACACTGTCGGTATTAAGTTATTTCCTTCACTAAATACGAGAATGTTCATGAATATCTATTGAGTCCCAGATACTGGTGTCTACTGGCAGTATGGCTCACTGATTGTAGCTTTATATTCCTCTGACTACACACCTCAATCTCACATTGAAGTGAAAGACAATAGTATTTTAAATTGGTTAATAAATCTCCAGATTGATGCTCTTGGAAGGTGCATGAACTTAGTCTCCATTACAAGTATGAAAAAAATAACATTTAACCACTGAAATTCCAGTATTTTCTTCTGTCCCTTTAAATGAGGGGAAAAAAAGAATAATTTTAGGAGTTTTACTATGATTTTCTAAATGTATCCTGTCAGAATGGCATTAAACCTTATAGCATAATGTGAAATGAATGCTGGCTTAAAAGATACATTCTAGAGCTTGCTTTAATGTCACCCTTTGTGTTATGTGTGCTGTGGAAGACAGGGCACATCCCGAGCTCTCAGCTCCTAATACATAAGAAAGAATGGTTTCACGTCAAAGATTCTTAAATTATTTTTTTATCTTGTTTTTTTTTATATTCTGTCATTCCAACTTTATTGACGGCAACATTACTCTATACTATTTTCTGTGTACTGGCATTAATCTTAAAATTATAATAATAAATTGACAATGATGCAAGTGTATTGAACAGTCAGGTAAACAGAAAAGCAAAGATATTTATATATATATATATATATATATATATATATATATATATATGTGTGTGTATATATATATATATATATATATATATATATATATATATATACAAATACAAAGCTCTGTAACTCTGCCAAATCATACTACCAAGCATGATCGTTTTACTCTCCTATGCCATATACTGAGAAATAACCAGTATTAGGATGAAGCTGACCTGTTGTCCAATGAGCATGCAGGTAATTCCAGAAACAAAGATAAGAAAGAGTTGTGCCACTACCCTATTCACAACCATGGAGAGTGGCAGAGGATTAGGAAACCAAGGCACTGAACAAACAGAACCTGAAAAACAAAATGTGTTACCCACATGAATTTCAAGCACACAGCTATTTTACTAATTAGTATCAATACCAACATAATGACATATCTCCATTCAGACAAATCCATACCACTGTATGTATTGGATGTATGATGATGTTGCATTGGGTTCTTCACCCAGAGTTCTGCTTTCAAATAAGGGCAAGTTACCATGAAGCAGGAGCAATATAAAGGCACAACTCCCCTACCAACTTTGCAGGCTCCAACATCAGTTCATAGCCAACAGCAACAGCCTTAAAATGTGTATTTGTCTGGACAAAAATTAGTCTGATTTATCAAAGCTCTCAGAGACTGGAGAAGATAGACTATCATATGTGAGCCTAAGTGATCCAGCAAACCTCACTGGATCATTCAGGTTTACCTTTTACCCTTTGTGACTAGGAAGGCTTTTTAATTTATAATGAATGATGCAAAAGAAATATGCTGTCTTTTCTCCAATAAACTCCTTACATTCCCCTCACAAGCTTATGCACATTTTAATGTGAATTCCCAGCATTCCTTTGTTCATTATTTTAGCTTCGACGCCCATGTCCACAAGTTATGTCATCCTTGGTCAGTATATCAAGATGGCTAATGATACCAGGATGCTAGGGTGCATTAGGTACGGATATACTGGGTCTGATTTAATAAAGCTCTCCAGGGCTGGAGAGAATACACTTTCATCAGTGAAGCTGGGTGATCCAGCAAACCTGGAATGGATTTCTTTAATGTCATGTTCTATTTGCTAGCAAATGTTTTGAATCCTGGACCAGATCCATCCCAGGTTTGTTGGATCACCGTAGCTTCACTGATGAAAGTGTATTTTCCCCAGCCTTGGAGAGCTTTAATAAAACAGGGCCACTGAGTCTAGTTTGCTAAAGGAACAAATTTTATTTGTTCAACCCATTTAGTTTTAAAGGCGTCAATAGGCTTCAGGTTTATTTCACCTGCAAATGCAGCATATGGCATATGGATTTTTCCTGCATTTACATGAATCTGAGACTCTTCTGATATAATTTATAACTGTGAGTACATTTTTAATACCTTGTTCTTATTAACCAGACAGTGCTTTACTAGATCGGTGCTCCTCTTTTAATCCTAATCAAATCAGGAGTTAACTTTCATTTTCCATCCCACCTTTAATTATCCCATTTTGTTAACATTCCCAAATCTCAGTCCTCAAAAAAGATTTAGCAATATCATGATTAATGTGGAATTTTTGTGGATTTGGTGCAAGCACAGTCTTCACCTGCTTTGAAAGGTAAGGTATGTGCTTCTGGTGTTTTGCTGTTCCTTTATTGCTATGTATCCCCCATAATTATAGACTAGGGATAAGTTTTAATTAGGGACCATGACTGGGGGAGCTCAGAGGTATCAGACTTACCCACAACAGCTGCTTGACCCCCAAATTCCCAACAGAAAACACACACCAATTTTGAAAGTTAAATTACCATGGGGGCTGTTTTATTCACCAACTGACTTATGTTAAAACAATTATCAACAAGACGTAATATGAGTATTACAACAAACCCAGGCACCTCGCATCACTAGAAATGCTACTCTTCAAACCCCTGTCCTTGAGGCCCTACCCCACCAAACCTCTTCCTTAACAGGGTGGGTGTGCTAGAACCTTCTTCCTAGCCTCCTGTTCTGCCAATGACCCCCTCTTTCTCTCCCTGACCATCTTCTAACCTCCAGTCACACCCAACACTTCTTGAGTGACCAAATGTCTCACACTTAACCCTTTCCTGTCTGTTCTCTGTGCCCCCTGTCATGTCAGCCCTTCATTTATCCCTTCCAAGCTACCCTCCACATGTCAACATGTCAATGAATAGGTTAAGCTACTCATTTATTTTTTGCTAGCTATTTCGTAAGTGTGATGATGCCCCGCTTTTATTAAAGTTCTGAGAGTCTGGTGGGTGGGGGCGTTTCAACATCTTGTCTATTTATTAAGCATTCAGTTAAATGCATTGCAGTCAATTAGGAAGACAATTATGTTAGTCTATGGTAGTTTTAGACATTTGTAAAACTTTTGCACATTTAACACTTGGGGGATTCTTGTGTTACTGACATTTTTAAATGTTTTATGTTGCATTTTGCCCAATTGTTTAAAAGGGTCAAAGTGCAAAAAGTAAAAGGGCATATAATGATTTTCCATTTTTACTTGTTGCTTGATATTAACTAAGTTCACCTTGCCTCATTTACTCTAATACTCTCTAAATAATGTGTACAGCCTGTTGTAAGGTACATCGTGGGCAAATGTGTACCTGAAATTGGACTTACACACGTGTTACTAATAATCATGATATAAATTGTGATACTTCATTCTCTATCAGCAATTAGATAACAGCAACATCTACCAGCTTTCTACTTTGAATGATCCATGATCACTTCATACAGATGAACATACTTACAATGAGCATGCTTTTTCACTAGCTTCTTTTTCTCAGCCCAGGCTGTTAATGAACACAGTCATGCTGATTGCAGAAGAGACTGGACAAGCTCATTCTGACCCATAGATCATTGCTCAAGTTCAAGTGTTGTGCTTGCAAAGCAGTGTTTACTCAATATCACATTGCCATAAAAATCTATCACTCTTGGTTAATTATTGTGACTGCTAGACAAAAACACACCAGTATGTCATGTTAGAAACAGGAAAGTATTCTAATTAAATGTAATCACAACAATCATCACAGTGGCTTTTGCATGTGAGAATAACATTTCTATATTGTTTTAAGTAGATGAATAATAAAGAAAAACCAGTACATGGTGTATATGGTACTGTCTATATGGTCTCTTTTAACACAGAAAAAAACCTGACAAGCTACGGATGTAATTTGGAACATTAAAGCAATACATTTCTTTGCTCAGATAGCCTAGGTTTTCTAAACCAGAATAATTTAATACAAATTATATTATTTCAAACACAAAGAAAGATCCTGACAAGATCCAGAAGGTTTTCTTGTGATGTTTAGTGTGTGTTTGATACATCTGGGAGCTTACAAGTAGAATACTTATGAATTAGGTGCCACTGTTGCTGTCTGTATTCTCAGAAGATGGAGACCAATTTCTGATTTATCTTAGAAATACGTGAATAGGATAAAAAAGACTGTGATCCAAAGAAGACATATGCAAAAGTACAACAGTTCTTCAAACAGTAGATGTAAAATTAAAACCATAGAATTTCAATTTATTTCCATTTTTAATGTTTTACTCTTTAACTTTTTATCAATATTATCTTTATATTACTGCTATGTGATACTGTAAAATGTAAATCTAACCTGTTCATAAAAATACTTTTTTTTTAATGTTTTAAGCATAATACCCCTGTAAAGTAGCAAAAACCATCTGGATTAGGGTTTAATTGTCCACAAGGTAATCTAGGCCTGGGCATCTGGAGGCTGCAAGCAGAAGTGTTGGGTGGCTTTATGGTAATGAAAGTCCTAGGTAGCTGGAAAAAGTAACTGGCTACATTATAACCATCGTAATTATTCATATTTGTTTGAAATATAGAAATACTATCCTCCAGGTAAATAACTTTTGCCCAGAAATAACTTCCCATGATTGTAAATAGTGTCAGACGCTGCTGCTCTGCCATGGCTGTCACATAAGTTAGTTTCTAGAGGAACTGAACTCTTTAATCTCCATTTTTAGTTGGCATGTTAGGTGGGTCATTTTCCTAAGCATATTTGTAGATATTCATGTGGCTGCTGGAAGGAAACTCCAATTGGAGCCCACGACTCTCTGTATAGAAACAATCAATATTTGGATGGTCTAATAGTGAGAATTTCCTGCACTTGTGAGATTTTAGTGGCCTTTCTGGGTGCAGCTGTATACACAGTAAGTGCAAGTACAAAGGTCATAGAGTTTCAGAAAGAATGGCTTGGACCAATAACCTTGTCTTGTTAGTTACAGTGTATATCTTGGAGGCTGCCTCTGAAGCATGGGTGTGGTCATAAAAAAAGAGGAGGGGCCGCAGTAAACATGCCCGCCCCACTACACCCCTGCCTATGTATTAGGCAACTTCCCCCAGAGTGACATCATGATACCAGAACTGCCTACTCTCCCATTGTAGGTCTGAGCCTGAGATGGGAGAGAGGGTGGGTTGTGTTCAGAGAGACAACCTGCCCACCGCCATGAGCCTGCAATTCCATATGGGAGACATGGTCCATTGCTCTGGCAGGTGTGCCCCCCACCAGCGGGGTCCTTCTCCTGATCCGGTGCGGGGGCAGACCAGCCAGAGCTGCTGACCTACAAAAAATTATTTGCAAAATAATAGTGGGCACGCATGCCCATTCCCCAAAAAAGTGAGGGCATAGCATTCCTACCTGTGCATGCCCCACTACACCACTGCTCTGGGGCCGATGAGTGGCAGGGCTCTAGATTACACAGGGTTGTTGAGGCACAGAAAATTGCATCAAATGTTCTACCGTTAATTAAAAAAAAATTAACTGCCTATGTGTAGTGAACTCTGTCCATCTGCTCGGAAATATTGTCATAACTTTACAGCTAAAAAAAAATTGTGACTGCTGTTGCCATTGTTATATTGAGAACAGTCAATACTGCTGTAATACTAAGAATGTCTCTTTCCACTATTTCTGAGGACAAAATATAGAATATTAATTTTATTATTATTATTATTATTATTTATAATAATAATAAACAGGATTTATATAGCGCCAACATAATACAAAGTGCTGTACAATAAATAGATCCAATATAATCGTACTTGTTTGCTACCTGTTGACTATCCTGTGTTCATTATCTGGTCATGAAGGCCAGACTTACAGAATTGGCAAGAGATTCCTCCTCTACCTACCACTACCACTTCAGCCTTCTAAGCACTACCGGTAAATGACCAGTGAATGTCAGATTAATACGTTTATAAATATACCCTCTAGTTTGTCATTGGTTCAAAATATCACTGTAGCTAGTAAAGTGTGAAAACACTAGATATGCACATATTTTTGTTGTCTGTGACTTACTGAGCAGTGAAGAAAACACTAAGGTCCCTTTAACGCTTTGCATTGTAATAACATGTCAAAATATGTATATTGCATGTGGAAAAGTACATTTTCTGCATTCCAATCTACTGCATAAAAATAAAGATTTGTCACATTTTGTCCAAGTGCAAAATGTACACTAGAAAGAATTTAGATATAAACAAAGGTTTTATACTTATAGGTTTTTTTATTTTTATAGGTTTTATACTTAAACATTGGATAAAATCCTAAACCTTTTGAATAAAACTTTGGGGTGGTACCAGCCTTTTTGTACATTTTCAGGCTGAACAAATTAAACAGCATCCTTAAAATGCAAGCTACAGCCAAATATTTGCATGTTCATGATGGTTGAAATTAAAACTTTTATCTAAACTTGTGACATAAATTGTTTTGACCTTAGATACTAATTAATTCTTCATTAGCTGACCAAATTTGCAATAGATCAGTGCTTACTTTGGCAGAGTATTTTAACAAAATGATTTCTTACATTACTTTGTTAATCGCCTTTAGTCTGATTAGATTTATGCTGGCTTGACTATCTTAATTCATAATTAAATGATTGATATGCAAACACAAGCATATTCAAGCCCAGTAAGAGCACTATCCATGAACTGAACTGAAATGTCTTTATAAAGTAAAAATACTTTGGAAAAATAAAAGAACACAACACATAGGGTCTGATTTATTAAAGCTTTCCAAGACAGGAGAAGATAGACTATCACGGGAGAACCTGGGTGTTCCAGCAAACCTAGAATAGATTGAAAAGATGTGTAAGCTAAGAGAAAATTATTTTTAAGAAATGAATTCTGGGTTTGTTGGATCACTGAGACTTAGCCTCTCTACTGTAACATCAGGATGGTAATTCCTAACCTATATCAGGGATTACAAAGATTTCTTAAGCCTTGTTTCCTGTATCTACCTATCCTGTACTGCTGAGGAGGCCCTTTGATGGTGAAACGTTTTGACAGGAACTCTGTTATGCCATCAGAACAGCCCAGGAAGTAGCAAGCACCTGTTTGGGAGTGATTGTTAGCACTTTTATTGTATTAGTAAAGCGTTTTTAGAATGCTTTATCCAATATTTGATCTGTGTTCTTCGTTTGCATATGACCAACATTATGAGTCAAGCATTGTAGGAGAGACACCCTGTGGATAAAAATAAGGTATCGTTTCAGCTCTTATCTGCCCTCTTATCACGAATTCTTTTTCCACCATTCCTGTATAGTAATTGATTTATGGTGCCATGGTTTGTTTAAAGGCCATATAATCCCTATCAATTCAGACCCAAGAAAAATCACCTTGATCACCTCTTTTAGCAGCCAGTTAGCAGGGTTAAATGCTTGGTACTGAGGGTAGGAGAGTTATAAAAGAAATAAATAATGCATCATTTGAAATAGGAAGTACCTAAATTGGCCTGTTAACAGCCTGTTGAAGTCATTGTACAGCAATGGTAAAACTAGGGCATGGGGGAGCAGCAAACGGAGCCAATCCGTCCTGCTACAGTGCAAGAAACATATTGATAAGAGTAGACAACTGATAAGAGTATAGAAAAGACTAGCTCACCAATCTGCTGCTTAAATTTAATTGTACATTCACAGACAGGAGGGAGATGTTTTAAAGGTATTACTTAACTGCAACACTGGAAAACCACTGTCAAAGTTTGTTATATAGCAATTACCAAGATCATGCCAATTTGGCCGCACTGTATCACTGTATCCTGTAACTTGAAACGATAATTCACTATTTAATAAATAAATATTTTATAATTCAGTAAATGTGATGCAAACTTGTATTTGTTATTTAATGAAATATTTTTACTGTATTTTTCTGCTCTGGGGGGTATTTTCAAACACAGTTTGGTGTAATCATTCAATGAAGATACCTAATTTTTTACAACTCCATAAAGCTATAGTATATATCCGGTATGCTGATAATACTTATACAATACTATGATACTACCTATGGAAGGCTACAAATGTGAATGTACATTTTTCATTTTTTCTCCAAGACATACAATTAGCAAGAAAAATATAGTCAGGAATCCCATATTTCCTGAACAGCTGTCTGCTTCAGTTTTGTTCCCATAGTGCAGCAGTACCTGAACTTGATTGACAAAAATGCCTGTCATGCACATCTGCTTTATTCTTTTTGAGTTATATTATACTGCTTCCTTAAAATGTACCTACACTTTTATTATTATTTTAAACACGCAGTGTTATAAGAAAAAAATCCATTATCTTATGCTGTTTGGGGTGGGGTCTTATTGAGAAAGCTCTTCAAATCTATTAGAACATATTGTAAAGACTTTTTTTTATCTTAAACTGCATTGAGACACTAATAAATCCAAAATTCACTGCAATTTAATAGAGCGTACAGAACTATTCACATCAGTTTCTGTTAACAGAAGAAATTACCATCAAGTCAGCTAGACTCTGTCTTGTACTTCTTTGGATGGATGCATATTTGTGGGTTATTAAAAGAAACCATACAAACAAAAGGACATACAAACTCTTGACATTCCCTCGAGGGAATCAATTACTGCTTCTGAAACACATGGACCTGGAAGATTCCCTTGAGGGAATGTGTGAAGTAATGTCTTATCCCATGTTTTATAAATGGAGCCTTATTAAGACAGAGGAAATTAAACCTAGGATTACTGCAATTTGAGGGTGTTAAACATTCAACCACTTCATATACTGGTGGGTGTATTATTTCTTCTGGAAGATAACAATTTAATTACACAGCTTAATATGAAATTATATGATCACAGAATATTATCAGTTCAATAAACAGTTTTACTAAAGGAGTACAGAAAGTTTAGTTTTAAAACTAAAACTTTTGTTTTGGATAGACATGGATAGAGTGGGAATTGATTAGAACGCCTTTAAGATTTTTCTGCATCTCTATTAGGGCAATATAGTCTTTCCAACTGCCCTAACCACCATTGTCACCAGAGATTATTCTGAAGGTAAATCCAACATTTTCATTTGTACCTAGTAGAAGACTAGAGAGGAAATATTCCAATGGGGACACGTGTGCTTCTGATAAAAGAGTATTTTCCTCATGTTGGTAAGGCTCACTTCCTGTTGCCACTACGGGAAAGGAAGTAAAAGCAGCCATAAGTAAATACATATAATAAAAAGTAAAAACAATTCTAAACTATTGATAAATGAAGAAAATATGTTTTTACCTAGGATATAATTTAAAGATAAAAATGAAGCGTTGATTTTGATTTACTACATTTTACCAATTTACATTTTATACTAATATGTTATTATAAGCTTCATCTACTAAAAAGATAAATGTTTGAAAATCGTCTCCAAAAGTAAAACAAAATATACTGATCAGAATTATTTGTTGCTGCATATGTCCAATCATGTTATCATAACATATAATGTAATCAGAATACTTTCCTCTTTGTCATTGCACTCTGGGACATTAAGTCTTATCAATATTATAACACTTCTACAACATTTATATTAAATATTTACACAAAAGGGGAACTCCCAAGTTAGACTACATATCTAGTTAATTTTATCTTTTGCAAAAGAGTGACGATGATTGAGCAACGCTTGCAATGTTGTGTAATTAACTCAACAAAGCTAATAAAACTGTATCCATGCAGTGGCTGAACATCTGGAGCCAGCTGTGTCAAAGGTAAAAGCTAAGGACAAAACCCAGCAAGTGTTCAAAGTTGTATTTATTCATCAGTCACTGCTAGCCAGGGGTTGTGCTTTCTTAAATTTAAATATAGATTTTTAAATGACTTTAATTGCCAGTCTAATGTGTAGAAACACTACCAAGCGAAATTGAATTTTTAGATCTAGAATCACAAGTTAAAGAAACAAACTAATATCACAGCAGTGACTTCCAAATAGTTGTGGCTTCAGAAGTAAAATAATGCAATGGTTTTGGAATGCTGGCCCATCTGTACATTCTATGTCACTGAGAATATATTATAATTATACTTAAGGTATAAAAGAGTATACGGATTCTAAGTAACCCCCAAACTTACAGTCATTAGATGATATGTCCCATTTAGGCCACTAAGATGCTCCTACAAATATTTCCAGCCTTTAAGACTTTAAAAAAAATATTGTTAAAGCCATGCAATAGTGGTGTCAGATAAAAAGAACTTCCAGGAGTGAGAAAAGCTGATTAGCATTTATGGGAATTTTTTAGCCTAATATATCTCTGTGGTCACTCAGTGACTGCTTGATCAATAGGTAAAATAGTTGCCTCGGGTTTGGCAATTAACTATTTAGGCTGGAATGGGCAGACCCCTTTTGATATTCCTAGTAAAATGCATTGCCTGTGTAGCTTCGAGTCTCCAATCTATCGGAAAATAAAGAATTCCAGTTTTACAATTGTATTAAATAAGGATTAGGGAAAAGTTCCAATGATATCAAATCATAATTATGGTCAAAGAACAAACATACCAAAAATGGTAAAAACATTTCAAATTTTTATTTAAAGAATCTAAAGCTAAACTCCCACCTGGTAATGTGGAATTCAATATTTAAAAAGGCATTGGGTGTCAGCAAAGCAGTACAGGTGCACGAGGAATTTAATTTGAACAAGAACACGTGATATAAGGTTTTATTCCCAACTTTCAGGATGTAAATCCTAAATACCATTTATAAAGTTTCTCCTGTCCATTATACCTCTGTGGAATGCTGTACAACACTACTGTTACTAAGTAGACACCACTACAGTCTAGGACAGTGTTTTTCAACCTTTTTACATGGCGGAACCCCTTAAAATACTTTCAGGTCTTCAGGGAACCCCTGCTATAATTACTATATACACAACTCAGAGTAAATTAGTGCCATGGCTGGTCAGTAATTACCGCAGCATTACACTTGGCGGCGCTTTAGCGACCCTATTTTGATATGTTCAAGCAGTTTTACTTGTTAGCTCTGTTTGAAGGTATTGATATGCTTGCGCATATTTTGCTGATTTGTAAGTCACACCCCTCTGCTATAACATTGACGTACTCAGATAACTTCATATGGTAATATTGAGTTGAGGCACCAATATGTCTGAACATGCAGTACTGTTGGGATATTAAAGCGCCCGGGCACATTTTCTCCCTTATTGGCCCGCTAGTCTTGACATGTCGTAGCTTTTTTACGTGGATGCAATTCAGCAAATCTGCAACAAACTGGGTAGATAGTTCACCCATTAGTATTGTTTTTAGATATGGATGTGCTGGAACATATTTTGTGGTAATTGAAATATTATTTTGCCTGCACCACTGTACCTGAGTGTGCCTTATTGGTTTTTCTAATATTTAATTGTTATTTCCATTTGAGGTTATTCTCCCCTAGCTGGTAATACATGTTTAACTAAATTACTCCTCCACCACACACATATCATCTTGATTACACTAGTGTATTATCTGCTTATACTTCGTTATGCCTGGCCCGAAAGGTGGGCATTCCACCCTGACCGTTTGAGCCTCCCTAGCTATGGGACACTGCGCAGCCGATCTGCGCACACTTCTACCACAACCTTAAACTCCCCCCCACCCTTTGAGCTTCATACATAATATTCAATTGGAATTTACAGTTTTTGTACCTCGAATATTCTCAAATCTCACATTTCTCAAGAACTGGGATATTCCTCACTCCCCCAAACCCCTCCTGTTTGACACCCCCATATTTCTCCTACTCTACTCAAGGTCATACTTGGGACTGCTTAAGATAATCTCCTATAATGTCAAAGGTTTTAACACTCCTGAAAAACGGTCAAAGCTGCTAAATGATCTCCATAGGCAAAGGGCCCAGGTAACATCTATTTAGGAGACCCACTTTTGTAATGACAATCCCTAAATTGACGAACCACAAATTTCCTATCGCCTACCACAGCTGTTCACCCTGCTTTAAGTCCAATGGAGTTAGTAATCTTATAACCGCCTCACTTCACTGGGAACTAAAGAACCTTATCTGCTGTCCGGAAGGAAGGTATTTATTTGTAAAGGGGCTCCTGAAAGGCTGCTTGATTACATTAGCCGCAATCAACCTACTCCACACTGGACAGGCGACCTTACTTTCTCCACTACTTGAAACACTTGAAAAATGTAAAAAAAAGGCCTGCTAGTAGGGGGGGGGGGGGGCAACTTCAACTTTACCCCCGATCCGGGCATAGACTCCTCCCAGGGCTCTGGAAAACTCCCACCTCGAAACATGTAAACAAGCGACTCCTCAATCCTCAGGAACGAGACTTTACCTTTTACTCCTCTCCCCATTGTTCATACATGAGTATAGACCATTTTTGGCTGCCACATTATGAACTAGACAGGGTGCAAGTATGTTCCATAGAAAGGATTACTTTTTCTGATCATGCACCATATCTGTATCTATTGAAATTTCTCACCTTACCAGTTTGGAACTGGCGCCTAAATGAGTCTCTCCTCCATGACACTGTAGTAGCGGGGGAGGTTTCTTCGGAGTTAAAAATTTTTTTCCAGACTAACAACATTCCTGATAGCAACCCTCTGACGGTTTGAGAGGCACACAAAACAGTTGTCAAGGCTATTTTTATCAAGCATGTGACCAGATTGAAAAAGTTGCGGCAGTTCCCCCCTCTCCCCTCTCTATAGAGCAGAACAGTGCTGTATGTTCAGCACTCTTTCATGCATCATGCAGTCGTTAGTCGTTGTAAAGGGTCATGAAAGATCCTTTCCAACGACAATGATTGCACGTGTGTACATAGCTTTGCTATAAACTATTTCAAGATAACCTTCACTCACACTTTGTCAATGCATTCAATGATATTCCGGAAGGGGCTGGACTCTCTGTGGGCCTCCCTGGACTCTCTGTGGGCCACCATTACAGTCATTCCCAAGGAAGGCAAAGGCCTCTCCTCCTGTGCAAGCTGTAGACCCATTTCATTGTTGAACCAAGATCTGAAGCTATTTATGAAGATCCTGGCTTTCAGGCTTCTTAAAGTAGTCCTTAGACTGGTTTACTACGACCAAACTGTTTTTTTTTGCCGGGAAAAGAGTTCAGGGACAACACCACAAGAGTAATCAACTGGATACACCAGGCCCACACCAAGGGAGTACCTTTTCTATTGTTGACCACCGATGCGGAGAAGGCTTTCGACTGAGTTGGTTGGCAATTTATGGTTCAGACTCTTATGCACATTGGTTTGGGACCCATTATGATGTTGTGGATCTGTGCTATTTACTCACAGCCCATAGCTACGGTCCGAGTAGGTTGAAAACATTCTAACTTCTTTCATATATCCAATGGCACGAGACAGGGCTGTCCTTATCATCCCTGATTTTTATCCTGACTCTTGAGCCCCTTCTTCGTACAATTAGGTCTTCATCAAATATAGAGGATTTGAATATGGGCCCTCTACCGCAAAAGATTGCTGCATACGTGGACGATCTTTTATTCACAATTTCCAAGCCCATAATGTCGCTTCCAAATTTGCTTCAAGAATTAGAAAAATATGGCTAGTTATCGAACCTAAAGATTACCGATTCTAAATCAGCAGCCTTCAATATCTCCCTATACAATGACCTTTGTTCTCAACTGAAACATGATCTCACAGCTGGGAACCTCACTCGATTTCATACTAAAGGGTCATAATAACTCGAAACTTGAATAATTTATTTTCCAACAATTACCTACCTCCTATTGAAACTTTACAGAAGGACCTCCACAAATGGAACCAGAAAGCCTTCTCCTATATGGGGCAGAATAACATAGTTAAAATGAATATCCTGCCAAGATTCCTGTACATATTCAAAATTCTGCTTATTAAAGTGACTAGTTAGTTTTTCCAGACTGTCATAGGGCACAACAAGGCCCCCTGAAATTCACAGATCGTTGCTCATGAAACCCAAAACTGCAGGTCGTCTAGGACTACCCAACTTTTTCTGCTTTTTTTTGGCAGCCCACCTAGCACGAGTAGTGAATTGGTGCCATAACAGGTCATATAAGCAATGGGTAATGTTGGAATATTAGTTCTCCCCATCTCCTTTGAATGTAATGCTCTGGTTACCGTTATCTGCAGTCCCCAGCCTTAAAGCACATCACACCCTGGGACACACGTGGGAATTATGTGTTAGATATCTCCATAAATTTCACCTTCACCATCCCCTCTTCTTCCCATTCTTTGTAACGTGGCCTTCCCGCCAGGGATGGAAGACCCAGTTTTCACTAGGCTGAGATCGAACCGAATCTATAGAGCTCCCCATTTTCTCCACTCGGGACAGTGGGTAGAGAAAACTGCTAAATGCTTGATGACTCAATGCTTTATTCAAAATTTTAGACTAGATTTCTGGAGGGCAGCACAACTTTCTCATTTTCTCCGTACGCTGGCTCCAGCGGAGACCCTTGTCAGACACCTTACAAATTTTGAGCAGCTGTGCCTGGGCGAAGGAAGTATTTGTTATACCCTGTCTGCACTTTACACCCTTTTGCAAGACTCACCCCCAACCTGCCTGCTGACTTACGTCTCTGAGTGGGAGGCTAATTTGTGAGTCTCCCTGACCGAGGATCAGAAACAAAGAATTTTACTATAGATCCATAAGGCTTACATAAGTAATCGATTTTAGGAGTCGAATTTCAAAATTCTATCAAAATTCTATCCTCACTCCTGAAAAACTTCACAAAGCATCCCTGAGGTATTTGATCAATGTTGGTGCTGCCAGACAGCACCTGGCGCCATCCTTCATATATTATGGGACTGCCCTTACATTAAACCTTTTTGGTCCACAGTCAGAGACATTACCCAACAAATGACTGACTCCCCGATTCCCAATGAACTTGCCTTTTTTCTCCTATAGCATATTTCTTTTTCAGGGAAAATGTATAGGAACTCGGTTGTGAGATATCTTATAGTAGCAGCGAATTCCTGTATTGCTGCATATTGAAAAATTCCTGAACCCCCATCCCCCCAATCCAACTGTGGTTAAGGAGACTTAACTAAATACACCATATGGAAGATTTGACCTCTTCCTTACGTCGTAAAAACAGGAAGTTCTTTAACACTTAGTACTACTGGTCTCAATTCACTAGTTCGTAAGATTATAGATGCTACCTGGGCCCTTCTTGATTTTTGGACCTTAAGTCTTTTAGATCTCCTGATCTGGTTATTAGCCTATTAGAATATATCCACAGTTATGTATGTTTTCAAAAACAGATTGCATTGGCACCATGAATAACTAGACTGGGTAATTATGATTTGAGGTATGTTTGATTGTAAAATGATTTGTGCAAACGGACTGGTATAGAGGAAGTTTCATGTACTGTATCACTTACAAAGCAAGTTATTGGACTTGACAATTGGTTTTAAAGTTTTAATGCTTTAATTTTTGTCCGAACCTTGTCAAATGCTTTTTATATGCGATTATATGACTTTACTGCTGTCAAGGTTTTTGAAGATGTCTATATTGATGTATGGCCTATTTTTAATATGCCCTACCCCTCTCCTATATACCCACCCCTCTTTTTCTTGTTTTTGAAACCCCTAAATAAAGAATGTTTAAAAACAATCAGCGTGGTGGTTAGAAGGATTAATACCTCCTACATTGCTGGTCAATGGGAAGAATGTTGCCCTTACAGATAGACAAAAAATCATTGGTCTCACCTAAACTGAACAGAAAGGCACACATTTCTCATTGCTCAAGGAACCCCTAAAGGAACCTGTTTTTCAGATTCACTGCCTTATAAAGGGACAACTAAGTGTCAAGGGTATGAATTTATCTGCATGTATGCATTTTACTCCAACAATTAATTGTTAATAATAGTTATAATTGTTATTAATAAATATCTATCTGGTATAAAGTGTTATACAAATCAGTTTTTAATATAGATTCTTTCTATAAAAAAATATTTTGTTGATCTATACAGTCAAACTGTTAGCATGTAAAATTAATAGTTTTGTTCCACTACATAAATTTCATAATTTAGTATTGCACGCTTTTTCGTGGTTATTGGAACATAATAATGCCATAAGAATTTGGTATTTGTTATTCTTCACTTTTTTCAGAGACAGTCTGTATCTAATTTTAGTCGTCCAAGCTGGTTTTAGCCTTAGGCTATCCCCAAAGCTACACAGAGATGGGATTCAAAGGATAACCTGTTTCCTTTAAAGCAGTTAGTACCACTGGAATATAACACTGTTACTTAATGTTCTGAAATAAAAAAAAACATACATTTTACCAATATTGAGAATGAATTATGAAATATATAAATAATATTTTACAAGAAATAGATAATGCATACAAGATTTATGGATGGCCAATATGGTACCATCTGCAGCTCGCTAATTAATATATGGGCTTAAATGTATAAAGACATCTCAAACTGTATCTACTATTACTAATTGTGCACTGGTACAGCTAGAACGTATCTGGCTAAATTAGATGCCTTCAGCCTCCGGCTTTACCTAAGGCTATTTGAACTTATATGAATTATAATCACTAATAAGGTCCACAGCATCTCGGTACAAGTGATTTAAAGTCAATGTACTTACAAGTTCAGGATCTTTATTTGTAAAGCCAAAATTACATTTATAATTTTATGTGTTGCAAAAAAAAAGCTAGAGCTTAAAAAGAGAAATTATTAAATATATAATTCTCAAATGTTCATACTTTGTTCTATTATTTTATGAAAAAATGTAATAACTATTATACTGTGTGAAAGTGGAAAGTGACAGTGAAATCAGAATGAGCAAATGCTCTATTAAGTCTTTTAAACTCAGATCCATCCATTTTACATTAAGGCCTTTTTCATGAATGCTTCCTGGTTTCAAGTTAAAATACCAACAAAATGACACAGAGGAAATGAAATAATTGTTATAAATTATAATATGTTATCAGTACCATCTTTCAATGTGAATAGCCATATAATAGATTCCACAAAGCATAGTCATTCATTTAATGCTACCCTCCATAAACTCACCTTTATTTCACTCCTCTTTTGTCTTCTAATAAAATGAAGCCCTTTGTAAGTTACAGGGTTGTCACAACTTACATAAGGCTATCTATGCAAATCATTCAATGGGATAAGCATTGTCAATGGGAGTTATATGCTCAACCTTACCCAAAAGTACTGGAGTAACCTTGACTTCTGGTGTTGAATAAAGAGGCTTGAGAAAGTAAGGGTAAGTAACCATTTGGAGGATAGGTGGTTAAAACAAACCTGTTATTTGCCCACTTGTTGTGGATGGTCATACATGGACTCAAAAACAAGTAATCAGAATCTCTTTCCAGCATATGGAAAAATGTATATGTAACAGAAACCTGATATGTCCCTTTTCAAAAGAAAATAGTAATAAAACTGGCAGCAAGCTTCTATACCAATGACACCTTTCAACTTAATCAGGAGATAAAACCAGGTCCTGACAGCAGATGTCTCTAAATTTTTCTTAGTAGTCATCTACCTATATATGGCCACGGTACTACTACTACATATACTGGATGTGGAATTACCTCCCGGCCCCTAAGCTGGGCAGGGGGTCAACTGTTAACTGACCCTTTATCTGGTTTGAAAGTTTATATTCATGTGAGGATCCTATTACAGGACATTTTTTCAAATTTCCATGCTATTGACAGTAGTGTTAGTGTTCAGCATCCCCCTTTCTTAATTGGCAATGGGAACAGAAACTTTGTTTATCATAAACTGCGTTTATCTTACTACAGCCTATATTGAACTAGAGCTTTATTATCAGGAAATCACTTACAAATTTCTGACTGTGCTCCAGAAACTTTACACATTCACCCCCTGGATGTGTTGGAGATGCCATACAAAAGAATGTTACATATTTTCTGGTAATTTCCCAAGCTTAAATCCGTTTGGTCTGTCAAAATATTGACTATTGAAGACTTAAACAGCATCCTTGATAGGTTCTTCTGCACAATTCTAATTAAATTGCTTCCACTGGGTAACTTACAAGTTGCTTCTGGGCTATAGGGTCCTTCTGCCTGATGATCCCCGACCTCTCCTGATGGCCTGCTTCAATTTGGACAAACTCCTTATATAATATTCTGTATTCTTTCTATTCAATATTCAATATTAACCTGCTTTTAGATATTCCCTAATAAACAGCAAAAAGACACTAAATAAAATGCACAAGTGTTTCTTCAGCAGCATTAAAATTGCTTGGAATTTAATGACTTGGAAACTATTCATCAAAAATGTAGAAATTCGTAACGTGGAACATTTATTTGATGATTGCCCATTTGGGATCAATGATGGCAATGAAATCAAGAAATACAAAGCATTTCCTTATCTGTGACCTCTAGTGAAGGGCATATAAAGTTATCTTGTTCTACAGCTTCATAATGACAGAGAAACTGTTTTAGTTTATTGTACTATAATATGTAAAGAAACATTACAATTGTGATAAGGTTAATGCCTTTGGTTAAATCAATGAAAACTTGTAAAAATAGAAGAAAATATTTCAAGCATCACTTTAATGAAGATAAAGATTAACAATGTTTACCAATGTTATTGATACAACTAGCTGGAGAAAACATTTGGCTATTACAGGAACTTGGCAAAATGATATCTTGAGGTCTGATTTCATTGCTTAATTGTTAATGGAAAGGCTAAAGTGAAACAAAGGGAAGTCAAGTTAGCAAGCAATAAAATTTACACTTTTCACTGGCTGTTCCCATGTATTACAGAATACTAAAAAATAATAAAACAAAGAGGGTAGGAAAAGGAAGTATAAATTGTGGAAATAAATTTATGCTTGGGGAATATTAGTAGTCCAAAAGAGAGATTATAATGGTGGCCTCTTGAATAAGGAAAGTAGAGTTACACAAATGTGGCAAAATTGTTTAATGTTCTAATTTTGGTGTAGAAATAAAGGTGAAGGCTGAACCCAGGAAAACATACAGGGAGAAAATTTGTGAGCAGTAAAACCATTTACCATTATTACAGTTGGCTTAAAAATACCTGTACTGGTGTGGGCAGGGTAACATTTTTAAATTCTTAAATAAAATTGAAAAAAAACAATGAAAAGGACATGCAGCAGCGCCCTAAATTTCAGCATTGTACATTCTGCAGAAGGAAATACATTGTCAAATTATCAGAGAGATTAAGGAAGAAAAGATAAATAGGTGCATTTTGAGTTATCGTCTGTGAAGGTTATTGGTCACTCTTGGTAATAGGGTTTTTGTTTAATGTGCAGGACAGGAGCCAGTCTCTTGAGTTAGACGAAACACCATCAAGACGTTTTTAATGTATTTTAGAAAAATGCAATTCAAGACATTGGCATTGTTATATATATACTTGAGTATAAACTTTTTGCCCTCAAAATTCCATTAGAAAAAGATCCTCACTTTATGCTCAGGTCACATCAATAGATGGCACTGTGTCCTCATGTAAAGTGTATAAACAATCTCTTGCCATCAAACACATGAAACCTGCATTTTTTTCACATTTTAAATAAGGTCACAGCATCATCTACTGGTGGCCAACAATGCATAAAAAATCATTTAGAAGCATTTGACCAAATATAACCAATTCTAAAGTAAGAAATATTTATGTTTCAAATAATGGGATAAAAACAAACTGAGCCAATGTAATTTTATGTTTTCCGTTTTAAATAATCGTTTTATAAATTTTACACCATTGATATTTTATTTATAATATTTAAATTGGCATTTATAATAAATATTAATTTGAATGTTAGCATTGATGATCACATTTTGTGCCCTTGGTTTATAGTCAAAGAATTCTCCTGTATTTTCAGGTGAAAACAAATATTTTGGTTTATATTTGGATCAATTTATATTTGAGTATATACAATATGTAAATGATTTATCAATGTGATTTAATGGGCCTCATCCAGTAAATTTCTGCAAGGCTGGAGAAGATTCACTATCACAAAGCTGGGTGATTCAGCAAACTTGGAATGGATCTGGTCAAGGATTCAAAACATTTTGCTAGCAAATAGAAAATGACTTTGAAGAAATCCATTCCATTCCAGGTTTGCTGGATCACCCAGCTTCACTGATGAAAGTGTATCTTCTACAGCCCTGGACAGCTTTAATAAATCAGGTCCAATATCTGAAAAACTTTATTTTAATGTAAATCCACATGGCAGCCATGATTGTGCATTGCATTTGCAGGTTCTGCATTCTGGTATGCAGGGATTTTGCTTTACTGCTCCTTTTGACAACCCAACCTGTGAATAAACAGACTCATAGAAAGCAGTGCATTAAACATATCTCTTGTTAAGAAACAAAGATGGAGTAACAGTGTAATTATACTCAACCAGTTAGTTTTTCTTCTTATCAGTAATAAGCAAATGACTTTTTATTTATTATACAATACAAAACATGGTGAGTGAGCTTGGAAAAATGTGAGCCTTATATCAAAAATGACTTTCAGGTATGCACTGCGATAATAACATAAAATTCATGTCACTGAATGTGAGCACCATATTTTATTTTTTTTATTTGAACATGAGTGTGATGTAGAACGTGCCTCTCCTGCATTCGGCAAGACACGTTCTTATGCATTTACTTCCACATATAATGAATAAATAGACACACAACTGTTTAATCACGTATGGCCTGGGAACAATTAGTTCTGTCTTTTTTAATGACACATCAAATATACAATATTTGTGATATCTATGCTTTATGAGCCTGACCTTTTTCCTATTCTGTGAATCCTGTCGGAAGATTTTGAATTGAGCTAAAAGGATATGTGATGTTTTATTTTCATCATTTACTATTAGATGGCACTATGCTAGGTCAAAAAGGGCAAAAGTGGTCGATACTCCTTTTAAATTGCTCAAGCTTGTCTGATTGATTTTATTCTGTACACACTTCTGTTTTCTTGTATACACGGTGTCAGTGCAGGCTCTTTAGATGATCATGGGGAGCAGTATAGGTTTTAAATCAAAGGTAAAGTAGTCAATTTTGTATGTTTGAACAACACGAGTGAAGATAACATATGACCCTCACTATTGTTATTGTATGGCCATATGCAATACATATTTAAACTCATCATGGTTCTGTATACACTGTGCACTGATTATTGGTGTATTTCAGGTGCCTGAAAATAGCAGTCTACAACTTTCTCTAGACATTAGGCCATTTGACTGATCTATTATTGTATTTTATATTCTTTAGGGCACTGTCTTCAATGTATGAAATTGAAAGCAAGCTGCAAACAAATAGAAATTTATGCATATTTGTAATACAACTGCCATACATTTTAAGTCTTTGTTTATAAGTTTGGCATTTAAATTCTGATTGGCTGCTGGCTTACATTACTTTTTTTTATTATATTGTGCTCTGTAATTATTTTTTTCTTAAATACGTTAAAGCAGTGCACAGTAAGCTATCTATATACAAAATACCAAGGTAGAGAATGCATAAAACAGTGTTACTTAAAAAGAAGTACTGGGGCATTGAGGAGCTTAAGCATATTTCTTAGAAAATCATCACTATGCAAGGATTGATTCACTTCTCCTATGCTACAAAGCTGTAGTTAAATGCATTCCAGCTATGCCCAATGTCCAGAGTAGATGTTTTGTAGATAGTTAACAACTTCTTTCTTTTCTTCCCTTAACTTTTTCAAACAAACCCCAAAGTTTTCAAGGCTTCCCATTAATGAATCTGGAGATGTATTCAAAGGAACAACCTGGCCATTTTAGCAAGTTGACACTTCATTGGATGTGACTTAAAATGCCAGTTGTTTAAAAATGTTATCAATTTTACAAATAATCATAATTAAGGTAAAATCTGAAGCAGGAGAATTATCTACCCAAAATCTTGATAGCAGCAGTGGTTATTTTTAAGATCTAGTAAAGATACTGTTACTTTTCAAGACTGCTGAGAATCCTACACTTCACTCTCATAACTTTGATAAAGGTAAAAGTGATTAGCAGAAAAAGTATCTTACATAGTTAGTCAGGTTGAAAAAAGAGATATGTCTATCAAGTTCAATCATTAAGGAAATAAACATATCCCAGAAAAAACTCTATAGACATAGCTGATCCAGAGGAAGGCAAAGAAAACTTATAAAGCATGGTTCACATTGCTACAATGGGGAAGAAATCCTTCCTTTGTGGCAATTAGATATTCCTGGAATAACAGTCTCTGTTATCTTTAAAGCTTTAATACCCAGTTATAGTCTGTACTTCTAGAAATGCATTCAGCTTTTTCTTAAAGTATTTTATAGAACTTGCTGAAACTACTTCCTGAGGGAGCCGATTCCACATTTTCACAGACGTTACAGTGAAGAATCCCTTCCTTATGCAAGAATAAATTTCTCCCTTTTCCTTTCTATGCTCCTTTGTCCTTTCTTAAAGTGAATTATTGGGAAGAGATTTCTCTATATGGACCATTTATATATTTATACAGGGTGATCATATCCCCCCATAAACGTCTCTTCTCAAGGGAGAATAGATTCAGTTCAGCTAATCTCTCCTCATAGCTGAGCTCCTCCATTCCTTATATTAGTTTAGTTACCCTTCTCTGTACTCTCTCCAATTCAACAATGTCCTTTTTTTGAACTGGTGCCCAAAACTGGACTGCTTATTCCAGGTGTGGTCTGACCAATGCTTTGTACAAGGGTGAAAATAGTCTGTAGTGTGGTATTGTTATACTATTGCAAGTTGTAATTGTGTAAGTAGTAATTCTGGATGCTGAAAATGACAACAAATATGCAATACAGGGCGGCTTGGTGGCTCAGTGGTCAGCACTCTGGCCTTTGCAGCACCAGGCTCATATCTCGGCCAGGACACTATCTGCATGGAGTTTGCAGATTCTCCCCGTGTTTGTGTGGGTTTCCTCCCAAACCAGTACTCTGGTTTCCTCCCACATGCCAAAAAGATGCAGGTAGGTTAGCTGGCTACCCCAAAAAAATTGACCTTAGACTGTATTAAAGACATATGACTATGGTAAGGACATTAGATTGTGAGCTCCTTTAAGGGGCAGCTAGTGACATGGCTATGGACTTTGTACAGCGCTGCGTAATGATTGCACTTTATAAATACTGTATAACAATAATATTACATTTTGGATGTTCCACATGAGGTGGAATTTAAAATATAGCATTGAAAATATTATTTTACTTTTCAATGTTTTCTGTGTTCAATAAGGTTGATTTGCAGCTTTAGCATGCAGTGTATAGGACTGAAGGAAGAATAAAATCATTGCTGTTTCGATGTAGCTGCTTGGCTTATTTTTTTATAATTGACCTTATATTTTCTATCTTATAGAACAAACACTTTTACCAATCTGTAAATATTAGCTGAAATATGTCTTTATAAAACACAATTTGTAAAAAATAATCCATATGTTTTGAGAGAATGAGACTAAATGAATTGTAATTGGATTGCAATTTAGAGCACTGAAATAATGCTCAAGCAAATATTGATCTGGAATCAGGTTCAAGGTATAAAAAAAGCAATACCTAATCCAAAATCTATACATTTAGATGTAAAGATTGCCTAATTACATAGCTGCTTAATAAATGCATTGGAAGGTGAAGTAAATGTTAAACTTTGGAATGCATGTAGTTGATACACTCAGCATTTATCTAAACCATAAAACATACAGCTGTTGATGGAAATGGTAACAAAGGTGTGTGACAAATGTGGCTCATCATCACATGTGCACCTATATATTATTTGATATAGTAAAATCAATATTGATTCACCTGGCATAAATCCTACCAATCTCCAATTTAAAGACAGTTCAGTTATCACAATTTGTACTAAGCCTAAACATGCTATCTGATTTTTTCACTAAACGATTTTATATTTTACTTGACTTTGTTCTAGTACTGGCTATTTATTTTGCTGTCCTCTACTCAAGGTCCTGGTGTATTTGGAGCTTGGACTTAAGCATGTGAAAATATGGAAAATATCCACAAATGGCACCAGGGTGGAGGTTAGCACTCTCGCCTTTGCAGTGCTAGGTTCCAGGTTCTAATCTCTGCCAGGATATTATCTGCAAGGACTTTGCATGTTCTTCCCGTGTTTGCGTGAGTTTTCTCCGGGTACTCCGGTTTCCTCCCACATTCTAAGAACACAGTCCAATTGACCGTATACTATGGTAAAGATATATGACTATGGCATGGATATTAGATTGTGAGCACTTTTTAGGGATAGTTAGTGAAATGATTATGCGTTGGAGCTATATAAATACTAGCTAATTGTAAAATACATGACACACTTTTTCTTACTGTAAAAAAAGTGGTGGGCACAAAATATAAAAAAACACTCTAGTAAGAGGAGAGGACTAAGACATGTAAGGGAGTAGAGGGCTGAGGGCTGAACAATTGTTTCGGTTGTTGACAAGCTCTCAAAATTTGGCATACCTAAAGAATTTTACTCTACATAAAAGGGTAGAAAACCGTTTTTTATAAAGTAAAAATTACCTTTTTTTTCTTTTTAGTGCAACACTTCCCCTGTTTCCTGGGCGATAAAGCAGAATGGGTGCACAGAGCCTCCCGGGATACCTACATCATGCATTCATAGAGGCTCCTGGATGCTCTTCCTGTGCATTTCCAAACTTGACCATGCGCAGAAGGAGCCTTTTCTTTTAATGGGACAAAAAAAATGCTGATCTCACACATGCACTTTTTTTATCCACATCACACTTTTTTTTCCACATCACCCGATCTCACTCATGCGCAGTGTGGGATTGGTTGACGTATGCTTCCTTTGCGCCAGGTCGAAGGAGGATACCAGGACGACACAGTACCCGAATGACCCAAATTTTTAGTATAATTCCTTCTTAAATATACTGTATACTCCAAATAATAAAGCCTAGCTCCAGCCATATATTTTCCACTTAGATTTATTTATGTTTAAAACCTCTTTGGAGAGATTTCCAATCACATCCTGTCTTTGCAAAGCTTATATAAAAATAAAGGATGTGGTAGTCAGTAGGAATGCACAAACAGCTATACCTAATTCAGTGTCATTTGCCTCTGTCCCCATTCTGGAGAGCTTTTTACTTTTTGCCCTATATTATAAAAGTTGTAAAAACAAAAATGACAATGAGCACTTACAAAACAGGACAGAATCTCGTGCACAGTAAATGCCGTCCACTTGAAAATCTAACCTGCATTTGTGGGTTAGAATTGAGGAGTGTCTATGTATTCCATTCTTGCTATTGATGGAGCCAATAAAGCTGTTTCTGGGATCAGTGGTACTGGTAAGGTTGAAGGGAGACTTACAAGTGCCATAACAAATGTATATGTCGGGGAAATGTTGTAAGTATCATTAAGCATTTGTAGCAGTCAGGGTTCACAAAAAAATTATGACGGGTAAACTGAAATAAAGGACATAAAAGGCTATCAACACTGAAACTTGCCATTAAAAAGCAATTTACTATACAAGCCATGCCCTAACAAATTGAAAGTGAATATGTGTATAGGCTATTCCCAAATTATTGTTAGATCACAAAACTATTCAAAGATCACAACAAAAATAAGGAAATCATAGAATATTTCTATGAAACAAAATCAGCCTGTCTGCTTTCTAATTAAACTCACAATGTATGCCTTATAAAATATTACAAATGTCTAAAATAGACATTGTTTTGATCTACTGAGCATTACTTCACAGTACAAGCAGCTAGAAAGGTCAGAGGTGACTTGTTTTTAAGCTATTTTACTGCTTTTTAACAACAGGTAAATACTTTAATTTTCAAAGATTATTCGTATTTAGAAAAAAATAATATTCATTATTAATATTATTACTATATTTTTTTGGTTTTTGCTAGGTGAAGTGAAACTGTAGAGCCCTTTCAGGTTTTCATTGCTGTTTGTGTCTTCCTGTACTGGTGTCAAAGGAAAAAGAAGTGAGGGATAACTTCCCCAGTGAGGTCACAGACAGGAATACAAACTCTTCCATAGTTAATCTAAATCTAATAAAATCTCTGGCTTTAGGTTTTATTTTAATTAGACCAAGCCATTGAAGCAAAGTGTGCCTTTCTGGCATACATCTCATCCCCTTTATCACTTCCTCAATTAAGACACAAATCAATGTGTCTGATCAATGAATGTTTAATGTGATAATTATTGAAAACTGAACTGCAAGTATGACTGTGTGACACATATATTCTCTCCAAATATTTAAAACTCTCCAGGTCAAGGTTCATATCAATATACAATCATTCAAACTGTAAAAATAGGAACAAGACACTTCATTCATTTCTATATTTTTTATTTATTTTAGTTAAACAAGAAAAAATAGTTTGAGATAGGATGTCAGCTTATTAAAGCCTTTGGAAACAGGAAAATGATGTACCTTATGGACTTTAGAAAGATTTAATCTTAGTATGCTTGCTAGATTACATTATAAATGCATAATTATAATCATTGCTTTTACAGTGTAATGATAATCAGTCAATTACAATGATTGCTTTATCCTTGCCAAACCATTCCCCTTCTGACCCCACCACAATTTTATATGATTACAGAGGACAACAAAAGTTAGCATTTAATAGCAGTTATACTTTTATTTTTAACCCTTGCCAATAAGCCATTCTAAAAAAAAAACTGGCATAATTTTTTATTTAGCTGTTCAAAATACAAATTACTGTACAATAGTATTTCTTCAGCATACAAGCTAATGCAATCATTTTAGCAGCTAGCCAGCACTAAACAATTACTTATTTGTAGAACATTTGTTAGTGGTTATACTAAACTGTAATTCCAAATGACAAGTAGATGACCAGTTCATGGGGGGTTTGTCAAATCCTGCTTGATGTCTGCAAATTCCAAACTAAGCAACAAACCTAACTAAAGTCCATGTGGGGCAACAATTTTAAATTTAGCTCTGTACATTTCCAACACTAATAGGCAAGGTATTTAAAATAAAAAATAGGGGACATGTTTCAATGTAAAATACCATATGGTGAAAAAAAGTGTTCTCCTCTCCATGTGACTTCAACGGTGAAGTTGGAGAAATATTAAATTATAAGTAGGCCCCACTTTTAACCTGTGTTAGTGTAGGTGTGTTTTAGTACAGCAGTTTAAATGCGAAGAACAATTCAAGGTGGTTACAAACAGGATACAGCTCCATGGTTCCCTCAATAGCACATACTCTTCCATTGTAGGAACCTGATATGAACTCTTGCTTCTCACTGGGCCCCAGGCTTCTGTCCCTAACCAGCATGAAGCCTTTGCGTTAGCAGAATTGCTAAACTCATTCCAAAGAATACTAATTGCCCAGATGTAAATTCTCACACACATGAAACAAGCATTCAGATAAATGTGGAGCAGGTTGAGTGGCAAATGGCTGAACACCTGAACTGTACATTGAATAGCAATTAAAGTATTAAATGCAGAGTGCCAGATCAATCAGGCTAGTTGTATTTTTATTATAAACAGGTCATAAATGCCAAAGTATATAACGTCTTTTTGAAAGAGTTGAATAGGTTAAACTTAAAGGAAGGCTCTGGCTGCTCCTTATCTATATGCCCAATCTTGGGCATGCACAGAAGGAGCCTTTTCTTTATTGGGAATAAAAATTACATGCATGTGCCGTGAAATTGACACTGTTTTTTTACCCCATCTACATCACCCAAACTCACGCCTGCGCAGTGTGAGATCAGGTAAAAAAAGAAGTACTTTGAAGAAGAGAAAAAATTGGCTGTGCCCAGCTGAAGAAGGATACTGGGACAACGAGGGACCCGATCGAAGAAAACTCCTGATGGATTGATCAGGATGGATGGATTGCAAGATTAAAGGTAAGTGTGATTTTTCTGTATTTACTTTAGTTCTGTTTTACCTATTAAGAATGTAGCCTAGAGTATATATACATAACCATGCGGTTATAGCCTAAAATATACACAGACAATAATTGTCCTGTAACAAATATGGAGAATGACATGTACATCACAATGTGCAGATATTGTTGGTGTCAAATACATACTGCAGAGAACAGTGTGTGAGTGGAACAGTATTTAGTATTATACTCGTCATGGCTTCCATAGTGGAGAAGTGCAGCATGTTCAATGTATAATCCAAAGTAAAGAACAGAGAAGTAGGAAATTTACTATCGTATAACACATTGTACAGAATAAATGGGTGTGTAGTATAGCATGTACAACACATTATGGCTTCGGAACTGTAAAGGGCACACAAAATGTTTCTGCAGTTCAACTTCAATTGCCACAACAAATTTGGTGACCTGTTCTATATTGTTCAGGAACTATGAAGGAGCCATAGACTGTTTCTGTAGCTGACCCTGCCAAAGTTTACTGCAAGGGAAATTCTGTTTTATGTTAATAAAAATGTGCAACCTATTCTGCTGCACCAGTAATCAAAATGTATGTGTCATTTGTTTCTCAAATAATATACCTATGCCTACATACTGTTCAGCAAATAAACTAAACATCTGCCAGATAATATACTCTTATTTTTGTTTAAAACCCGCCTGATCTTTTTTTCCTATGTTAGAGCTTATATTTTGAGCTTGCATACTATTCAGCCAAAAAAAAACAATATTTTGTAATGTTCCCTCTCATGTGGTATATTGTAATTTTTATTGCAAGATAAAATGTGCCTAGTTATACCTCTGCTCTGTAAGGCTCTGGTTAAGTGCCAGTGATCCCCAGACTCCAATCTCCCACCTAACTCCCACCTAACTTTTCACCTGGATCAAGCCCCTGGTCAGCCTCACAGTCCCAGCAACCAATTTCTCCCAGGACGTCTGTGCGCAAAGGACGGGTTCTTGGGAAGGACTGATGGAAGACCAGGAGACCAAAAGAGAAGGGCAAGAGACACAATGGGAAATCAGGCAGTCCAGTTTCAGTAATCAGGTTATCCACAGATAACCCAATACAGTAGAGTCAAGCAGAGAGGAGGTCATACACAGGTAATCAGTCCACCACCAGTCCCACTGTGTGGGAACAAGCAGGGTGCACTGGTCTGCAGTGGCCTACATCGTCACTATGAAACTTCCTGACTAGTTCTTTTGCATCAAATTGGTGGGCTGAAACGCAAATTCTCTCCTTTTGTCCATAACCCTTCCAATCTTTAAAGTTTTGGAAGAAGTTTTGTACCCAATGAGAGTCTAAAATTTTCTCATACTCTGGTTCACCCTGGACATCAACTGGAGAAGGGGTTCCATAAATGGTGCAACATTAGCTGCTGATGTTACAAAGAGGTGGCACTTCTGACAGAGCGAGATTGAGTTGCCCTGTACTTGACCCTGTTTATTTCTTCAGCAATAGAGTATGGACAAATGGATTTAAGTCCATGCAGAAGGCTGTTAAATGGCAATGTTTTCAGAAGAAATTCAAACTAAATCCCCAAGAGAGTATTCTGGTTTTTTGGATTTGTGATGATCAGCACACCTTTTCTGTTGCCCAGAAGCCTGATTCAAATTTTGTTGGACCACATTGTAGACATGGGGAAGCCAATTTTCCAATGTTGGTAAATTAGAGGAGGGACTAGTTATTGAATATAAACTTTTCAAATGGTAGATAATCTGCCCACTCCTCTTGCAACCAGAAACAAAAAAATGGCGGTACATTGGTTGGTCCACTGATAATACATTACAATAGGGTCCAGCAGAGGCATTTCCAGAAAACAGACAGAAGTCATGCACAATCAGTCCACCAACCAAGGTATCCAAGGGTCCAGGCAGCATACAATCACTGGGTCAAAAAACAAACAGATTCAGCAACAGTGAATCCAACAGATAATCACAACAGCAGCAAGTCAGTCAAGCTAAATGCTACAACAGGCAACTAGTGAACCTAAGGTTCAAAAAATTTGGATTTGACCAATCCTCAGTGAAGTTGAGAACATTTGATCCTCCCTACTTCCTAGTGATAAAGCTGATGGGAGATGATAAATCTGATAGAAAAATAGTGGAACTCATGGTGGGGTAATCACATCAGGGAAACAAAAGAAGGAAGTTAAAAAAAAAAGGTTTATATGCCTATCTTCAAGGTTCCCTTTGGCTATAATAATTTTGGTTTCTTTTTTGTTTTGCCTGTTATAAAGTGGTCCAGGATGCATTGCTGGATTATTGCATCAAGGTTTCTATAAGGAAAAGTATATATATATATATATATATATCTCAAGAATCAAGGTGAGAATAAGGGAAAGGGGTCACTTATCGATACCGAAAATATTAAAATATTTAAAAAATACGTTTGGAAGAAACAATTATAATAGACATCCAAGGGGCACATTAAAAAAGGTCAAAATTGAACTAATACATTCTTTTTATTGGGAAATGTTAATTCTCACTGCTTTGTCTATCAAAAACAATAAAACCCAGATTTAGATCATCTCTATGGTTGTGTCACCCCTTTTCTCCAAAAACTTCACTAATTAATATACAAAATCTCCCAAAGGTGGAATTTTTTCCCCTCATTGTCCCCATTTTTGATAATCTGTCTACACTTTGACATCACAGATTGCTTTATACTGAACTGCAAGTATGAAAAAAAATTGGTGTCCAATTGAAATGGGACAAATATTTATATATTTAAGTGACAAAAAATAAATAAGTAAAAAGCACTTTTTTATCTGGCTACATCTGTCATTCTGATTTTATTATAGAAAAAGAGAAAAGTTTTTGGTTAACAATGTACTCTGATTAGAAAGTGTCCCACATACATCTCTGGAACTCATTACCTGGTTATGCAGCACTTGTCAAAGTTTCCCTCTAGGGACAAGTAGGTAGGAATGTCATTTTGGATACATTATTAAAAGCTCAGAGGTGGTTACAAATTATCAGCATCGCATCCCATCCTCTAGTGATGTCCTCTACAGCAACAATATAAGGGAATCAACATTACCCCTTGCGCAAAGAAAAAAAAGTACAAAAAAGCCGACTGGTGCATACCTGAACATAAAAGTCGTATATGGGAAAAGATATGTAGCATTTTTATTGCTGCTGCACATTTGAATAATTCAGTGTAGTCTGGTCTCCAGGGCACCATTGTCTTCAGTAAAAGCAAATCAGCAGCCTGGACAGCCTGTTAAGAGGACTCCAGCCTGCTGACTTTTTTCTGTAAATCAGGATTAATGAGGAGGTAGAGGAAACCCAAAGCCCAATGCAGCAAATGCTGGCAGCTAACTCGTCTCAGTAGCCTGGCTCTGAAGTGGTTTCTGCCTTGATATCCTCAGGCGTTCTCCTGTACAAGCCATCAACTTGTTGCTAACTAGCTATCACCTGGTTTTCACTAAAGATGCTGTTCCTTTCCCATATTTTCTACTGTTATTCCACATAATAAAATGTTTTTTTTTTCCTTCATTTCAAACATGAAGAATTATACATAAGATCTACTATGTTTAACTACTAGACTGTATGTAGATGAAAAATGAAACCTAAACCTAAACTGCATTGTTTTATGCATATTACATTGTTCCTGCTTTAATAAAAAATTGATTCATGTTGTGAAATAGCAGAAAAAATACAGAAAACAGTATCTTTAGTGAATGCTTGATGATTAGTTTTTAAGAAACAGTTGGCGTTCACAGAAAAATATTGGAGCTCTAAAGAGTACATGATACTCTCCTTAGCTTCTCCTTACTATGAGCAGTCATACAGTGTATACCCTTTAGTATTCACTATAGAGGTCTTATATCAGCATTCAACAATTTTAAATTCATTGAGTCTTTGACAGAAGAAACAGAAAAGTGTCAATAGAAAAAGAATAAAGATGCTCATGGAGTCTACTCTTTTTTTTTTTTTTTTTTTTTTTTTTTAGATTTGTTAAGTTTGATCCCAACATCAACTAATCTTTAGTTATTTGTTTTTCATAAAGTTTGTTATAATATTTTGTAAAGCCTTTGATGTATGGTCTGAGGAAGCAGTTTGTGTCTGTGAAACGCGTCACTATTTCTAAATAATAATGGCTTCAGTTATGCCAACATGCTCTGAGATTTGGATTTATGTGTAGATTATTTGTATGTTCTTTTATGAATGACTTTTGTTCCAGTGTTTCAAAAACTACTGAAATGTTGTGGGGTTTTTTTGTACTATTTCATATATAATTTGCAGGTAGTAGAATGTTATGAAAATTAGAAGTTTGTCATTACTATTACCTATCACTAGCCCTCTTTTTCCCACTTTTTTGGTTTATGATCTTTCAGTAATTAATATTAAGGATAGATTTGAACTTTTGCTTTGTTAGTTTGAGTTCATGTCCCTGTGTTATTTATCTTAGCATCATATTAAAGTACTGGTAGTCTCCAGGTTACATAGGGGATAGGGACTGTAGGTTTGTTCCTAAGTTTAATTTGTATGCAAGTCAGTACAGGTACAATATTTTAATAAATGTTTTTGTTTCAACATATTATTAGGCAGCATGGTGCCGGTTACTGTCTAAAATCCTTACTATGAGTTAAACAGAAACAAACCAAAAAAAAAAGAAAGAAAGAAAACTTTATGGAGACTAGACATTCATTAACCTCTAGAGCAAGCTGTGATATGCAAAAAAAGAAACAACTACAGAGATTGTCTTGGTCATTAAAAAGTTACAAGAGCTTGCAGAACAGCAAAAGACTTCTTCTGCAAGTCATGCGAACCACACTTCCCCCCCATAAAGCCTCTGTCCTGCACAGGAGCACGCAGGCAGGCCCCATTTGTATCTAGAAGTTGCCCCTATGTTGGAGGTCTTAACAACTTGGGGACTGCTTGTATACTTTGTGCTTTATGGAAACATTAAGTTTATTAATTTCTGGAGCAAGCTGTGCTTTAATATGCAATAAGAAACAACTGCAGAGTCTGTCCTGGTCATTAAAGAGTTAAAACCAAAAGACAGCAAAAGACTTCTTGTGCAAGTCATGCAAACCACCCCCTCCCCCTATCAAGCCTCCGCCTTGCACACGAGCGAGCAGGGAAGCCCCGTTCATATCCAGGAGTCGTCCATATGGCAGATGTCCTTAACTCGGGGACTACCTGTAGTTGCCTCCTGCTTTTCCTAGTGGTAGTCCACACTGTATGCACATTTTATTATTATCTAAATCCCCATCCTCAAATATTCTTCCTCTGTAGTTCTTGCCAACACTGTATCTACATTAGAGAAATATATTTTTTTATATTTTTGTAGCATTGCACTTATGTTATTACTGCTTGCCTAATGTTCCAACAATCCTACATCATGTTATATGTTACAAACATCATGTTACATAATACATAATGCTCACATACTATAGGTGGAATATCTCATAGGAAAAACATTGCACAAATATTAATGAATAACTAATAATGAATACTTTTTACTGCAGTTTTGGTTTTGCAGTTGGGGGCATACCCTTTCCTCACAAAGACTTATATAAAACAAGATATACCTAACTCATTGGTGGGTGGTGAGCTTCTGCCATAATATGAACAGCATACTTGCCGATTATAGCACATACTTAACTTCACCATCTTCACCACCAGCTTCACGGCAAACTTCAAATAAAATGGAAATCCTGTTCCTTGATTGAATGATGTAACTCCTGCACAGTTCATGCCTGTTTTGTCAAAAAGTGCTACCTTCTGGTGTTTTTTTTTGTTTTCTCTGTGTAGGTCTGCTTTAAGCATAAACCAAGTTTTTTTTTTTTGTTTTTTTTACCTAATATCGCATTAGAAAAACAATCTCGGTTCATATTTGGGTCACACCACTAGATGGAACTGTGTCCTTATGTAAAGTGTATTACAAACTCATCAGACCCATCATAACTAAATCAAAAGTACGAAATACTGCAAAGGTAGGGAAGAGAGGGACTGAGCCTATGTGATTTTATTTTTTTCAGTTTTAAAAATATATTTAAAAAATAACATACCATTAATAAATGTATTCACATTTATTACATATATTGATTATTTTTTCAAATGTTATCAGTAATGACCACATTTTGTGCTTTAGGTTTGTGCTGTCCTGTACTTTTCATGTTTTTCTAGATAAATGGAGGTACCAATGTTTATTTCCATCAGTTTATATTAAAGTATATACAGTATTTAATGGTTGAATGAAGAATTGAATCCAACTGCAGCTTACACAGGACTAATGACTCTATCACTATGCCCTCCAAAGGACCAAAAAGGAGGGTGCAGGCTTAAAGGTTTGTCTGTGTTTTCATGGCATATTAACCTCCCTAGCGGTTCATTTCATTCCGGTTTTATATGTCTAAAAGCGGTACATTGTTTTTCATAAAAAAATTATTTTACAGTATAATATAATAGTATGAGTATATTAAAGTTTGAAACACAAAATCATTGAAAAACATTAAATTGAATAAATTAAAAAATCTATATATTCAAAAAAAAATTAATTAAAAAAAAATACATATTATACTCATAGTTGTTAGCACTGCAGGTCGTGCCGGCGCCACTGCTCCTAATCGAAGGCACGGGCGCCGGGTCCTGTCTTTCAGGTAACCTCCTTCCTATGTTCTATACCTGTGTTGAGACTTGCTCTGGTGTTGAGCTGGTGTGGGTGTGTCTCTCCTTGTCTGAGGTAACACACGCCCTCTGTTTTCTGGACTTCGCCTGATTGCCGCCTGATCTTGATCTTGGATCCTTGCTTCCTGACTCCTGTGGTCAGCTGCCACTGGCCTGGGGATTGCTCTGGAGTGGCACCTGGCAGCTACCCCGCCCAAGCCTATCCTCACCATCAGGGGCTCTAGCGAAGACCTGGTAGCTGCTTAGTCACGCCCCTCCGGAGTATAACCAGTCAGTGGCACAGTGGGTCCACACCCGCTTGCATAACAATAGTATTATACATACTGTAAAATAAATGTTCTTGAAAACAATGTACTGTTTTTACACATAAAAATCCAATGTATTGCATTCAATACAGTTATTTTGTATTGAATGCAATACAAATGGATTTTGAATTTCCCGCCCCGCCCGGCCGGCCGGGGCGTACACACGCACCTTCGTCACTGGGAACTCCCCTGGTGACCCATCGGATGCAGAAGCAGGAAGAAAAAAGAAGACAGAGATTGCGGCGCAGGACGGCGCAGGACCTTGGCGGATCAGGTAAGCGCTCTATTTCCTAACCTTCCCTATGTGTTCCAACCCCGAGAGTGACTAACTAGAGGGGTTAGCAACTTTTTTTCTACCCCGAGTCACTCTCGGGGTTACCGCTAGGGAGGTTAATTCAGGAGCCTGTCCTTTGCATGATTCTGTCTTTAAACTTAAAGTTTCAGCTCCCTATGTTATAAAGGGTACTCAAAACTATCAATTTCCTAACTATAGGGCATATATAACTATGCATAAACAGGTAGAGGACTCACCCAGCAACAGCCTCCTTCCTGCTATAAATAAAAATCACATGAGTTTTGAAAGGCTAGAACAAGTTATGGGTTGATGGAGGTATGAAGTGTTCTTTTGGATCTACTTCTGTATTTGGCTATAGCCTTTCAATTACCAAAACACAACTTCTCATATAGCCTATTTATTACCAATGTGATGTTATAATCTACATACTGCTGAGTCCCACCTTGAATAGTAAATTCTAATGACATTCTAATCTAACTATAAACAAAAGATAAATTGTTGATATAAACAAGCACACATATATAAAATAAAATAAAAAAAAACTAACAATTAATTTAAAATAAACTGCAAAAGCAAATTCATAGCATATTGTAATTAAAGTGCATTCCGCAGTACTGCATATAAAATAAAGGTCTTTTTTAGGCAATGTAGTTTTAAAATACATCAATTCTTGACTTTATCTTGTGCTAGATTAAAATTTAAAAGGTACTATAGGTTTTTATAGACACCCAGTGCCTGATAAAATAGATAATGTCATTGATTTACAACTTCTTCAAAGTTAAACCAAAGTTATGTAAGTATTGTATCAATTACTAATCCAAGGTGATGTTAATACATTTAATATGTATTTCCTAATGTTACAAAGCATTACAAAAGGTGCTACTTTTATATATTTGTGTATTTTATATATTAAATATTATATTTATGTTTATACCCATACTTTTTGTATATTTAATACAAATAGTTTGCATGTAGCTTTTTCTGATCTTATTAATTATCCCTAATTTACATTCTGCTCTAAATTGAAACTACAAAAAAGTGAATAATACCTTTAATTGAACAAATTACTAGTTACAGATATGCACTAATGGACCTATTTATAAAGTAGCAGTATGACTTTACCCTGATTGAAAAAAGCATAATTGCGATTTTAGGGGGGTGAGCTCTTTCTGCAGCCTCTTGTAACGCTTTAATGACCAAGACAAACTCTGCAGTTGTTTCATTTTACATATCAAAGCACAGCTTGCTCCAGAAGTTAATAAATGTCTAGGCTCCAAAAAAGTTTTTTTTTGCTTTGTGATTAAAAGTGAGGATTTTTTACAGTAACTGATACCATGCTGTCTAATAATATGATGAGACAAACATCTGTCCTAATTGCATTTATTAAAATAATGCACCTGTTCCGACTTACATACAAATTCAACTTAAGAACAAACCTACAGTCCCTATCTTGTATGTAACCCGGGGACTACCTGTAGAGCCTTAATAGTCATAATGATATCTGATGGCAGTAAGTTATGATCCTGTGAGCTGCAGGAAAATACTCTAGAGAATTTATAGACCAGTAGATGGCAAAGAGACATGGTAAATCCATTTCAATCAAAAGCAATGTATTCTTTTAATGAACCCAAACTCTCTGCACTTTAAATTAATGTGTCTTAGTTTTACAGCTCAAACCCACCAATCAGCAGAAACACAGATATGAAAAAAGGTTATATTAGGTAGCTCATGTACTGTAACCTAATTGCCAAGTTTATTTTGGTTTGTGGTAATGATTTAGTTTTTAACTGAGACTTTTGACATTCACTGCAATATTCCCTGGTGGAGAAGCCTTTTTAGGGCCATGTGTTTAAATTGCAGTAATTTTTTCTCCAACAATGAATGTTTCCATTTTTTTGCTAAATCTATTTCTATCTATCTATCTATTTGTTTCACCAAAGCAACTGCATAAATGGGTACCATTGTGTTAAATACTGCACTTGGTACAATATTCCAGAGCGGATCATCAGGAAAACCTGGTTGCTTGAGACAAGATGTTCAGCACTTTTAACATTAGAAATGTACAGGATGATTCTTAAAACCTAACTGAAATTTCAGTCTAAATCAACTAAATACATTCCAGGTCTATTATTAAAAAAAGTTAAGTATGATTTGTTTACTTTAAAATGAAATTAGAGTAGAAAACCTGTTGTAACAAGGTGGAAGTATTTTTGTGGGGCTATAAGTGTTAAGAAGGGTTAAAGAACTACACAAAATTTTAAGGTGCTGCTTAGTCGAACGCTAATACTGATCATTATTGGATGAGTACCTTGGACCATACCAGCAACATCTCCAACAGCAAGAAGTAGATTTCCACAGGGAGTTTGGTTTGTCCTATCTTTCATTGAGATAAGTAAGGCAGAGGTAATGCAAGACATCTCTTTACATTTTACATGTATCTTGACAATATCTGTACTCAATTCTAAGATATTTCTAGCTACAATTATACACTGTTCTCAACCAATCAAATCATTACACAACCGTTATTAGCTATTTTTTTGCTAAGCATCCTCATTATACTATATTGTCAAAAATGTATGCACTAATAAACATGATACATAACTTATAGTTGCCAATATTTTTTACCATGTCAATATAACATATAGTGTAATTTATCAACAACTTTAGTTTGCTGATGAAATTAAAACCCTGTATAGGTATCCAATGGATATTAGATGGTTGTCATTGGAAAACAATCTTTCATAATAGTTTCCAGTGACAGATGAACAAAAGAGCACTGTACACACAGCGTCACTTTATTCAATGGAGAGGGGAGGGGAAAGGGAGAGTGATAAGCACCTGCTGTCCTACTCACTGCCCCTACTGCCCCAAAGGAGTAAACAGTGGCTGTTCCTTATTGGACATTCATCACTCATTTGGCAGATTAAAAAACAATGCCAGGGAATCACTGTACATATGTCAGATGTGCACGACCATTCATCTCAGGCAACAATTATCTGACGTGTATACATAGCTTAACTCATATGTAGCTCTCTAGTAGTAGTACCAGAAAGTCCTGCTACATCTGTTCTCTAAAATAATTATTTTCTTTGGGATAAAGATGTGGTCTCTCTGCAGATGTCCAACAAGTCCCCAGGCAAATCAGAGCTGGTTATGTCCAGTCAGCAGAAAGCACAAACTTTGCTTTTTGGAACTCTAACTTGGCAAAAAGACATGTTGGATCTCTGCAAAAGAATCTCTGTTGCAATGGTCCTTCTCTGCAGCAAGCTGGCGAGAAAAAGGTTTTCTACTCAGAATATGGCTGCTTTTTAATGTAAGTTACCTGTCAAGGAAAACTTTGTACCTCTTCTATCAGATTTTTTTTACTTCTGAATGGGCAAATGTACATAGTCTTTTTAACCCTCTTATTTATTACAATGACTAGTTATTACTTGATTGTATGACATCAAATAAAATGCCAATGCCTAAAAGCAGAAGTAGTCTACTTTTAGGTATTAAAGAAAGACAAAAAGAAAAGACTGGGGTTTCAAGTGGCTAAACTTCAAAATTGAATTAGTATAAATTCTTAGATTCCATATGAGTAGGGTGATACAATATTTATAGTGATGATATATTAAACAGATAGTAGACACAAAGGAGAATGCCAAGTTTACCAAACAGAAGCCACCTGACTAAATATTATTTGTAAGAACGATAAATGTCTCAATCCCACGCGTTTCGCCCATCGGGCTTCCTTTTAGGCATTGACATATATTACATATCCTACATATCTACTCACAATCTTCCTTACAATGCATAATGAGCTATGCAGCTCAATGTTTTTTTCCTGGCATGCATTGGTGCCAGGATGAATAAACTGTCATACATAAGCCTGATCATATGGAATAAAGATGGCTGAAGATCTCAAATCCACAATGAGACCTGGGGAGAGGAGGTGAGTAGCTTCAAAGGGTTAATATACTGTTCATTTTATAAATTATATTTACATTTGAGTCCACCTGTAAGTGCTTTTATACCATTGAAAGAATAGCTATAGGGTGTTCAAATATAATTTCACTTATTTCACATTTCCTTTACATTTAAATATTCAGTCTTTTGATGATGGCTAAAATAAGTTCACTGTTGTTTTAATTTTTCCAAACTCCAGTATGTATAAATTGATGCACTGCCACAATAAAATTTAGATGGCTTTAGTGTTGAAAACAGTAGGCGATAAAATGATTGACTATTTTTAATTATAATATAACATACATCATGAGTTCAGTCTGATGTCTACATTATTCACATTTACCAATGTAAGCAAGCCTATATCTAATTTACTTATAACTCTATTCATATATACTGCAAAACGGTGGCATTAGCAGACTGATCTACATTTTCAAACAAGCTGCCCTGTATTTTAATGAAATGGTTTATGTTCATGATTGTTACCTTTTGACGTACGTCTGAAACTCCCATACAAGCTGTAACCATTTGGTTCATATATTTACAAGCAGCCAGCACCATTTTTGTCAGTGAGTCATCTCTCTTTGACATGAGTTCCATCAGCATTGCATTAGTGGCTCTAATCTATGCTGTCTGCATAATAAGTAGAAAGCATTTTTTGTAGTCTTCAAACATCCATGGCAGCCTCTGCATATGATCCCTCTATACTTGTACCACAGCTTGTTCTGTGTTCTTTTTAATTACTGCTAGGAAAATATTTCTCAGTAATGTACACTCTGATTTCCCCCTTTATTCAATTGTCAGTGGAATTTGTGTTTTGCATAGGTTTCCTACTTTGCACATTTCTGCAAGGTGTGAAAAGAAAACCATTTCTTGAAAACTGACACTTCAGATATGTTGTAACTCTAAAATCTTGGTATCATTCCAAAGCTGAGAAAAAAGTGTCTTTGTTTAACATAAATTATTATTACATGCTTTTATTGAGTGGTAGACTATGCAGAAGGAGCTTTAATCATAACACTCATCAGAGATCTTTGTGCTGCACAAGACATCGAGAAAGGATAAAAAAAATAAAATGATTCAATAGTTTGCTTTTTATTGTTAATAACATGTTATACCCTCATTACCAATATGTTAATGTAAAGGGCAGTGACATAAAATTCACTTTTGGCCAGTTGTTCCATGATGAAATATGAAAGGCGCAATAATAAATATGAAATCTGATCAACATTGTAATATTACATTTCAATTTCTTATATTTTTTTCCTGTTGCAGTAGCTACGCAGGGGTGTAAACATGGCATATATTCAATTCAAGAGTGTAACATACATGGTCAAAATAGTTCTCTTTGCCTTTCTGCAAAGCCAGACAGAAGACACGTGATTCAGGTAGCTTGAAGGTTCTCCACGTATCAACCCCCTACCCTCGATCAACAAAAATTCTCTACAACTTAATATTAGACAGAAACTTTACTGGCTGCTGTATTTATTAACTAAAGAACTTTATTATTCCTTTAACAACTTCCATAAATAAAATGTAAACACTATACAATTTAATAATAACTTTAACAGTTAACACAAATTGATTGTTCCTAATTTCTATGTAGACTTCAGGCATTTCAGACATGTAGTTGACTGCATTGTAGTTGACTACAACAGGCTCGATCGTATTCCCAACTGCTCCCATTCCCCGAAATAGGAGCAGTTGGGAAACCTTCTGTGCAAGCATTTGCACATGCAGCTGTGGTGGATAACACTGGAGTTCCTGGAAGCCAAAAATCTCTTCTGGCTGTGAAGTTGCTTTTCCCCTTTTGAGGAAAAAGCACTCTACAATCACAATTGTACTCAATCTTACTCAAATACATGACAAAGCAGTTGTCAAATGTCAAAGGAGTTACAGTAAAACACACATAGTAGTTTATTAGGAGTGCAGCTTTTCTTTTTTTATTTTGATAATTTAATTTACTTTCAAGCTTACAGGTAAAATTGGCATTATCTAAAGATTCACTACAGCTGTATCAATCACTATGATTTAAAACACATGACCCAGAAAGATTCACCAACAGTTAATGTCCTATTAAATGTTTTAAAATTATGACGCCTAAAAGTGTAAAGGAGTTTTGTGATTAGTTACACTAATTGAACCCCAGTCTATTTTAATGCATTTATTCTGTTCTTTGGTTAGTGGGTAGTTTAATTTCACCATCTCATAGCTTTTTAAAGATTTATATGTCACTGTTTTGGAGTATATGAATTGTGCTGCTGGTCAGGAAAAGTCACTTTGGAAAGGAGAATAAACTTATTTTCAGGAGAGCTTATAATAACTTTCAATGAAAATTTGTAATTCTGTGGCTGGGACATTTTTTGGGAAGGTGTTTTTTTTTCTTCCTTACACTAACAAGCTGGTAAAATTTTAGAGCAAGTGGCTCCATGGGATGGTATCTCTGTAAAGGGGGGCATATGTCTGAAAGAAAGAGACAAAGAAATAAAACAAAGATATAGCTTTCCAAGGCTGGAGAGGATACACTTTCATCAGTAAAGCTGGGTGATCCAGCAAAACCTGGAATGGATCTGGTCCAGGATTCAAAACATATGCTAGCAAATAACAAATGACTTTGAAGAAATCCATTCCAGTTTTCACCGATGAAAGTATTAAATCAGGCCCTATAGGTACAAATATGTCAATATTTGTTGTTTTTAAATAACATTAGTTTAAAAATAATAGGAATGTCCGTTGGTTATCAGCATAGCAAGGAACAGACTCCAAGCCTGGTTGAAGGAGTTAGTATTTTGTGAACTGATAAGGACAACAATCATATCAACATATACAAATACATGACTGTGGCAAGCCATAGCCGTGCAGATGCGCCTTACAAACTTGCCCTTCCCCTTTTTTCCAATCTCCCACCCCCACCCCCTTAAATACCCCCACATCCAAATCCCCCACCAATGAATTACCACTCCAAGCATTGCTTAAATGGCCCGTAGGCCTTTTATTACCAGAATTATAACCAAAATTAACTTAATACCCAATAAAATATAAATAACAATATAAATAACAATATAACAATAAAACAGTATAAATAAACGCATACATAGAATAACCAATATAACTTAATACCACCATAATTAAAGAATAAGTACCAAATAAACTATAACACATCCTAACCTTTTATGCCCTCCCAACTTTCTTACTGGTTGCAGGTCCTCGAAGGCCACCACTTTACACCTTTTGGGGTCTGCACCTAAAGACAGTTGCTCCCAGCCACCTATACTCCCAGCTCGGGAACGAATATATCCTTTTCTTGTGCAGACCCTGCCCAAAACACTTTACCAAACCATTAACCCAAACCAGGGATTCCATACCAAAGATGGAACCCTAACCAAAATATTGCCACCAGCACACTCCCCCAGAGGACCGCAACCGCCCGTCCTACTTGCCAAATCAGCAATCAAAAACCCAAACTGCCAACCATATAAGCACTAAAAAGGGGAGGGAGGGTGGGAAAAACTTTTTTTCTGATGGCTGTCTCGCTCTGAAAGGGGGGGTCCCTCCTCCTCCTGCCCATTTTAACTACTCCCTTTCCTCTCGCTCAATCTCGTCCAAAACTTTTAACCCTATGCTATCTGCCTCCTGACTGCCCAGTCATGACGGCCTTCCCCTATGCTCTTTCCTCGCTCGTTATAGGCCTCACTCAACAGGTATACACATATACAACAGGTGTAAAAAAACCTTCTCCATCCTACTAAAACAGAGATTTTCCTTCTGAAGCTGGTTAAATCAGTCATGCGTACACAATAGAAACCTTCCACAAGCTTGAATTCTTTCCCACTTTATTTAAGTGCTACCTTAGGTACCTGCTACGTTTTTATGAGATCAGATGATATGTAATTACTGCATAATGGTAAATTCAACATTCCTCTTAAAATTGTAGCATAACGTAAAATTTAATATCATGTTCATAAGCTTTTTATCTACATCTATATAAGGTACGTCATGTCAAAGAACAAATCAGTTCTTTAAATCTTACAGGTACCCCTCAAACATATTTGTGATGCAATCCCAATATTAGCAAACACAGAACCACCTGGTCTGGGCCTATACCAGTTGTAGAGAAAGACATGCACCTATATAATTAAAGCAGCTCTAGTACTTCATATGGTTTACTGGCAAGCCATCTAATACACAATAAAGGCTTTATTTATAAAACAGGCAATCTGACATTCACCCAAACAATCCCTGGTGGGAATCAATCACTGCTATTGAAACACATGGAGCTGGAAGATTCCCACAAGAGCATGTTTGGGGGAATGTCAGATTCCCTGTTTTATAAATAGCGCCCCTAATGTATAAAGTTCTGCTGTTTTGTATATGGCTGCTGAGTGACAAGTTTTCTTGCAGTATCTTTCAGGATCAAATCCCACCAAGTATGCCACATACATCTCTCTCTCGCTCTCTCTCTCTCTCTTCCTCTGTATGTATGTATATAAAACTGTTTTATTATATATATATATATATATATATATATATATATATATATATGATGTATATTTTATATATTTTTTGGTATGTTTTATCTATTCTAATAATAAAAGGGGCAAAGTACTTTTTAGAAATCCTGGTTGATATGCCTCTGATTCAAATAGTAAAATTGCCCTTTTCCCCCACTTACATCAATTTAATTTTTTACTTCTTCTAGGAGTGCTAAACTCCTAATGCCTGAACATTTTGGAAAAAAAAACATTTATGTGTTGAGCATTTTTTGCTTTCTAGTTAACACCAGATTTACATAACAATTTCAATAAAAAGGCTAAATTCAGACTTTCAGATGCTTTTCGCTTGTAGCAGGTGAAACCCTGTATGGTGATGGTATTGTCCTAATACAATAGCATTGCAATCTTTAAAAACTGTTTTGCATCAAAGAACGAAAACATAAGACAGAGACAACACAAGGCAAAAAATGCCTTTTATTGTTTTACATTCACGGGGGCCTAAAATACCTGCAAATTCTGTCTGTCTTCTTGGGGAGCTGTCCTGGAGAAACAACAGCTCTACCTGGAATAGGTGTCTCCATTTGTAGATTCCTTCTTACCTCCTGTATTTTTTTACAACTGTAAAATATAGAAATTTCCATTATTTTTATTAATTTTTGTATTATTAATATTAATAAACTATTTTATATAGCACCAACATGGTATGCAGCGCTGTACATTTAATAGGGCTTGCAAATGACAGACAGTGACACAGTAGGAGGACTGGACCCTGCCCACAAGAGCTTACAATCTAAGAGTATATTTCCAGTTCGAATATTTTAAAATATTAGAGCCCATGCAAAAAAAGTTTATTAATGGATCTGAATTACTTGTTGATCTCCAAATGTTTTTTTTTGAATGGCCGCAGCATGTTGTTATGATTCTATACAACATAATTTGCTTTGGTGGGGCTGTGTCCCAAAACCACAGACCTTTGTACATAAATGGGACCACAGACTTTTACAGGAAATGTAATATAATAAATAAATAATAGAAAATTGCTCACTTTAACAAAAGTTAAAAATACATTTAAAAAGTCTCCACATTCTCTCACACTGGATAAGGGCTATAAGGTTGGCAAGGAATAATAATTAGCGTTCCACGTTTGGAGCATGTAGCAGCACACAAATAGCAGTGACAGTAGCACTGCAATGTGAAACCACATGGTCAATGGCAGCTCTAGTCTCTTTAGTTCCACTAACACTTTGCAATCAATCAGTATGACTCCTGATCGAGTGATCATAATCACTGATATGTCATGGTTGTAATTTACCGTTTTAGAGTAAACAAATTTCCCCCGCCTCTAATTGTCAAGCTTTTTCTTTATGTGTACACATGCTGTGCAAACAGTATTAAAGCAAAAAGTAATGTGTAAAGAAAGTAATAATAAAAAATGTTGTTTTAAAATAAAAACTATATTCATTGTAAGCTTTCAGGCAGGGTCTTCTCCTCCTCCTGTGTCATTGTTTGTATGTAACCCCTATTTATTATACAGCCCTGTATAATATGTTAGTGCTATATAAATACAGTTCAATAAAGATAATAATAATAATAATAATGATGTGTCATTTATTAAAATAACTATTTAAATAAGTGTTAATATACATAACCCAATACTACTCATAACATGTTTTATTTTTTTTCTTATATAAAGTATATTTTTTAGTTTTTACGAGTTATATCCACGATATATATATAGCTGAATTAAAGTGCAACTGCACTAAAAAAATAAAATAAATGAAACTAATTCACCTTTACTTCCACAGATCCCTTGATCCCTCAAGAGCTTTTCTTGATTGGGTCCCATGCCACCCTGTAAATTGAACTATGTGGATTCTGCCTGCTTCACCCGATCTCACACTGCGTGATCAGGTGACATAGCCGCTGTAAATCTTGAAAAAAAGAGTGCCAATCCCACTGCGCATGCGTGAGATCTACATTTCCCCCCTCTTGAAGAAAAAGCCTCTTCTGCGCATGCACAATCTTGGCAGCAGCCAGAAGCCTTGTTAGATGTGTGACATGGGAAAGCCAGGTTGCTCTGTGCTCCCATTCACAAGAAGGGGAGGGGTTTCACCTTTTTTTCCTAAAATTTTTAAAAGCCTCCCCCAAAAGAAAATTAGGATTATTTTTACCTTACATAAAAGGGTTGTCTACCCCTCTATGTAAATTGAACATTTTGATGATAGGTCCACTTTAACATTTAGCAAAAATAATTCTTCTTCTTACATTACCTGTTGCAAACACTTAAACTTTCCATTGCATTTTTTTTTAGAAATGTGTGTATATATATATAAGAAACTTAACACTACATTTTAAAGTTTTATGGTGTAAATACATCAACACGTCTCTCTCTTTTCCTATGTATAGTATTAGTTTTATTATAGGTCACCAGTAAGTATATACAAGTAGTTTACACATGACAACAATTATTGCGCTCTGCAGTAAATCATTTAAGGGCTCTTCAGTAGAGTTGTTTGGTGTTCATTATCCCCCTGTAGCCACTTAACAGAAATCTAATCAATGTTAAGGTATATCATTGTGGAACTAAGAGTCTTTCGGGGCTTTCCATTTGATGTACTTACAGAATCGGTAAGCAAAACAGAAAAAGTGTCAACAGCAAAATGCCAGGCCCTTCATATAGGCAGATTAAACAGGTTGCCTGCAACATTATTTAATGAATGGTGTGGGTAATCCATCAGCCATATTCATGTGTTAGACCCTGTTAGGAGCCTGTAGGGGATCCCATTACCTTACATGTGTTAACAGCCAAACTCTTTTGTGTAAACAACAAAGTGGCTCTCCTGAAAAGCCTGGTTTCCCTTCATTGTCTGTGAAAAGACCAGTAGAACTCAACATGATGAATGAGTCCTTGTATAGAAAGACATGTTAGAGCTCACTATATGAAATCCTGCAGCAGATCAAGAAGGACACCTAGTGGAAAACTTGCACCACACAGAAAGAACACTGAGTTGAGCATAGTTCAGCAATCTATTTATTACATATAGCTACAATGAACTTAATTGCTTCCTTAAAATTACTTTTTGGCATAAGCAGTGCAAAGCAATTAATATATTTTGACTACTATAAATTATATGTTTAACTCCAGCTTACATTTTCAGCTAATTTCTTGTCCTTACTTTTTTCCGAAATTGTACAATCAGTAACCCTACTTTAGTCAATTAAAATTGTTGACATTACTGACTTTATAGTCAATAGATGCTTTGTTAAGACGAATAATTAACCATGTCCCTTTTTGTTTACAAAAAAAATTTAGAGACAAGTGATAACTGATTTTTAAGGAATATGTACGAAAAGCATTCACGCCTGCAGAATATTAGCAGAGAAGAAAGTTTAAATAAAACAAATAACTAAAGATATAAAGATGCATGTAAATGGGACAATTAACAGTACAGAATACAAAAGGAGTTGCACAAAAATATTGGTATTTGGCATTAAAAAACCTAGTTATGTCCTAAGTAAACAAGCAAATTTATTTATTTAGGTCAGATGATACAAACAGAATGATACAAATGGTGCAGAAAAAAGAAAGAAGTTTTTTAATTTATTCCAAAAAAGGAAAAAGCCTGAAATGGGTAAAAGATAAGTAAACTGGCAAGTTTTATTCAATTCATTTATTAAAGCTCTCCAAGGCTGGATAGAATCCACTTTCTTTAGTGAATCTGGGTGATCCAGCAAACCTGGCATGGATTTCATAAAGTAATCTGCTATTTGTTATCAAATGTTTTAATTCCTGGATCAGATCCATGGTTATCCAGGTTCACTGATGAAAGTGTATCCTCTCCAGCTTTGGAGAGGTTGAATAAAGCAGGCCCATTGTAAAAGCTTCCCTCCTAAAAGTGTCCTTTAACTGATCCTTTCCTCCCACTCATCCCCTTAGCATCCCAAAAGTTTTATACATTCTATACAGGTTTCTAGCTAGCAAAGAAAACAAAAAAAAAATTAATACATTAAAAGACACGTAAATCCTTATGACAGGCTACTATAACATATACTTTTGAAAGTTTTTTTTGCACAGCATACTCAGGGCCAGCAAAGTTTTTTTTATTATTTTAGTGTAGAAATGTATATACATAACCAAGACTTCCTTTGGTCTCGGAACAAGAGTTTGTTAAAGAGACACCACAACCAAGGTAGTTCCCTGTCAGACACAGCTGTCCCTCATAGAAACTTTATAGAAGGTCAGTATTGACTGGTGTTGATTTGAGTCATACAGTTTTTGCAGGAGACAGCAGCCACACAAGGGTTAAAAGAGAGTCGAAGGCTATCAGTCTTGTGCCTATTTGTACACATCTCTGAATTCAATATTTCTTAGAGATAACTAAATGTGGTATTACTAGTTTAAAATATTACTTGGAGCAATCACAATCTTCTTTTACTTACCCCGGCTCCCAGCATGCCCAAGGAACACTATGCAATAACATCAGACACATGTAGCAGTTGGTACAATTTATGGCTACAGGAGTGTTCCCAATACTTGCTCCCTTCAAAACCTACACAGCACCATCAAATGGCAAAGTTGTTGCAGCAGAAGAGTTCCCAAGACTTGGCCTACACCCACAAAATATGGGCAGCACTATAAATACAGTTAAATGACAACGCTGTGGCAAAAACAAAATCTGGGTAGCTTCACAAAAGCATCTTACTAGCTTCTGTTGTGGCAAGCTATGCCTACAACAGTAATATCAATGTTTATGTTATTTCTAGTAATAAAGACAAATATTTTTAAATAGTATTTTTAAAACTGAATATAATGTGTAAAAAAAAATGTATAAATAATATACTGCTTTGTAAGAAAACTTCCAATATGTTGTGATGCGCTAATAATCAATACTACTTTTCAGATGATTGCTTTTTTCATGTTTCAAGTCTGATATAGTTGGGCATGAAGTCTAAACCTTGTATCTAAAAATGAATCAGGTGTTTTGATTAAAGACATTTTGGTAGTTAACAAAAATGTGAAACCATCTGTGGTTAATATATCTGTGATTTTGATATATTTTAGAAACATTCTAAATCTAGCTTTACAAATAACACGTGGAACTTCTTAGCTTCCCTCCTCACTGCCATTATTGTACAGAGCAAGTAGAGTCATACTAAATGTTGTTTATTTTTTAACACTTAGATTTCTTCTGTTTTTAATTTTATGATATCATTTCAAATAACATAAAGTTAAAGTTAATGTAGACATGTGACTATTCTCAACTACTTAAACTGAACATATGTCGGAAAACAATACATTTTCACATTATCTTCTAGCCTCCAGCCAAAAAAATGTTTTCTTTAATTTTGGATTGAGTGGAAAAGAGATAAAGACTCACTTTGGGTAATAGAGCATAATATGTTTAGTGAGGTATGTTGTCACAAGAAGGTTGTTTAGAACAGTTAAAATCAGTTAAAATCCTTAAAAGGTTAATAAATTGTCAACTTCTGAAAAGTGTAATACAGTGTTACAGCTCAAATATTTTAAGGTAAACTGTAAAGTTGTTTTTTTACCATGTGCAGTGCAAAGTGATTCTCTGTGTTTTACAAAGCCTAATGCGTGTACTTCTAAAGAAATTTGTAAAATGAAAACTAGCTAAAACAGGGCTAGCCTGTGTATCTAGGAGTGTGAGAGGTGCCCATGACTGACAACTAAAAAACATGCCCATTATGCTATTGCCATATAAAGACTCCAGACTTGACTATCATCAAGGTAATACCATAGGATTAATAAGTAGGGTAACATATATTGCAGGAATTAAGGTCAAGTGGGCATAGAGATTTTTCAATTATGTGAAGGCTCACTGCATTTTATAAGGTATGTCCACCCCTAATTCTGGGGTGATCTGGCATGCTTTAGAGAAATTGAGTAATTTTCCTCCATCTCCAGTGGAAAAAAAGTCCAGCTTTCCTAAAAGAACACATATCATAAAGTGATTTTATAGCTTGAATGGCACCACCCTTACAGATTCGGAGTTTAAAAAGGAATAAAAATAAAAAGAGTGTGTCATCACTGTTTTTAGATTGCTTTGTTTAGCTAGGTAAGCAGTAGAAGTCTCATCATGTCGATTTGAACACTTTTTATAGTCATTTGCCTTGCATTTTCTGTTGTCATTTAAGCGCCTCATTAGGGTTTGTACAATAATGGTTCTGGGTCTGCCTCCTTGAGCAGTTTTGGGTGCAAGAGTTTGGTGCTGCTATCCAAACACTAATTATGGGTTGAGGGTTGAAAAGCTGGAAACGAAAAAAAAAAGCCTGAGTGTATTTGTAACAGTTTTGTAAGGGATCATTGAGCCTTCTTCCTATACCCTAATGCTTTTCTTAGCATTTTTTGAATTATCAGCTTTTAAAAAGTATTCCTTTCCTCAAGTTCCTTATTGTATTTTGACACTTTGGTCCTTTTTCATCTCCTGGTTATCAGTATGATTGCCAAGATGGGAGCCCACAAAGATCACTATGAAGTTTAGACTTTTCTTTAGTGGGCACTATTATAAGTTTATAACATAAAATGTTGGTCTATCATCTAGTGTATTCACTATAAGGGGATGTGAAATTAAGGCAGTCATTTTTGTAAAGATATTTTGTATTGGCAACCAAATGTGCAACTGTGGTGGCACTTGGGTTTTCAATATTCAGGTTAAGATACGTATAATGTCTCAAATGAAGCCAAGGTTTGGTCCCTCACAATGTAATGAAAATTATCCAGCTATAGAAACTATACAAAAGTGCACTTTTATTCAAAAGTGAAATAAAGCACAGATATCGCTTTATTGGAGAATAAGGTTTACAAGAACCCGGGTACTGCTGGAGAAATGTAAAGCCTCTGGTAATGATCACAAGTTGCAGCCATGCTAGCCATAAGCCAGCAGAAATAGAATAATTGTTGGGGAGAAGCTATGTAGTGGAGTAAAATCCATACAAGATATTTCTTACATATAGGCAGATCTAAGTGCATTGTATGATCATGCAATTAAGTGGCAAATATGTTTTAAAGGTAATATATGTGAAGTTATGCACATGGGAGATTAAAAACTTAATGCATTTAATGCATACTGTGATGAATGAGGCTCTGGATGTACTGGTAGTTTAAAGGCTTATTGTTAGTGGACATTTCCAAGCCACAGTTTAAAACAGACAAATACCTTCTGGTATTACAAGAGGTAGAATCCCCAGTGGTTGAGACATAATCTTGCCTCTGTGCAGCTCAGACCTCATTTGGAACATGCAGTTCACTTTTGGACTTCAATTCGCAAAATCAGTGTGGAAAAATGGAAATGGAGAGATTGCAGATTTAAGGAAGCTCACCATCGACGAAATGTTAGCTTAACTTTTGCCACACAAGGTAAGACCAGCTAAAGTTTCCATATACTCCTATGACCTAACAAGGTTGGGAACGTGTCCGGCAAAGAATGTGTGTGAATATTCCCTGCTGAAGACTAGTCAACAGATCCATGACCTTGCCTGGCTGAAGATGATGAGGGTACGGGAGAATTAGGATCATTTCTGCTCCAGTTTAGACTCTGTCCCTCTGGCATATGAGCTGCAACAGCCTGGCAGCATTTACCCTGGGATGTTGCATATACTCTGGGGTGCTTTGGAGGAGGTTGTGATGATGCTGGTTCCAATGAGCAAGAGAAAAAAGCCAGTGAGAAAGAGAGACCTCTTGTCCTATGGAGACAATTGTACCCCTGGGCAGGTGACGGGGCTGTCAACATATAGCAACATATATGGTTGTCAACACAGGAGAGCCCTGGGTATAGCAATGACATGTACTTGTGAGGCAATTCCAATAAAGGACTACAGCTCCATCCAGTTGCCTGAAAATTGGCCCTACCCCTTGACTTCTCTTCTCTTTCTATGGGTATGAAGGTGATACTCTCACCCTCTAACTCTGAAATCAGGAATTCTTGTTAAACTAAATTCATCCTCTTGCACCAAGCCATGGACTGTGTGATCAAATAATTATTTGCACCGATCAAAGTCAATTGGCAGGACTATGATAGGATATCAGGACATTATTTGTGAAGGAGGAAAAATAGGTAAATATAGTGGCTTTTGCAGACAGATGGTTGCTCTGGGTTTTGGGGGAGAAAGAAGAGGTTGGCTTTGTCAGCAAACCCACTACCTCCCAAGCATGCTCTGGTTTTAGAGCATTTGTACTTTATAACCTCCTAGATGTCTATTAACTCCACGTACATCTGTTTTTTAAGGCCTAGGAAACAGAAAATAAAACATACCTCCTAAAAAAAATAAATAGAAAAATTTTAAGGAGATGGTGGCAGCAGCTAAGCAAAAACAGCAACAATTGTGTACTAATTTCCTTCTAAAGCATAAAAAATAAGGACTTTACATTTTACCTGAATTTAGTAGTTGTAAATAAAGTTGTTTATTATATTTCAGTAAGCTAGAACTTTTGTTTAGTGTAGATGTTTTTTGCTTGCTGTTTACTATCTGTATACCCTTCGTCCTGTTTTGTCACATTCTTCTGTCTACTCAGACTTTCTGTGTCTCAGGTGTGAATTCATCTGCCTTTTTTTAAGTACACTTTCATTATTTTAGAAACATGCTTTTAAACATGCATTGTTAAACATTGTTTTTTTAATTTGCAAAAGCCTTGCACATTTAAAGACCCTAACCCAATTTCACCTTTAACGTTAATTCCAGTATATGATGTGGATGAATGCCCTTGGTGTGGAGGATGAATGACCAAGAGCAAAAACTAGAAAATGTCAGGGCAAGAAAATGTTTGAAAGAAGTTTTTAAGGAGAGTGACCAAGGTTTTGTAAAAAAAAACAACAAAGTGTGTATTAAAAATGATTTGATTTGTTTCTTGAACAGCCTTGTGAAATTTCAGGGCAGTGTTTTCAGACATCTGACTATAAAGTAAGATAAGGTGACACAGAAAAGAATCATATGACAACTTTTTGCTATTCAATTCAGATGCAAAGACTACTGAATCTAGCTGTAACTAATTAATTTATGCCACATTAAGGTTTAAAAAAGTTTAGTAATTTCTTACAATAGGCTTGCAACATTACGCAAGCTAGTAGACATATATTAGCTTTTCCGCAAAAAAATGTAACCTATTGTATTTGTTAAGTTGGTAAATCGCCCTAATGTATTCCTCAAAGCTTAATCAATGTGCTTGCAATATATACAATTCTGCAACTATCTTTAAAAAAATAAATAATATTATAATGTGGTTGTCATCAGATATACACTTTATAACAAAACAGAGCTAGTATAATCTATGAAAAATGTATGAAGGTAGCTGAACAATTTCCTATAAGACATAGATAACAGCACATAGAATCGTGCATAGAAAAAGGAAAATTAATTTTAGTAGAGAAGAACCATTATATTCGGCAAAGAAAGGCATCAGCTGCATAAAGGCAAAAAAACTAATTATTCCTAAAGATTAAGCAAATCACCCAGAACTCAAATGCTATAAAGTCTATTGGAGGTGTTAATATTGTACTGTCACTTTTTCTTTCATAAAAAGAAGGTTAACAACGTATGGTGTAACACAGTAGTAATCTCACATTTATTTTTCCTAATTTACTTTAAAATGGTGTCACCAAACAATTGTGTGCACAAATGTATTTTCATGAAAAAAAGCCTTTACATATAGAAATATGCAGAATGAGGCCTGTTTAAATATGCTATTTTTAAGGTGTAACTTAGCAGTAGAAATGTACAAAAATGCAGTGGTGTCTCAACAATATGTGGGACCTAAGGCCAAATGGAAAAGTGGGGTGTAAATATACAATCTGCTTATCGTGCTATTGCAAGTGGCCATGATTACAATATGGACATGGAAGAAGAGGTAAGCAAAACTATTCTGCATCCTGTAAAAATATATGACGCATTCAGATATGGTATTTGTGCATGTAGTGTGCAGTGGCATTTGCCGGGACTCTAGAAATCATTAATACTAATATATTTATCAATCTGTTACTTTACTCCTTCTGTATATCAGCAATTACAATGTACTCTATCAGGGAGGTTTGTGGTGTCCCTATTCTGGGAGTTCATTCTGTGTCATGATGGGTTGTACAGTGCATTGCAGATTCCTTCCCTGCCATCACATCCTCGGGCACTTGCAGGGTCAACAGCCTCCTTTGCAGACACTTTGGTTGGTAGAACTGGCTTCTCTGCAGCAAGTGCTATCCTAATATAAACTCACACATGCTGGTAAAGACTGAAGTGTGCAGTCTTCAGGAGAGGCAAAGGACATAGAGATACAGGGTGAAATGGGGAAGGAGGATGTTGGAAACTCCCAACCTGGTATCAGCGATCAGAAAGGGCAAATGTCACAGGTACAGAAAGGCATGCCACCCTGAAAGCAAGCTAAGGTAATTTATGAGAGGATTAGGTGTACTGGAATACTGCTGTCCAAAGGGGAAATAGTGTGAATCTCTTTAAACAATGACTGAGGGGCTAAAGACGCCATACAAATATATAACTAACACTGACATTCTTCTGATAAAGTAATTGGTCGTTGTTTGATAGTTCTAAATGGAGGTTATTCTGACTTCAATTTTACAACCTTGTGTTGGACCTCAGAATTTGAGCAATCCAAGCTCATTCCTTATTACCAATATCAACCATCAACAGGTGGCTACATTGGCATGCCTGTCCCTGTCTTCTAAAGGGGGCTGACATTAGCACAGGTCTTTATAAAAGATGTTTTTTTATTAAACAAGTAAAAATATAGCAATTATTACTATGGGCACACAGCCTTTCTTTCCAGTTGTTGAGTAAAAATATGCCTATTTTCCTAAATTGTGTATTTTAGTGTGCATGTAAATGTGATTTAAAGAAATGTGAGAAAAGTATTCCTGTCTCACTGGAATTCAAGACAAGTAGTTTGTGTGAATCACAAGATTAGTTGATGATGTAGAGAAGCTCTGTGATGACACACATTATAAAATCAGCTATAAGTAACAAGTGCAGAGGAGGAGAGCATTTATAGTGCCACAATTGTTATTCTCCGTCTAGGTTCTGCAGCTGTTTCTGGTGGTGGAAGTAGTGGTGGTGCTGGGGTGCTGCTAATGAGTGTTTTGATTTGCAAAATTTTAATCTCAGTTCTACAGCAGTTTCCAAGGGAGTTCAGGCAAATACACAATATTAGGGTTTAATTTGTATATCTTTATTAAAAGTGTAAAAATATATAAGAACAGGTATAAACAAGCACTGATGAAAAACAACAAATACATAACCAATACAAGCAAGCAATACTACATGATTTCCCTGCTTTAAACATACAACAATAATTTACACAATTATTTTTACTTAGCTTCACTTCAGGACTTCAGACATTTCTGCAGTTTCTCTCTGCATTCCAGTTTCATCTCTGGGTCATCTCATCACTCTCTCCATCCTGGGTCAGTCTGTCTCTAACCTTGTCACTCTGTCTTCTTCAGTCTCTATATGTTTACATTATCCTACCAGGTTTACCCAGCCCCCATTTCCTTTTACAGGGAATGTGTGGCTAAACATTGAAATCAAATTTAACTAAATTCCAACTAATTTCATATTAGGTATAAAATCATAAAAATAACCATAGCACTACAATGACTTACAGGGCCAAGAAAGTGAGTGCTTGGCTAAAATTGTCTCAGTACGTCACCCATATGCTGTCTTGCTAAAACGGCAATCTATATACATATCTGTATACATTGCATAATGTATATTCATAAATCATATCTAAAGTATAAATACAGGATAGATAGACAGATGATATGACACACAGTTACCTATAAATATTCTAATAATTTAAAGCAGAACTAAACTAAAAAAAAATCGGCAGGTCCCTCAATGCCGCTGGTCCTTCCCACAATCTGCGTCAACCTGGAATTCCTCTGCGTCCCAGCGTAGAGGAAGCGCCAGACACCACCATCTTTATTCTTCACTTCCTTCTTCTTCTTTAGTCTTCTTTCTTCGTCACCCGATCTCGTGCTGTGGAGGTGCGAGATCGGATGACGTAGCCGATGTGAAAGGGGAAAAAGAGAGCATGTGTGAGATCGGCATCTCTTTCCCCTAGGAGGAAAAATGTCCCCCATTCTCGGGCATGCGTAGAGGGAGCAGCCAGAGCCTCCAGGGATGCATGACGTAGGTATCCTGGGAGGCTCTGCACTTCCATTAAGTCTTAATAGCCGCGGAATGGTTATTAGAATGCATACAATTTGTCTGCAACATTTACTAAATACCTAATTTAAAGGTATTTAAAGAATTATTTGTAAATTACCTTTTACTTCCAAGCTTTCATATGTGTTTAACACATTACCATCAAACAGCTGTCTTAGTTTATCAACGTGCGCAAGATGCCAGGTGCTTGGAGAGATATTTTGTATAAACACCTCAAGTGTGCACAGAGGGATTTCTAGCACATAAGTATGTGCTGTGTTTCTGATGAAAAAATGAGAGCTTAGAAGAGAGATTTAGGTAAGGAAGTTGGGTATTATACCACAAGGAACATAATACTGGAGATTTTTGTAGATTATATTATCTTCTGTATTTGACTATGAATTTAAAATAATTGTAGGATTGCAAAATGAGGAGTTTCACCTTTCTGATTACATGGTGATCACATGTCAGTGACAACTAACTTTTTCTTTTTCTCTAGCAATGTTACAATATGCTTTATAAGTAGAACCCTATGTGTGTTACAATATTTAACAGGGAGAAGATAGGTGGAAATGAGCATCCTTATCCTTCCAAAGCAATTTAAAACCAAATATCCCCTAAAAACAAATTATTAATCCATCGAGAGCTTTGTAACATCTCTGGACTTTGTGCTCATTTCTGGAGTATGGCTTTCAGTAAAATATGGAAAATACCAATGACCATGATCCATAAAAGCCTGACTGAAAATTTCCCTAACAAAGTCCTTTTTAACCCCAAAGCATTTAAATTGTGACATTCTTTTAAAATAATTTTGCTCATCTCTACTCATTGTAGTGTGATTGAATAAACTAACAATAATTACCATTTTTGTTTGCAATAACGCTGTCATGTCATGCATTTTGTTACACATTTGGGCTCTGATTAAACATAATAGGTATATAGAATAAGATAGAACTGGCATATTTTTCCATCATACCTACCATATATTTGTAAAATGCAGACAAAAAACTACCATATAGCTAAAATATTAGTCACTTCTATTAAAATATGCTTCAAAATGTTGTATTTCTTTTGAAAAACTGGGCCTGTGATGTACTTCAAAGTCTCTAGTTCAACAAAGATTGCTTTTTATTGGGGTTGTGGGATGCATTCACCTTACTTTTTTCTGCTTTGAACGTAACCTCCCTGCATAGAGTAATTATGTAATTATATGTCAAATAGCAAAGGGAAATTCATAATAAACCATACTTTAAAAATTCAAAAACATTGATATGTAATTTGAATTTTACAACCTAAAATATATTTATAATTGCTTAACAGAATATTTAGGCATAACACAAATCACTCAAAAACAAGGGTGGTATTTGAAGGATGTAGGGGAAGGTCAGAAATACTACAGCATGGTAATTGGAATCAACTATACTTTGTCCTTTCATTATATATGAACTGAGCATTTTCTGTATTGTACTCCATACAACACTACTGAGGATGTTGATATATAAGACATATAGAAATCTGTTAGCATGTATGTGTGCGTTATATGTGTACAAGTGAATTTAGATACAAAAAATAAAGGTATTTGCTTTACAAGTACCCAGAATAAATGTCAAGACAAAAGTACAATATAAAGCTTGAGGACAAATTGAAAACTTGAGTAGTGTGGGGTATTTGGGACATTATGTTGTTTCAAAAATCAGGGGACTCTTAATATATTGTTAGTTGACCTGGGTGACTTTTTTAGATTGGATTTAACCAGAAGGAAACAGAGAAAGTAACTGTAAATGCATAGACATGACATTTGAAGATGGAAAAGAAACATTAAATGCCAGTAATAGGTATTCTATTAAAATACAAAGACAAGCTACAGAGGACATGTTTAGGTACAGAGAATTGAAAGGATATGTCATATGCTTTATATTACACAATGTAATATTATATATAAATATAGTATGTACACATTTAATACCTTCAGTGATAATTTTCACTAAAATCAGTAAGTGTGTTTTTAAAGCAATATGAATTGATCTCAGCCCCAATAAAATTGCCTATACAGCAGAAATTAGAATGGCAGTGGTCGCAGCCAAACAGTAAGTCAGTTAGTTGTACCTCATGTACTAAGAGTGAGCATGCTGATTGAAGAAAGGAAAAGAGTAACAGAGAGATGCATTCATCAGGTCTTCTACCTCTTCTTTGCATTTCATGTTATGTCCTTTACGTTCCATTATCTTCAGCACAGGTCTGTAAGCTTGCTGTGTTGTGTTGCAGGGCTGTGCAAATCCTAGGAATGAACAAAAAGACAGACAAACAACCGATAACAAACAAAGAGACAAAAACACCCTGCATTACTTCCAAAGATAATGCTAAGTTGTAGCTACATTAAAGTACAGATAGTCCCCGGGTAAAGAACATCCTACATATGGACGCCTCCTAGATACAAACAGGGCTTTCCTGCTCGATCCTGTGCAGGGTGGAGGCTGGATTGGGGGAGGGGGAAGTTTGAATGACTTGAAGAAGAAATCTTTTGCTAAACACAGCTAAGGTTTTGGGTGATCTTATGGGGATGAGCTCTTCTGTAACCTTTTGTAACTCAAGACAAACTCTGCAGTTGTTTTTTTTTGCATATCAAAGCACAGCTTGCTCCAGAAGTTAATGAATGTCTAGGCTCCATAAAGTTTACTTTTTTATTTTTTTTTTGCTTTGTTTGTGATTAACTCACAGTGAAGATTTTATACAGTAACTGACACCAAGCTGCCTAATAATATGTTGAGACAAACATCTGTCCTAATTGCATTTATTAAAATAATGTACATGTTCCGACTTAAATACAAATTTAACTTAAGAACAAACCTACAGTCCCTATCTCGTATGTAACCCAGGGACTACCTGTACATGTGTTGGTGCACTGAATTGCCATTCATTATTATTGGTACCCCCAAATGCATTTTATGATTTCACTGACAGGCAATGTCTGACAACACACAGCTATGTGGTGCCAAGTAGCTGTAATAAAATTACACTGTTCATACTATAGAAATATGGCATGCACCATATTTCTATAGTATGAACAATACCTAACATGGGCAATGACAGAATTTTGTGTAATTCAGCCATCCCAGCTAGTGGCCATTGACTGCTGGCATTGTTTGTCAGCTGTATTGGCTTAACTATACACTATATCTGTCATTGACTTGGGATGGCATTTTACTTCCTAAATGTAGGCACAGGAGTGTCTAGGCCCACTCACATAATATTTAGTTACATTGGCTTAACTGTATAATATGTGTCATTGTCTTGAAAAGGTAGGCCTGGAGCTAAATAAGTAAAGCATAGGTGCAGGGCATACCTGACAGGGGGCTAAGGGAAACCAGCTATGTTAAGGTTAACTGTTAGAGTGAGGGAGGGGTATGGTGGTGGGGTGATGTGAGGGGAGGAGTGGTAAGGAAAGTGTTAAAAAAGACAAGATAGGAGAGGAGCACATCAGAAAGTGGAAGGAATTGGTGAGCTTCCCGCCCTTGAGGAGGTATGTGGTATGGAGGAGTGTCGGTAGTAAAGTCCAACAGTTGGGACGGCAGTTTGCCATAGTTTGGTTTAATGTCTAATAAGCCAAACTAAGGCTAAGATTCAGAACGTTCCAAATCTAAATGAAAGTCAACCCTTTACTGTACACTGAAGGTAGCCCCTGCACATTTTGTGCAGTAATGGGCCTACAAAGATTTTTGCCTCAAGCTTACTGCCTGATATGTTCGTTAGTCACAAGCTTGTAACTAATAAAAATATTGTGTTTTTGTTAACTACCCCAACATCATTCAGCCAATGAGAATGACTGCCCTCTGTGTTGATTAAACAAGCTAACTTTTAAATAAGCTAACTGCAACAATACAGTAATTATAACATATCAACATTTTACTTTCTCCATTTGATTCCTCTTAGATACCTTATTAGATGTCTTTGAGTCACAACTAAAATAGAGTGGTGGATTTACAGGTAGTCCCCAGTTTAAGGCCATTCAACATACAGACACATCCTAGATACCAACGGCTTCCCTGCTCGCTCCTGTGCAGAAGGGGGGGAGGGGTTTGCATGTCTTACAGAAGAAATCTTTTGCTAAACACAGTTTAGGTTGTGGGTGATCATAAGGACTGAGCTTTATGAGCTCTTTCTGCAGCCCACTGTAACTCTTTAATGACCAAGACAAACTATGCAGTTGTTTTTATTTGCATGTCAAAGCACAGCTTGCTCCAGAAGTTAATGAATGTCTGGGCTCGATAAAGTTTTTTTATTTTTTATTTTGCTTTGTTTGTGATTAACTTACAGTGAGGATTGTATGAAGTAACTGACCCATGCGGCCTTCATTTATTAACCTCCCAACCGTTAAGCCCGTACTTTTCCGTGCAAAAAAAAGTTGCAATTATCGTTAACCCCGTACTTTTCTCACTATATTAAAATCTCACTTACCTGGTGCCGCTGTGCTCATCCAGCGTCGGGTCCGTGTTCCAGCGTCGTCCTCCAGCGTCGATCTCACTCTCCAGCAGCGGGTGCCGTCTCCTATACCAGCAGGACCGGTAAGATGCCGGCCGGCTTCTTACCTGGTCCCGGCCGGCTTCTTACCTGGTCCCGCTGATCGTCCCGCGTAGTTCTCCTTCCAGCGCCGGGTGCTCTCTGAAACAAGAAGCCGGCCGGCGGAGGAAAAAAAAAGCCGGCGGGCTTCTTGTGCATGCGTGCGCGATGACGTCGGCGCGTGTGTGGGAAATTCAAATTGAAACTCATTCATTCATTTTGTATTGGATTGAATACAGGAGTTTGTATTCAATCCAATACAAAATGAATGAATGAGTTTCAATTAAAAATAAATACAAAGTATGTATTTTGTATTGGATTGGATACAGGAATTTGTATTCAATCCAATACATAATGAGAGTTTGAATTTTGTTCTCATTTTGTATTGGATTGAATACAAAGTCCTGTATCCAATCCAATACAAAATAATAGAAAATATATTTATGTGGTTTTGTCTATAGGTATGACACGTTGGACACTAGGGAGGTGTTTTAGAAAAATATATTACTATACAGTATACCGAATTATCGCATTTTCAGTATTTTTCATTTATTTATGTATTCTTGTTTAAGCTGAATTTTGTGTTTTTCCTTTAATTTTATTAAAAGTATTTTTTTTTTTTACATGATTGTGTGTTTCAAACATTTTTTATATTCATTATATCTACTAGACCCCTATTCGGACATATTTCTGTAAGTTACAGGTCTACAATTTAAAAAAAAAAATTTCATGAAAACCTGTAACGCTTTTGGTACAGAAATCTAGACATCAGTGTAACGCCCAGGTGGTTAAAATAATGTACCTGTTTCGACTTGCATATAGATTCAACTTAAGAACAAACCTACAGTCCCTTTCTCGCATGTAACCCAGGGACTATGTGTACTAAAGAGATAGAGACAGTTCACTTAGTAAAGAAATGTTCACCTACCATAGTCCTTTAACAGTTATAAAATGTAGCATAATCAACAGTATACCATATAATATCCAAAGGAATTTTCAATATTATTATTTCATTAAGCATCCTGGTGATTTTGCCATGAAGTACAATTTTCAGGAACTTCTGGTTACAGTGGCAGTGGCAACACTGTTTATGTCTCCCAACATATGTCTGTCATATGTGATGCCAGGGAAAACTAAAGCGGCTGGCTGTGCCACAGCACATTACTAGGGCATGTTCTGATGTAGGCTTTGTTAAGACAGATATTCTAGCAAGTTCATGTAGACCGGGAGTGTCCACAGAGAGGCCAGAGAAGACCAAAAACATTGAGATGCAATGAGGAATGAAAAAAATGAAAAAAAAAAAACAACGAATCAGTTGATTATAATACACAGTGCATTAAATAAATAAGTGCATTTGTAAAATAAATATTCAGTTAGAACTCAACTATTGCAGGATGTAATGGTATTGTGCTAAAAATTATTTTAAAACATCAAATGGAAACATAGGTATTTAAGGCAAATCTGGTAAAACATAAATTAAAACCTGATGTCTGATATAAAATTCAGGCATTTGGAGTTGTCCAAAACATTGTTTAAAATTCATGCAAAGGTAAGATGACTAATGAAAATGTACCTGAAAAAACATGTAAAGCCTTGGAATATGATTCAGCATCCCCATTACATGATGTCTTACAGTTTCTTCACGCAGAGGATAATTAGAAAAATAAGGAAAGGGCAAATAATATACAATAGGATACAGTACAAGGATCAGTATAATAAAAGAATACTGATTAAAGAGAAAATAACTTTATTTTTATAAGTGTGAATGTGTGTATCTGTTCCACTGCAGCAAGTTAAATATGTTAACATATGTTTAATATGCCTATATATTGACTTACCTAGTTTCTCCTTTACCCCCTCAACAAAACTCAAAATTGAATTTTTAAGTAAAACCTTTCTACTCTCATCACATACCCCATTGCAAAGCCACTGATGTAATCACTGCTAATTATGGCTGGTAAAAGGGGTTAGCAGGTTTTTTTGCACATAGCTTCCAGAAAACATTGCAGCACCTCCCCTTCCATCCACATGTCCTCATTCCATCCAAATTAACATCCATGTGAGATGCTAGGAGGCAGAATATATGAAAATCTGTTAAATAAAGATCCCATAAAAAAAAAACATTTCAAAAAGATTCATTACATATGTTTTATGGCAGGAATATGTGAATCTCCAGATTGTCTGAACAGAATATTATGCATTTTAATAGAGATGAACATTTAATAAGATCACACAATGTAAATACATAAAAAGGCTGTTCATAATTCCTTTTGTAAATAGTAATATAACCTACTCTTAAAAAATACACATATTTTCAGAAAGTTCATTGACTTTAGGGGAGATGTAGATATACCTGAGAGATTCAGTCTTTGCTTAGATGTTATGGAGCAGGTGGAACGTTGAACTTCATTATCATTTTCCTGAAATTAATATTAGTTTCTTTTTTACTGCTATATACCTTTCATACTTAAGAGTTTTTAGTTTTCTATAGTGTTTTTCTTTATTTTTACGTAATTCAAGACAACTCGACTTTTTCTGGTGTTCTATAGTTCAACTCAATTTTCTCAAATTAAATAAAATTCCAAAGTGTCAGTCACAAGCAAAGGAACCGGGCTTATTTCTTTTACCCTTTCTGCGGTCCAATTACAATTTTAATCTATATGTAGATAATGGTGAACAAAAACCCTGAAGAAATGTCAAGAGTGAGGAGGTTATTACCAGTTAAGTTTTAATTACTGTCCATCATTCTTAGAAAACTGCTATAACCTAATAAATGAGGTGGCAACATTTACTGAAATACAAGCAAGAATCTTTAAATGCCTGGAATTAAAAGTGTATCTGTTTAAAAAGGATAAGGACCAATGCTTATTTATTATAAAAAGTGAATGCAACATAATTTCCATCCTATTTCAAATCTTTTGTAACAAGGATGTATATATTTATTTCTTAATACCTTCAATATTCTTTTATTGTCTGCAGCCTGGAGTTAGTGAACTATTAAACTGTAGAAAAATGATATCTCATAAATAGCTCAAATCAGACAATGGCATAAAACAAAAACAGGCAAAGTAAATGTATTTATTTGTGCACGGGTGATAAAGGTTTGTGGCTGTTCTCCTTATCATTGTTTCAATACTTTAAGTAAATATAAACCCAATAATTAAAATCTAATATAAGCTTTAACATGTTAATAGCATTTCAAAAGTAATGTTGTGCTTCCTATTTGTCATCTTGGAGTGCAAGAAAACAGAAAATAGCCGCAAAGAGGCAGCTGGACATTATTAAAACTGAAGCAAAAAAAGGCATAAAGGTGAAAACAAATGATTTGTTTCAAAAATACATTTTTTATACACATAGCTTTATGAAACCATGTGTCAGTTAGTTAGGGTACACAATATTAATTATAGTTAACTACAAAGGGCCATGCTTGAGCACATGCCCTATCTCACAAGTTCTGTGTACTCTAACTGCCCCCCCAGAAGATGAGTAGCTGCAGGACTCACCACTACACCCACCAGTCATCCAGCCTAGGACAAGTCCATGAAAGATACAGTATGTATTTTCTAGGTTCACTCTGTATCTAGCCAAGTCTAATAGCATCAGCGTGTGCCCATTCAGATCTTCACTACCATCAATCTTTTTCTTGCCAAGTCTTCACCAGCATCACCCTGTATTCAGCCAATCCTTGGCATCATTAGCAGATGCCAAGTTTTTTGCACCATCTTCAATTTGCATCCATCTAAAGCCTAACCAGCATTAGGTTGTGTTGGGTCAAGTCTTTGCTAGAATCAACCTGGAGAGGGTGCATTTGCAAGTCAGATGCAAGAATGGTGGTAGATTTACCTTTCTTCATTTCTAGTCTTGTTTATATCACATGGTTGTGTGAGACAGCAAGAATAGTTGTTCCTTACTCCCCAGCAGACAATCTATTGAATATGAGGTCTATTCTTTGTGAGTCCTTCGTCCTTTTTATCTCCAAACCACATTATAGGCTGCCTTGGAAGGAAAGACAAGACATCACCCTTAAGAATTCCAATCCCTACAGCATAAAGCAGGAGTCATGCTGCCATCACTCTCTCAGACATCAAGCAGTTGGTGATTTGAGGCTGAAATACAGAGTTCCAGTAGTCATCCTACTACTAACGTAGTCATCTGTAAATAGTAGTTTCTATATTCTAGTAGTCATCCGAAATACATGGCAACTAAACCTAAAAGCTTGCAATATAGCATTTAAGCTCATACTTCTTTTCTAGCTTTCCCTCTAATCCAAGAACATTTTATAAAGTTTTCACTAGCCAGTCAGCAGAGGCAGAGTGCATTTCTTCATATGAAAATCTTAACATTGGGCCACCGGCAACAGGACATTTTTTAATGAAAAAGAAAACATATTGCCAAAACATATTCAAAAGTACAGACGGGGGTTTTACCACAATAACTAATAATTGAGGATAGAGTGAAAGTAAATAATATAAGGACAAGTGGCTTGGATGCACTTATTTTCTTTATAAATGATGCAGTAGCATGCTGCAAGCAAAAGGTATCTCCTGGAAGAGATGGCCAGTAACAGACAGTAAATACTGCACTTTGAGTACAAAGAACACCCCGCAAAAAAAATTAACAAAAAAAGAATAGTGAGCCCCATACACCTGAAACAAAGCACATTTTTCAAATGTGTGTGTCTTTTATAGTGAAGACGCTGACTTATCCGAAAGTCCTCTTATTGACCCTTTTAAGCCAACTAGCTATAGTTCAAAGACCATAAAGTGCATTATGAAAAAAAATCACCCACGTGAATCTGCACAAAAAACAAAAAAACCCTGGGAATGTGGATCTCAAACATGCAGGCTTCACCTTTAACCTCATCCCTAGTCTTTATTTGTCATCACCACTGCCTATGGCTGTTACCTACCATGCTACCATCTAGCAAATAAACCACAATGAAACCAGAATCAAAGCATACATCTTAAATGACAGCTGATTTCTTTTCACTTATTTATTTGTATTAAACACTTTCAGGCAGGGTTGCCTGAACTATTGCTATCCTTATCTCTTTTACCTACAGTAATAGTATTAGCATTCTGTAATGCAGGTGGTATCATTCCCCGCACCATTTTGAAATCGTCTTCAAGATATTTAAAATTCATCTTTATTAACTTTAACACCAACACTATACAGCCTTCATTAACTCACAGTAACTATTCTTCTGACAGTTTTCTTTACCATAAATATATATATAAACCAAAAAAAATGCATTACTGTGTTATTTTTAAATAATACAAAAATGAATGTCAAGGAAACAGTCCCATATTAGAAATAAAAAACTGTTCCAGTTCATAAGGGACATGAACATATAACCACTGAATTAGTTATTTCACCTACCATAAGTGTTTCAAAGTTAATTTTATTAAACTTATTTTGAAAACTAAAACATTACAATAAATATCTGCTTAGGATACTATTGCTCATCTAAACCTCTGCATAAAATATCATATTCATCTAAAATACTTAAAAACAAAAATCCTTGCTATTTTCAGCATGTTTTTATGAGTAAAGTCATGCCCTTTAATTCACATTCAAATTTTCAAATTTTTAAGAATTCCACTAGCAGAAATGATCTGCTTGACTGACAGGTGTCATGGAGAATGCAAGCTGAATATTTATTAGGAATTTGAATAAAATGTGAACTATGGTTTATTATTTTAAACCTATACAAAATATACTGCAAAAATATAAAAAATAAATGGTTTAAATCCATCCAACACAGCTATCACATAGTGTTACCCATATTTCTCGACAATATTTATTGCTATCAGTCTCCTATTAGAAAATTATGGATGTTGCTATGTCCCCTCGTCAAGTGTATGTGCTCTGGGTGTTTAGCTGGGTATTTCAGGTTTAAAGATTAGACAATATTGTACCAATGATCTATTAAGCTCCCAATGACCACAAAATATGAGTGCACCAGGGACGCATTTCCCCACTGACCCCAATAAAAGGGGCAATTCAACAATGACCATCATGTAGAAGGGCAGTTTAAAACTAAATAAAAATGTAAAAGAACATTATTACAAGAGGGGTAAATATGATTCGCCGATTGTGTTCAACTGTTTGGGAATAAAATTGTAGACATAAATCATACCTTGATTATAACAGAATCAAAACTTCGCACACACAGCTGCGTACAGGAATTAACACATTTTAAAATGTTGTAATTATGTGCACACAATCTTGTATTTTACACAGATCTTTATAATGCCCTTTCAGACAGATTATAACCTGTATATATTAAGCTACCTCTATGACTAATATGGTGAAAATGTTAAAGGAAGGCGTGGAAGTGGCATATCCGATTTCTGGGATGTAAACAGTGCTTTGTCTTTTTTTTTGCCTAATGGTAAATCGGAACAGGAATTTTGCTGTTGCGCGTTATCCTACTAACTCCTATCAAAGAGCGATTTAGTCTTGTTAAATCCTGTAAGGATGTGGATGGTGTTTTCTGATTGAAAAGATTTCTGAAAATTAAGAGAAGGGTTATTTGAGATCTTTCTTTGCACCTTGTCCAATCTGTTTGGTTGTTTTAGCCAATTGTTCTTGTGTTCTATCAATAATGTGGCAGCAATGGTGCTACCACATTGCTATCACATTATTGATAGAACACAGGCACTATGGAACTATTGGCTTAAACAACCAAACAGAGCTGTCAAGGTGCAAAGGAAGTCCCCGGCATCAAAAGAAAGCTCTGCAGAGTGAACTGCCTAACCCCTAACAGCTCTTGCATGATCTTTACCAGACAAGACCAATCATCTACCACTTGGACTCAAGAAAACTTTAAGCTAGCCAACCGCCGGGTTTTATAGCACAACAGAACTACATCCTTGCCGAAACCAACCAAGTGCTTACCTATACACAACCCTAAGCCTGAAGTTTTGGCTCCTCTGGAACTCTAAGGAGAACCTCAGCATCCTTTCTGGTTTCACTCTCCTCTTAGGAAGCCCAGAGTGGTGAAACGTGTCAGGATTGAGACATTTTTGATCACTGTATATTGTAACAAATGTATATGTGTATATAAATGTCTGTATCTTCCTAATACACATGAATCCTAAAAGCCACTTATGAGTCTGTTGTCAAAACTATTAGATACTTGTTATTAGATTACTTGTTGAAATATTTTCTAACTGGAAATACCATCCACATTCAATTTGCACATAGAGGGCTTTGGCAAAAAAACATTTTTAGTGGGACCAGTTTAAATTGGACATTCTACAGTTATCAACAAAAGCAAATCCCCAGAGGAAAGGCTCCCAAAATCTGAACATTCAAATCAAAGGAGGGAAAGAAAGAGGTTTTGGGCTCGCAGATAGTTTTGAGAAACAAAATTGTTGTATTTAAACACATTTAGTAAAGTAAACAAGTTCAGACAGATCTATACCTCATAACTGTTTGACATTTCAAAGTATATGGGTAACATTGTACATACGTATATTCAAGGAATACAAAAAAGGGTGATGAAGAAGATTGTGCTTAAAGTGTAATAAATCCAACGCGTTTCGCCACGAATGGGCTTCCTCAGGGATATGATAGTAAGCAAGCTTAACGGTCTGTATATGTACATAGTGATTGAATAATGAAAAAGAAAATTGAAATAAATACATTGTTTACACAGCAAGATCAATAATATATATGTATATATAGGTACATATAGGTATGTAAAAAGGATTTTTTCATTGTAATATCATTAACACAAACTATGACATTGTTTACATGGCAAAATCAATATTATATATAGGTATGTCAAAAGGATTTTTTCAGAATAATATCATTGACACAATTTATGAAATGTCTCATCAAATAAAATTTAAAGTGATTGTATCAGATTTAACAAACATTATTCAAGTGATAAATGAAAAACTAAAATTATACAATGTTTATGGGAGATATATATCCATAGTGTGTAAATACCTCAGAAAATCGATAATCTACTGTGCAGACAGAAAATGTGGGGTATAATCAATTTCTTACTTACATATCTAATTTGATAAAGGTTGTAAGGGTACAGTGCTGGAAATTAGTGATATCTTAACAAAACTTTTATTAAGGTAAAGGCTGTATCTAGGTAAAAATTTGTATATTAGTAATACAAATAGCACTACATATAGGCTAAATAGGATGTCTGGTCATTAAGGGTACATACCCCAGGTCTGGGAACACTTTAAGTACTCTAATCAGTTCTCGAACTGGGTGTGGGGGAATATAGGTAACCCCAAAAGAAAGATGGTTTCATCCAAACAAGCTTTAGAGCAGGTCAAAAGCAGGGACAGGCAATTAGTCTTACCATTCCTAGAATCGTATAATAAATGTAACAAATAAGATTAATCTAGAAGGGAGTGTGTGACAAATGATACTATTTAAATCTTAATTACTCAAGATAGAGAATAAAAGGGGATTGATATCTATGAGTATATCAGAAGGGTATCAAAGATCTAAATAATCATTATTATAATCAGTAAATACCACAATTACCTGGAAACAGGAGTTGTAGATAGTTGCACATGTGTTGAAAGTATCATAAAGCTCCAAAAAAAGGTAAGATGCTGTAAATGTAAATAATGGTCATGATAAAAGTATAAGGCTTCCGAAATCTGTGATTCAAAAGTCACAGTACTCACAATAGGAACAAATAAAGAGCAACAAACATTTATTTATAGAGTCAGAGGCTGATAATAGTTTTCAAATCCAAAGAGCAGCAGAGAAGCTTCAATGTCAGCTATCTGCCTATAACAAATGTATTTGGACCATGCAGTTCTCTGCAAAGAGTATGGGGGGGGGGGGACAAGAAAGAGAGAGAGAAAGCGAGAGAGAGGCAACACCACTCTCTTATGCCGAAGGCCCACTCATGTTGGATAGGTGACATGCAGTTCTAACAGTTCTCTCAAACTCTCCAAAATGTCTATTTTTTCTCAAAAAGAAAATCCCAAGCTTTGATTACTATCCAAATGAATAGTATTGCTATTGCTATGTAATTGCTTAATGGTATAAAAACTCAAAAGACGTATATTTTGTATGGCTAGCTTTATTAATATGGATAATAAATGTTATCCAGTTTAGAGCTTAACTTAAAAACCTAAACCAGGTATCACTTCAAATAAACTTGAACAAACTGACCATTTGGTCCACCCAATCTGATATCCAAAACCTGTTTAAAAACGTACAGCATTTACATGTCTCCCAGGAAACCAAAATATTTGCTTCAGTCTATACAAGCATAGCTTTTGATTCCATGGAGTAGTGTTACATGTTCCAAATCCTTTCTTTAATACATCCCTATACATACACTATAAGGACTCTGTTGTTTTATTACTAATTTGAAAACTGTAACTACCATCTCATACTAATATATAAACTACCTAACTGGCCAGAAATTTAAGAAAAAGTGTGGTCACCTTGGATTGCATTCCTAGATACCTTTACTACAAAACTGTAAACATCTCTTAGTTCATTCTTACACTTCTGAAGCTTGTAAAACTGTAGGGGCAATTTCAGAAGTGCGGTTTACAGCAGCAGTCCACAATAGGCTCAACTGCTTTCCTAAATACTCTCATTCCAATAAATATGAGTAGTGGGAGAACCATTTTGTGCAGGTGGATGTGGTCGCAGTTGCTGTATGCAACATGTTGCTTCTGGCTGTCTTTGAGTGGCCAGTCGCTTCGACTGACCTGAATGCAATGGCCTTTAACACAGCTCACAGAGGTTGAATCTCGGTTGCAGTTGCTGCTGGGCCAAAATGTGTCAGTATCCCTCAACTTCCTAAAAGACAACGAACTGCAGCAAACTTGAACCTAAACCACTCCCATCCGTTCCAACCTCAACTGCACTCAATCCCTGTGACAAGCGGTTGAGCTTGCTTGTAGTTTGCTGCAGTTCAAAGTTTCCAGGAAGTTGTTTAAAAAGGATGCATCCAAAACTGCTTTTAACCACTTTCAAACTGCGTTGAGCTGTGGTTGAAGGTTGTTGATTTTAAATGAATGGAAGCGGCTGTTCACTCAAAGGCAGCCATAAACACCTTTTGGTAATTGCAGCCACAATCCACCACAAACACACAAGACCGCAACCACCTGTAACCTCATGCACACAGAGGTTCTCAATTACTCCTAGTCAACTGCAGGTCTGAAATCACCCAGATGATGCTAACCTAAAAGAAGCACAAATGAGATCAGTGCATGCATACAAATATATGCCCTTGATTTAAACCATTCTTACACAAACTCTATTGATAGTTTTTTTATTCAGTATTTAATAATGTATAAATCTATCTCGTACTACAGATTTAATTCTCCTAGCTATCATAAAATGTTGAAATTGTGCATATTACTATAGCTATTATGCACTTTTATTGCATCTATTCTCCTGTAATGATATATAGTCAATTGTTACAACCATCTTAAGAATTGTAACCTCCCTACTTGCCTATCACATTTGAATTGTTGTTCAATCATTTTTTTTGGCAACAATTATTTTGCTTTGTTATGTCAAAAATATAATACAAGTTACATTTAAAAACAGAAATGTAAAACCATGATACATTTGGAAAATATGTCACTTAATAGGAAAATGAAATTCTTTTATATTGCTCATTTATTTTATATGTTTATTCACCATTTGTACATGCTATAAAATATCACATCGACTTTAAATTGTTAGTTTTATTTACCAAGATTTTAAGATCGGTAATGTAATGCAAACCAATCAGAGATATTTTTTTAATTGACCTGACTCCGGTAAACAGAGATCCATCTGATTGCTCTTGCTTACTTCACTATGTTATCGATTCACTTTTTACTCACTATATTAGTCATAGTGGGTCTGTGTGTTTGTCTTTCTTACCATTTCTCAATAAAATACTATAATATCTTAAAGTCATCTTTAAACAATGCTGGAAATCATCCAAGATAAAAGCTTCGATAATATCAGAATTTAAAGCCATTCTTCTGGATCCAATTACTGAATATTTTCTTTAGGGGTTTTCTGGCAGTTTACAGAATTTAGCAAGTATGTCCGATATTTGGCAGGAAAGTCTTGTAATAATAATAAAAAGGGGGCTTACTCTGGAATTACTTTGCACCGTTCACAACTGGCATCCCAGCAAAGTCAGAATTAGTTTATAATGCTCACTTTTTTGTATCATTTCCTATTCTCTATATTAGCTCACTATCTCCCACTTCAGTCAGTTCCCATAGCAAATTGAACAGTCTGTAGTCATTCCATGTCCTTCTATTTATTCTTGGCTGGGTTTTCAAATATGTTAGCTAAAAAGGAAGAAAATGAAAGTCAGTTCTTGGGCGTACCTAACTTTACATATCAACAAGAAAAAGAGACTAACATTTTACAGATGTTTTAGTAAATGTATGTATATTTTCCCAAAGAAAGTTATACAACATCTGAAATTCATTGCAGGAATTTGGTCATACGTTTTTTTATACATTTTAAACTGCATACAAAAGTCTCAGTTGGTCTTTAGCTCAGGAAATTATATTCATTCAATATTTAGTTAACATAAAGGTTTGTTTCTTTGTATATTATATTTTATTCTTCATGTAATACGGCTTTATCTTTTTATCTTGTACTTTTAGCGACATACCATCTTTTTAAATTCAATTTCCATTGTCTCATGCTTTTTCGGGATGAGCAACCCATATGAAATGTGGTTTTAATCTCAACTTCCATAAATAATAATCTGAATAGTGAAGAAAAAAGTTGTGTGTTCCTGGAAGTGCATAATAAATGTCACAGCTGACAGTCACTTTCAAACCAAATATCACACAACCAAAACCAAATTCTTGTAGAAAAACTCATAAATTTATGATTGTAAACAACACTTAAAAAAGATAATATGCTAAAGCTTTGTTTACTTCAATTCGAATGTGTCAAGATTCATATTACGCCCAAATTATTATTATTATTATTATTATTATTAGGCCCAAACTATGCCCAAATACCTAAAATAACGTTTTTTCTATTTTTGTACAGAAAGTAGAGAATTCCAGTAATTCCAGTAACTGTAACAATCTGTACAGATTATTTACATTGTTGATAATTTACAACACACACACTCACACACTCATACACACTCATACACACTCAGTCCATTTGTGTTTTTTTCTAGTTTATCAATTCATGAATGAGGTGACAACATTTGTTCCTTATTTTCTTTCTTCTAGTTTTAACATTAGGAGGGACCCCATTTTAAAAACCTTAAAAGCTGAACAAATCTTGCTGCTGTCACAATCTGAATACTTGTCAATAATAATTATAGCATACAACTCTTTGCCAAATCTTATCACCAATAGCCCCAAAGTCAATAACCAAGCCTAGTAGTTAATAGCAAAAGTGATTTTAGATTGATTTTAATTAAAAGTATACCGGACCTATTTTTATGTCAAAAAAGGACACAAGTGCCAAGCTACGGGGTTTTGATGGAAGACAGACCAAGATAACTTTTTTTGCAAATCAATACATTAGTTTTATTTACATTTTTTAAATAAAAACTTTATGGATTCTATATCAATACACGTTTCTCCTGATCTTTCTCTCAGGTGGGGTTTTTTCATTGTGTAAAAAAACAACTTCAGCATCTAGCAAGTAATAAAAAGTAGGTAAGAAAACAATAATGAAACATCAGGTAACTTGGAACAACTTGCTGGGTAAAAATGTTTACATAGTTTGACAACATCCCATTTTAAAAAAATTTCAAATATTTTACTGAAATAAGGCCACTGACTTTTATTTACTGGAAAACCTTAGTCATGGATTTAAACCGTATTTTTTGCAGGTATACTCTTCTTATGCTTTTTTCAGGATATGCTCTAATGTAATTGTGTCCATATTTCTAAGAAGCATACTTGACAAAAACGTAAACAATTAATAATACATTATTAATAATGCTGTTAAGTATCCCCTTAACTACCATAATCTAAATATGAATTCCCTATGTGTTTGTATGTATTTGTATTTGAAAAAGTAAATAGAGCCAATACAAAATACATGTTTGCAGCTCAAGACAAACAAAGAATAAAATGGAAGAAAATCAAGGTCTGATGAAAAACTTACAGTGAAGCAGTGGGTAAAGTGTAATTATCCCATAATAAAAGTTTTGTTGTTGCTATAACAACTAATGCATATGTTCATGGAAGAAAACATTTTTACAAGAATTGGCACTAGTCTTCACAATACTAAAAGCATTTTCCAAGAATTGCAGATTCAGCTTAGAATATTTACCATTAGCATTAACAGAAACAAGTTAAAAATCTGAGCAAGTTAATTATGTATATTTGCTTATATAACCAGACAATTCTCTGTTGAAAGGACTGTCTAACTTTTTAAAGCAGATCATCTGTTTAGTTTACAAAATACATAGCCTGAGTCAGCAATCGTTTCCTAATTAGTGGATATCACATTTCTGAACTTAATCTTGATATATCGAAGGTGTAAATATTTTAATTTAGCAGTTCCCTGTATTCAGTATACACATACATAAAAAAATCAGTACTCCCTCCCCTGCTTATTGTGTCCCTCTGAATTGTCAAAAATTGACATTGTAGGTATCTATTCCTAATGTAGAGTTAGTTGAATGTATTTATACTGTTCAATTCCCCTCTTTCAATATACAATGTTAAACAGAAAATGGTAATAAAAATAAAGAATGTTACAAAAGATGGACATTGTAGAAGGTGAACTTATTGTCTGTGAATGTCGAGCTTTCTACCAAACCCACTGACTATCCAAGACATGAACCAAGAGGGGTTACATCTACTGTGCACTATTTGGTACACATAACTTCCAAAGTTCCAAATTCATCTGGATTAGAAAGAGTTAGCTGCAAACTAAATAATTGGACTCTGTTGGTATGTTGTTAATAGTAGTGTTTGTGTAGTGTGATCCAAACTTCAAGACCAGGTAGCAACATTTTCTGTCTTCTGAGTGAGAAAGGCTTAATTGCAGAAGGCCCACCTACCTACTCATTGTCACTACAGGCAATGTACTAGAGCAGTGGTCGCAACCTTTGGATTTCACGGACCAGTACATTTAATGACTCTGGGCCGCGTATGCATGGGGAGCTGTGTGTCACTCAAAGGGAAAGAAACTACCCCCAGAGTAATTTCAGGATGCCAGAACCTGCCCACTCTCTCATTGCAGGCTCAGACCTGCTCCAGAGACACAAGCCACCCCCCACCCTGAGCCTGTGATGCATACAGAAGACATGGTCTGCGGCACTGACTGATGCACTCCCCCAGTGGGGTCCTTCTTCTGACCCCGTTGGGGGGTGCACTGGCCAGAGCCGCAGACCACCAAAATTTTCTCGCGGACCACCAGGTTGGGGACCACTGTACTAGAGGATAATATGTTATTATTACATAAGTGTAATACCAATACATAGAAAACCGGCACATACTGATATGTCACAGAGAGTAACAGTGCAGCCTTGCTAAGGGCTATTCTTTGACATATATTTTAATGAATACTGTTGTTGGCTTGATATGTCCTTTGATTTGCACCCAGGGGCTGAATCATTGCATATACTGTCTATACCTTCCAACAACCACTATGTAAACTTCTTTCACTGTAAACATTCAATCTATAGCAGCGTGGACCAAAGTGAAGATTTGCATTGTATGAGCTATGATCCTTGCTGCTATACTTATGCTAGACAAGTTTATATGATCTACATTAACTTTTAATGCAAATACAATGCAGTTTTAAATTGTGACATATATATTGGAATGTTATTGCTTCTGCATTTAGCTGAATTCTCTCTATCTCTATGAAGATTAATCTATGCTTTGTGCAGTAAAACTATTTGTGATGTGTTAAAGCTATTGTTCATTTATATTTGAATCACCCATATTTTTGAGTCGGTTAAGTGTGCCTTACATTGCAAAAAATGAATTTTACTTTGTGCTGGTTGCCACTTGTTAGTTGGTACCAGAACTCCAGCTCTGACTCCCCAATAAATGCTTTGCATGAATATAGAATATTTACCTGTCTGATCTATTTAAATCCTCTACACATCAACAGTGAGTACTGTTGATACAACTGCCTTGTACCTATCTGGGGATCCTGTTTCCACCAAACACCACTTTTTGGATTATCTATGCTGTATCCAATGTGTGACCAGTTCCATGAAACACGTAGAATGAAAATGAATAACACTTAAGTCCCCTTTAAATTATCTTAGATCATCCTTGGGGGCTTCATTATGACAATTAAGAGGTCTTCCTGGAACACAACCTTTTTTTGTGTAGGAATAGCTAATTAGATGTTATTGTCTAGTGTGCAACTACAAAACTTTTATTCAAGGTAATTGTAATAAATAAAGCTTTTCAAGTTTTTATATATAGTTGTTTATATATTTTTTTTTATATATACTATATATATAGTCCCACTTTTTTCAGTTTGTTACCTATACATTATTGGGGATATGGCATCTTAATGTAAATCCTAATTCCTTTGGACCTATCTCTTTAACTTTGGTTGGCATTTGGTTCCATTGATGCATTAGCTTAAATGGGAATTATATTTGTTTATTATTTCACTGATGATTTGTATGAGGAGTCTGTAGGTTGTGGTTGTGGTTTTTAAGGAAGGCTTCGTTACAAAGGTATTTTAATAACTTTTATGCAACAAAACATTTTGATAACCACAACGTTCCAGTAATATTAGTACAAATGGCTTGCACCTTATAGCAGAACTAAACCCTGGATTACTCACTTGTCCTAGTTTTATCACAGGATAGCTGGGACAAGTGCAATTACAAACTGGGATGGGTAAACCGATCTTTCCAAGAGCATGTTGTGGATGAGGCTGCATATTTTAGAAATTGTGGGTAATCTTAGGGTAGCTTATCTATAAAGCCTGGCATCTTCTCTTTATCAGGAAACAGTTTTACCCATCTGCAGCAGCCAATTAGCGGAGGGATTGTGAGTCAGATTACATTACAATTTCACACACACACGCATACTGAATGCCAGTTAATGACAAAAAATGCAGCAATTCCTAAATTACAGTTAAGAGAGGCCTGTAACCATAAGATATTTTGCTCAGGACCTACATGGCAGGGTGTGAGGCCTAACCCAGGGTTGTAAGGGATTAATGAAATGCAGTAATAGTTGGGAGGGGCTGTGCTAGTGTGGAACGTGAGGTAGGTGGGGTTTAGGCTTAGGAGTTAAAAGGGGAAAACAGTTGTTTGGGTGAATAACTGGGAGTTTGGAGTTTTTATATTAGGGATAATGTTGGTTATGGTTATGTATCATTAAAAGGGGGAATTCGGTTGTTAGTTAATTAGTTATATTTAATGCAGTGTATGTTATGTCAATTTATGCTTGCATATCAAACTGTAAAATTGAGTTATTTATTTTGTCATCTATTTGTTATTGGATATTTAATTGTTGTTTACTTGTATGGTTAATTTATTAAATTATAGTTAATAAACAGCTTCTTGCCAGCCAATTTAGGTCCAAATTGGTGTTTTTGTATTTTAATAGTGGGAAAATAGCTAGTAAGCAGGTGGGGGGTGGGGGGAGGTGGAAGATTCTGATAGTGGTGTTAAGGGAAGGGCTAGAAGGTCTGAGCTACCCTGGTCATGAAAAATGTCAATATCAGTGAAGAATACCCGTTATATGCATGGATTAAAGTAGTATTCCAAAATAACTCCTTAAATTTGTGGGTCTAAGTTACTAAATAATCCAAAGTCACATTGATGAACCTACAAAGCAGACCACACAACCAGTGTGCACCTTCACAGTAGGTACATGAGAAACGGAAATGCAATATTTTTAAAAAGATCATAATTTTAAAATATGTGTCATTTTTATTATTACCTGTTGATCTTGGCATATGCATTTCCTTTCTTTTAAACCGTACTCACTTGCTGCATTGCAATATAGTGACAGCATTGTCAATCAGGTATATTTGATAGTGGAAGGCATCTGTAGGTAGTCATCCTAATTCTGACATTTCATTCTATCTGTATGGGGTTTGTAAGCAACAGGACAGAATAAAAAAAAATAAAAGGGTTCACATTTCCTTTAAAGGGATTGTGTACCTTAACACAAATGGGTTATATTCAGGCTTTTGTTTTAAAAAATCCTGTTGCTACACTGTTTATTTTAACAAATATCAATCCATAAGGTTAATATTTAAAGTATTTTCTTTTTTTTTTGGTGACATGGTTGCTATAAGCTTGGCTTCATCCATTATTAACATCTTAATGCTTAGCACACGAAATTATGATGCAAAACCATTACACTACAATTAATTGCCATATGGTGCATGGTTCGGGGTGTGCTGGGGTATCAATGGAGTCCATTAAAAATGAAAAGGCTGTCTTAGCACAATGCACACTATTTTTGGAAGTATTGTGCATTGACGTTACATTAATGGTTTACGTTAATACACTGTAAAGGTGAAAAGGTTCCTTGAATAAAAAAAATAAAATTGAATTCAAATAATTTCTCAGCCTTATATCTTAAACTTGCTAATATATAAAAATGAAGAAAGATCAATAGCAAACAGGTTTATGATATTCCCATACTATTCAGTAATTGAATGTCTATTATTATCTCCATTTTTTATGGTCACTATTTAATAACTGTGGTATCATATCAGTTTAAATAATGATACAAAAAGCACACAGAAACCATAAATAGCCCCAATCTTTTTACCATCAGGGTCTTGTAACAGTAGCAGTAAAATTAATTCTGGATTATATTCCCTATAAATGTCACTGAATGAGATCCACATCTGATTAAAAAGGTTGTGATCCCATTTTTAGGCTAATAATTTATTATTATAACAATTATTTGGAGCCAAAATATTCTGGAAAAAGGATGTGTACAGTGTCTAAGCTGGTTATTGAAAGCAGTTTGGGTACATTTAATTCTTAGGCTAATGTAGCAATATACTTTTGGATGTATGTTGTTTCACTATAAATGACGTAAATTCAAAACTGTATGCTATTAGAATTATTGAACTGCATTAAAATCTAGATAAACAGGGCTACTTATCATAGCCCAAAGGAACCACAAATAGACATGAATTTGTCATGAAGTGGCTTTTAGTCTTTATTAATGCTATTTTTTATTTCTAGAATTAAAGGCAAGGTCAGACGAGTGCCTTTAGCTCTGTGTCCAACAACAAAATAAATGCCACTGAAAAATAACATTTAATTACTAGTTGCCTTGGCCATGAACAAGTCCAGAGATATTTGCATTAAAATGTACCTGCACCATGTCTCACTATAAGCACTGTGCTGACATGCTGTTTGTGATCTTTCTAAAAAAAAAAAAACTGTAAATTCGCTCCACTGTCAGTGTTTCAGTGATCCAATGTGCTAAAGATGACTCATTTAAAATATGCAGTGAAAAAAAATAAGGTGCCTTAAGTGCACATCTGGCATCACTTTCAATCTCTGATCATTTTGTGGCTCGTCAAATCTTTGAACAAGCAACAGCACAATGATGGGATGACTGACAAATTGTGTGGTTATAAGTTGCAGCACACATTTTTTTAACAAATTGGAAAACAAAAAGTTGAGTATTAATGTGAAATACAAACTTAGTATGTTGAAAAATGTAAAATGGAGGAACTGTAATTCTTTTATAAATATTCCAACTGGACAGTGCAATTTATTCTAAACTTATAATTCTAACCTGGCAAACTTGTTCTTCCTCCTCAAATTAGCGGTGTCCTTTTCCTAACCCATGCCGGAGCTGCAGGCCTACCAACTCTTTCAGCCCAGAAGTAAGCTTGTAGAGTATAGGTCCACTTTGAAGAAGAACTCATATCATGTCTCCACACCTTCTGGAAAGAGAACACCTTTAAGTTTGAAGTTTTAACACCCATGGCACACAGCCACTTATGAGGACCATGAAGAATTAATAAACAAAATATGATATGTTGAACTCAAAAGTCTTTTCTATTTCATAACTACTTTTAGTTTGATTTAATGAATGCAAAACAGAGTTAGTTACAATGTTGAAGTCTATTTAAAAATGATTTCACAAAGATTCACACAGCTTTCATACATTTACCTAATTGGATTAAGCAGGGATAACGGGTGAAGCCTGTGTGAATTTTGTGAGAATATATAAAAAGATATCTTAGTACAGAATAACCATCATGAAAAATAAATAGTACAGTTTATACAGTAGAGGTTTATACATCAGTTCAAAAAGCACAACAGAGGTATTTGGTTTAAAGAACGGACATCTTTACAAATTACCATCAGTTTGAAGAAAAGTGATACCAAAGGATATCTAAACCCAAAAACAGCAATATTTTGCAGCTTACTAGTACTAGTAGATAGTGTTGGTCGAATATCGCACTATTCGATTCCACAGCTATTCGATCGAATAGGGGGATTTTGTTCGGGTGATCGAACGCCGAATTCGAACACCATTAAAGTTAATAATGGGAAAATTCAAGTTATTTTTTGGGACTGTGAAGAACTGCAAGAGCAAACGGGAGCAGAGCTGACAGAGCTGAGTTTCTCTATACAAGAACATATGAGTCCTGTGTCCCTGGATAGAGAAACTGGAAATATCCAGGAACACATACTACAGGGCAGCAACAGAATCAGGGGAGCAGAGCCCTCAGCCATTACTAGCTGTATTTGTTCTTGGATAGAGTTTATCTATCCAAGAACACAGGAGTCCTCTGTTCCTGGATAGAGAAACTCTATGCAGGAATAGGGATAGTGCTCCCTGATTAGATGAGGAAAGCCAATCAGAGAGCACTAGAGGTTTTGAATGTCCCTATTTAACCTTGAGTTTCGGGGATCGCACATTGTTGTCAATGAATGCGGCCGTGTCAAGTCCCCCGATTTATTTACCTGTAGTCCTGGCGGGGGAAAGGAAAATCCTGATGACGCTTGAGCTGTCATTAGGGTTTACCTTTCCTCAGCCAATCACAGAGCACTAGAGTTGATCAATGGGGAGACTTGTCCCCATTTAGCGTCTAGTGCCCGGGGATCCCACACTGACAGGAGGATTCCCACGGCTGCACAATCATCCGGTCATTGTGGGTTAACCTGAAAAAGAAAACAGTTAGTTACACAAATCACACACATTCAATAAATTATTTTAACATTAATTTTTTTTTACACACAACACTTTTTTTACACACAAATTTGGGCCGTTGAATCCCATGTTTTTTGGATCGCGTCTATCGAAATTCGAAAAGCCATATTCAGGTCGAATATAAGGACAATCTGAATTCGAACACCAACACTACTAGTAGAGATGAAAGGGTTGCATTTGCTTTTTTTGTTTTTTTCAGCAAGTACAAAAATTACCTTTTGATCTTGCTGAAAATCAAGATGAAAAGAAGAGTTGGAAGCAAAATTAATGTTAATTTTGTTGTGTGGACTAATAATCCCAACACCTTGCCCCATGTAATGGAGATGAGCAAAACTAGTCTAGTCTGGGTGGCAGTCATGGACCCCTCCATACATACATGGGGAAGTGTATCACCCGAAAACAGGTAGGGTTTTTAAATTTTATTGTTATTTTATTTACTTTATTCTATTTACGAGTCACAGTGTACCCATGTAAATGTACTGTCCGCCTGTTCTTCCTACTGTATTTTTTACAATTTAATTAAAGAGGGTGATTTACTAGTGTTGATGTTCGAATTCGGGTTGTCCCTATATTCGACCCGAATATGGCTGTTCGAATTCAGGTATACCCAAACCGAATTTTGCTGCATTCGACAGCAATTCAATTAGCTGTAACCGCAGGCAATAGGAGGGCAATGAATGGAAATACTATGTCCATTCATTACCTCTACTGCTCTGTGATTGGCTGAGAAATAGACCAATCACAGAGCAGTAGAGGTTGAATGGAGATAGTATTTCCATTCAACCTCTATTGCCCTCGTATTGCCTCCAGGATCAGGGGAACAAAGCTGTCAGCATAAAGCTCAGCTGATTGCTCTGCTCCCTGAGTCGCTGAGGAAAGGGAAATCCTGATCAGGGTTTCCATTTCCTCAGGGAGCAGAGCAATCAGCGGAGCTTTATGCTGACAGCTTTGTTCCCCTGATCCTGGAGGCAATACGAGGGCAATAGAGGTTGAATGGAAATACTATCTCCATTCAACCTCTACTGCTCTGTGATTGGTCTATTTCTCAGCCAATCACAGAGCAGCAGAGGTATGAATGGACATAGTATTTCCATTCATTGCCCTCCTATTGCCTGCGGTTACAGCTAATTGAAGGCACCTGCTTTCAATTAGTTGTGACCGCACAGTTCCCACGGTCCAGGAATCCCACAATGACATTATGATTCATAATGTCATTGTCGGATAACTTGTAAAAAAAAAAAAAAAAACAAGTTTAAAATAAAAAACACATACAAAATAAATAATTAAAAAAAAAAAAAAAAAAACAAAGAAAAAAAGTTAAATTACACAAACACACACACATTAATAAAATAATTTTAAATTAAAGCCTTGTCCTATTTTTTACTTATATTTTAACCCTTTCAGGGAATGAGTAAGGGGATTTATGTACCCCTGTACTCATTCCCCAGGGTGGGGCGGTGGTGATCCGGGAGTCTTCTTATTAAAGGGGGCTTCCAGATTCCAAAGACCTGCTAAAAATGTTTATAAAAGCCCCCATTGTTTTCAATGAAAGCTTTCATAAAAGCTTAAAAACGCTTGAAAAAGCATCCATTGAGTTCTATAGAAGCGTTTTCCAGCGTTTATCCAGCGTTTTAATTTTTTAAATGTTGCAAGCAACGTTTAGGATAACGCTCAAAAACGTGCCTGAAGGAAACGTCCCGGTGAAGATTAGCCCATGGGAATGCAGTCCATGTAGACTAAAGCTGCATACACACGTCCAATAATTATCGTTAGAAACGACTGATGAACAACCAAAAAAAGGGACCAAGGACACCGACGAACGAGGATTGTCGTTGGAAATGAATGACCGCCACGGTGGATCTGATTGGTCTACGATCTTTCACTATCTATCGTGTACGGTCGTTCAGTGATCGTGCGTGTTTCTGCGGTACACTTTCTCCTTTACATGTCCCTCCCTGCATCGTTCAAACGATTGTATCTAGCGTGTGGACAGTGTTGGTGGATTATATATGAACGATCATATTGTTACAGCATGTACAGAATTGTGCACAATATGATTGTTCAAGTATAATCGTGCATAATCGTTGATCGGTCGTAATCGTTCATTTTCTAACAATAATTATTGGAAGTGTGTACCTAGCTTTAGCCTACAATTGATTTGACAGGTGCTCTTTATTCTTCATGTGAAGCACAGGGGTATGGAATAGTGTTATGTATCTTTTTATAATGTATCCTTTTATGTATCCTTTTACAATGTATCTCTTTACAATGTATCTTTTTATGTATCCTTTTATAATGTACCTTTTCATGTATCCTTTTACAATGTATCTCTTTACAATGTATCTTTTTATGTATCCTTTTATAATGTATCTTTTTACATCTGTTTGGAGGCTGTAGAAGCTCCACACAGTGCTGAAACAAACCCAAATTTTTCTCCCATTGACTTTAATGGGATTCGAATTCGATCACCCAAATTTTTTTGCTATATTCGGCCGAATAGCTGTCGAATCGATTAGTGAGCTATTTTACCAACACTAGATTTAACCAATGCCTGAGCATCCATTATCAGTTTTTGATGAAACAATGTTTCAACAATATTCAATTTCTGTTTAAACTTTGAACATTTATCAGGAATATGTATAAACTTTTTTTTTTATTGCTTAAAATAGGGTTACAACCTTCCTAGAATTTTGCACCTCCTTTTTGGAGAGACAACTAAAAAAATTTTGAGGCCTCTACAATTTCTGTTTCGAGGACAATGATCACCAGTGCAAACAGAGGGGTGGATTCCCTAAAAGGGAGATGGACAGCCTGAAGATACACTTCTTCTTTCTCGAAAAAAAAATTTTTTTTTTGTTAATGCATACAAAGTTCAAGGTTATAAAACAAATAAAGAACTCAGAACAGTGACAGTATTTTTATATCGGATCCTCTATAAATTCAAAAAAACTTCCTCTTCTAATGTGTTACATAGCAGGTTGCATATTGCTTTATCTCTGACATTAACGAAACAACACATCATAAATCAGAATATCTTACATGATGAGTGAAACACCTTTTTATCCCTAATTGCTTAGATCAATACTAGTTTAATCTTTGCTGGGAACATTAAAAATTTGTCAATGGGATACAAAAATGTCATTTATCATGAAGCTGTAGAGGAGTCTATGATTGTTATAGTACAAAGCTTTTAAACATAAGATAGTCATCAGGTTATTACCTCTAAATATCCCACTGGGCAGAGAATACTGATTTGTAATATTAACGTATGCTTAGCCATGCTGAAAGATATTTAAATAGAATAAAGGAATCAAGTTCTATGTATTTCTGCACTCTGTGTGAAGTTATTTAGTATTTTAGATTTTTGTTTTTCTTAGTACATCACCTGAGGTTCTGCTGCCATCATGTGGTGCTTTATATAAAAACTTTAGTTGTATGTATTTTTTTATTGTTATATCTAAAGCTGATATAATAATATTGTGTTGGGATTTTTGTCTTTTTTCAGTAGGGTGTCAGTATTTTAAATTCATATCTCTCAATAGCTGCTTAAAGTATTCATTTTAATTTGTATGTACATAAAACATATTCTTTTAAATAATTACCTAATGTGAATTACTTTTTATGGTATAACTGAAAATAGGATGTTTTATTGTTATTATTATTAGATAATATATATAACAGAGATTCTTCCTGGTTGACTAAGATCTAGTAGGATTTATTGTTATCAATAATATATTTTTTCCATTATAGTTGTATTCTTTGTGGGATGTATTACTTTAGGGATATAAACATGTAACTAGACAAGCAAACTGAGTAATTAAAAATATATTGAATTCTTTACAACAACAATGTCTGTTCTCCACACGGTGATTGTAGTTTTACTTTCTAAATGTTACAATGATAGCCTAACTGCAGGAAAATAACAAATCTACCCTTAAATTGGGGATTACTGTACTGCAAAGGTTACATGGTCCATTTGTCTAGTGGGACATTAAAAAGGATGTTCACTTACCTCATTCCTCATTTTCCCAGCAGCTGGCGCTCTCCGATTTCTCCAAGGCTCCCGGGGTCCTGCTGTCCTTATTTACATTGTACCTGACAATGTCAGAGGCTTGCAACCAATGGTTGGAGTACTGAAAAGAAGAGGTCACATGAAAGGATCAGTTATGAAGTGCCTCAATCATGTCTCTCTATGAAAATTTGCTTGTCAGTGGCACTCCAAAAAAATCTTTACACATATCAGCATTTGTGTCACATATAAAACAATGCCTACCTTACCCTCTCTTGCCTTTTGCAAGGGCTTACCTTTCTCAGCTCCAAGAAAAAGTGCAGCAATTCAGATTCCCATGCTCTTGCCCTTTTCACCGCATTGCTAAATACTGCACAGCTAGGCCTAAACTTGTACACCGGGCCAACAAAAATTGCAGCTCCACTATTCTCCACTGTTGCAATGCTGGAAAACATTGTGATATAATGAGGGATAAAATACACTTCTATGCATTATAAAATGGGATATGGGCTTTTCATCTGTAGTCCTCAAAAATGCTGGTAAACATGTTGTTATGCTTGCAAACACTTGCAAATGCAGTTCATAGTGGTCCCATTCAAGTTCTTAGAAGCAGTTTAGCAGTAAATCCCTGAAAACCACACTGCAATTAAAAACGAACACTTGTTCAATAAAAAAGATTTTTCAGAGATCCTATTCATCTCAATGATTACCAGGGATTAAAGTTGAGGATTGGTTGACAGAAGAGAACTAAAGTTGTTTACCACTGAACAACCACTCTTATAAACTTAGCCTTATAATACCATCATTTTGTTGATGTAAAATACACACAACAAAATCCAATATACTTTAAAATACCCTTGTTTTTCAATAAAGGGGAATGTTTAAAACTCCCAACAATTAAATATTATTATTTTTATTATTATTATTATTATTATTATTAATAATAATAATAATAATAATAAAAACAGGATTTTTTATAGCGCCAACATATTATGCAGTGCTGTACATTAAATAAGGGTTACCAATGACAGACAAATACAGACAGTGACACAGGAGGTGAAGAAGACTCTGCCCCAAAGAGCTTACAATCTAAGAGGTGGGACAATCTAGAACTCGTCAAAAGTAGGAGTTATCCTTTATTATTTTCACTGGGTAATCTGTCCCAAATGGATCATGTACCCTCTGTTACTAGTTTGGGGAAAACTCATTTTTTACATTTTATTTTACTTTTAATCCTGGCAACAATGGCTATTAGCACAAATAATGAGGCTGGATACATCAGGGACACATGTAACAGTTCTGACAGTTCTAACCTCTCACCAATTTATGCATACACTTATTTTAGGATTTTAGATTGATTTTTGATGGAATTTAGGATAGAGTGGTAAGGTTTTATGTCAAGTAGTTTTCCTGTTTTCCTGCTTGCCATTGTTACCTAGAAAGGAAAAGATAGCAAAATACAACAACGAGAGGTACAAGCAAAATTGTTTAATTAGTTCACATATTTTGGACACAACTGTCTAAGATTGAAATTTCCTTTGCTTTGTAGAGATTTCGTCTCATTTACACAATTCAATGTGACAGAAAGTAAAGGAAAACAGGACAAAGGCAACAAAAATATTGTGCTATCCAAAAATAAATAAAGTTTTGGCTTACTTTACTATACTTTTATTTTTCCTTTATACTTCAATGTATTCTTCTGATGAGTCAGACAGAGACATGGCAGGGATAGCCTCCAGTTATATATGGCAATATAGGATAAGTTGTTTGTAGGTTTTTTACTTGTGGAGATTAAAAAGAATTTAGGATAGGTAGAGAGATATGAGTATGAAGTTGTATAAAGGCAGTAACAAATGTGTAATTTTACAGAATACATGCTGTTTACATGAAAATTCACAATGCAAGTTGGCTACCAGTTATAGTTTCAACTGCTAAGTAGTGACTTGAAATTGGCATGTCATGTTTCTGTGGTCCTGATTCAGTAAACTTTCTTGTCACATATATTGTGTGAATTTTGTCACATAGCATGTTTTCTTACTTCAAAAAATACTATCAAAAAATACTTTTGTTAAGCCCCAACCACACCAGACAAAAATGCTGAAATAAATTGTCCCAAGTAAACTGAAGTTTGAGATCACTTTTCTTGCTCATTGTAGAAAAGAAAACTTAGTTGGGAGCCCCCCAACAATCAGAGGGTATTAAAGCCTCTTTCATAACTAAATAACACCTAAACTCCTTATACTTTCACATGTACAGTGCAACCCTATTGACTTTTGCGGGCTGTTTCCTGACAAGGTCGATCGGGGTAGACAACCCCATGCAGGTCAGAGGAGCTATATTGGGCTGGCATGGGAAGCAGAGAAGTAGTTGTAAAAAGGGAATGAAAACAGATACCAGACTAAGGTCCTTCGGATCTCATTAACAAGGGATGTGTGGAAGGGGATGATGTGTTAGGTCAGTTAAGGGGGTGGAAAAATGCACATTGTGGCAAATTACCTTTATCATTTTAGAGGAAATGTTAGGCAAATATCCAAATACATAGTTTGTGCATGAAAGTTTCTCCTTTGTAACTGCCACAGGATTTATCATTTTGGACAGCTATTATTGTAAAACGTGTACCATTGCTGACAATTTCTAACCAACATCACCAGATGACCAGATAAAGGCAGTGATGATAATTACCTGTCCAACATGCAGCCTAATGGCCTAGAAATGAAATATCTAAACTGCGTAACCTGCACTTACTGTAGTGCACAAATCTGCACATAGTTAAATAAATAGGTGTGAGTGACCAGAAATACAACCACTTGGCGACAAAACAATCTATATATATATATATATATATATATATATTTATCTTCTGTGTATTTTGTCCAAAGTTTAATCTTAACAAATATATACTCTTATTTGAATTATTGTTTTTTCAATACAGCTTCAGTGCATTCCTCTGTTGTCAGAATTTGATAGACAGTTTGAGTATTGGGGACATTTAAAGCAATATAGGTAGAGTAATTTATTTTGAAATTCTTTTGTTCCTTAAATTACCTCTTCTAAGATAACAAGTGAATGATCAATGCCATACTGCTTGCTTTCTTTGCATGTAAAAAAGGGGCCTTTAAATCTATGCAAATCAACTGCCAAATTATGTAAATTATTACTATTACATACACTTTATAAAGGTTAATCTGAAATTCTATAAGAATGCTGACAGTAGATATTAAAACTGCTGCCCGTGCAGAATTGAGCTGCTCAATAACTTATTTTAATTTTGAAATTAATTTAACATGGGGCTGAGGCACTTTAAAAGTAGTTAGTATAGTCTACTTTTTTAATATATTGCAGTACTTCCACACCATTGTTCTCTTGGTCTACAAAGTCTTTTATTCATGTGCATATTAGTATAAAGCCAGCTGTAATATAGCTTTTCTACTAAGGTTAGATTGGCATAATTTATTAACATATAGGTAAAAAAATTGAATTTTTAGACAAGCAAAAGCAAAAGTAAAAAAAATATTAGTTAAAGGCTTTTGCAAAATGTTTTATTTTTTTAAGAATCATGGTTATTGCATTGTGGATTTCCTGATTCCGAAGGCTGTATACTATTGGATTTAGAAGAGGGGTAACTACAGTGTAAAGTAATGATAGTGCTTTGCTTATATTAATTATTTGCTTTCTTGATGGTGCTACATACATGGTAATGAGAGTTCCGTAATAGGTTGATACAACAGCAAGATGAGAACTACAAGTAGAAAAAGCCTTCTTTCTACCTGTTGATGAAGGAATTTTGATAATGGTATACAATATAAAAATGTATGTTACAATAATAAATACAAACGGGAGTAATGTTACTAGAGTTGCAAATAAAAATGATTCCACTTCTATGATTAGTGTGTCGGAACATGACAGCTCAATGAGAGGTGTGAGATCACAAAAAAAATTGTCTATCACATTGGGGCCACAAAACTTTGATTCACATAACAGGATAAGAGTTATCATTGATATAGTAAAGCCGACTACCCATGCTGATGCAGTAATGTGGCTGCAGACTTGGAAATTAATAAGAGAAGCATAATGTAATGGGTTGCATATTGCCATATAGCGGTCATAAGACATGATTGCAAGGAGCAAACATTCAGTTGTGGCCGTAGAGCTAAAAATATAATATTGAGTTAGGCATCTGGTGAAAGATATGGAGCCATCTTCTGATAACAAGTTTTGTAGCATGTTGGGAACAATATTTGTTGTAAAAACAACTTCAGATAAGGATAGATTGCTAAGTAAAAAATACATTGGAGACCGTAGGCGAGCATTGGTTGCTACAAGCAAAATAATTAAAATATTTCCTGATAAAGTAAAGATGTAAATCACAAGAAATAAAATAAATATAAAATCCGGAATGTGTGAAGATTTTTAAATCCAAGGAGCAGAAAATGAGGTACAGTTATGTTTTCGGAATACATTTTCTACAGGGTTGGTGTGATGCTGTGCAATGATGTGTCACTGAGGACTGCCAAGCACAAGCACATTAAATAATCACATTTTACCAAGTAAAAGAATGTGTACATAAACATTACCAAAAATTGAACAGACATCAAAATGTATGTCTGCATAACCCCGTAACCACAGGAGGTACTAATGTTGACCCAAGAATGGTGCTGCCCTGGGAAAAAAAAAGAATTGCATGGTCAGGGAGAGTTTAAAGGTATGCAGAAGGTTAAGTGTATATTTCTGCACAATTATTACATATGTGCTTGATTCATCTATTAAACCACCAAGTAGCCCTTGTAGTTACAACAGTAAAGCTGATTTTTTTTTGTGGAAACAAAGCCAGTTGGAAGTAAAAGTGCAATATCAGTTTTATAAACTTAAGTGCAGTAAGCTGAATTTTTATTGATATGTAATTATTTTTGGAAATAGTATAGTACCCTTACTTACAAAATTAAACATTTGCATATGAAGGAGGAAAATACGAAAATCGAAAACTAAGAATGCCAAGTATCTGTCAAATGAAAGATCCATGTAAGGTTGGTAGCACAGCGTTAATGATTTGTATCATGAAGATAAAATAAAGATTGCAAAAATACCAAAGGGCTTTAGAAGCATCACAGCTTCTTTTTCCAAGTAGACAAATATGAGATAGCACCAAGTAGGAAAATATAAGATTTTTTTTTTCTTTTTTAATACTTGACAGGCTTTATATAATTTTATTTTTTTATAAGCAAATGAAGGATACAGCTTGAAATAAATAGATTTAGATTATTTAGAGGAGGTGTGTTACCATGTAATATGTGATTTTCATTGTGCTTTTCTGCAACAAATAAGTGTAAATATGACTTCAAAGTCAAGGACAGCAATATTGATTTAAGGTCTTTTCAAACTTTTCAAGCAGCAATGAAAAGTGTGAAAGGTAGATTATATGATTCAATTCATCCATGACCACAGTGAAATTTGGGCTGGAGCTCCCTTCCATCACAACCCTGCACCTCCGATGATAGTGTTCTTAATTTACACAGTAAAATAAATTTTTGCATACAAGATTTTCTTCCTAAAACTCTGGATCTACAGATAATTTGTTTGTGTGTTGTTACTAAAGGCATGTAATATGTTATTGGGGTTTTGTCCTGGTGCCAGGCTTCTTTGATGCTATTTATTGTTATATAAAAATGTTAGCTACCATCTGTTGCCAGGTCCAGATAAAATCTCACTAAGTATTAATTTTTGCTTATCTAGTTAGAGATGCTTTTTGTTCCTCCATATTACTATTACTAAGTTTCATGTTTAGAAGGGCATTGTGCCACCACCTGCTGTTTCCAGGAAATAAAACAACCAGTCACTTTAATAAAAAGAGTAAAACAGGTATGCTAAAAAGCTGCAAAAAAAAAAAAAAAAAACATTTTCTAAATTAAAAGCTCATGAAAACATTAACTAGATAATATAGGCTGCTGAAGTACTGTTTGCCACAAAGAAGTGCCATGTTTGTCATGGTTTTATCATTTGTAGTCACTATCAGTCTACATTCTAGCACTGTCTACAGTGCATTTCTTTCAAGTTTCCTGATGGTGATAACAAGGTACCATGCCTACATAATGTGTGCCAATGTGTGAAAATCTAGGAACAGGGAGGGACAGAGAACCGGAACTGGATGAATGCCTGTGTTTAACTTTAACCTAAGTTATATGTTTCTATGTTGATATGTTTCTTTTAAATGAAAATAAACTGTTCTTTAATCTGATTTATTTAAAAAAAACAGAACAAAACTAATATTTTTTCCAATACAAATATTGGTAAAGTATGTAGTTAATATGCTGCAGGCAAAAGTACCTTAAAACAGCAAATCACTGAAATCAGTGGGGTTGACATACAAGAAGAATAGGATTTTCACTTTGCAAAATGAATTTTCATTTATCTTAGAGAATCCGGTGAAGCTGCATTTACTTTTTCCTCCATTCAAAGTAACATACTGTACCTTAGTCTTTTTAGCTAAGATAAATCAATATTCATTTTGCAATGATCATTCTCTACGCTTATAGTAAATGAAACCCAGTGTGTTTTCTAGTAGTGATAAACAACCTGATTCACAAATCAGAAGAATTAACAAATTGTACTTCTTTTTTTATTTACCTGAATATGTTGACTCCAATCTGCAGAAAATCAACTTATTCATAATACATAATTGATTGAATTAAATAGGTACCTCTCAGCAGACTGAATGAAGGTGAATCTGCTAATTCATTTGGCATACTTTTCTAGTTTCCCATATATGACATTTGGCACTCCATCTCCTCCCGGTTTGCAAGATTTGGCATTTGCATGACAATTACTCTGCTATTTCTAAATGTTCAAAAATACCTTTTTAGGTTGACTCCCTAATTTACCCTCAACTTGATTAAAGAAAAAACTGTTTTTTCCATACCCTATGTAGTAGCTGTATTCAGCATGATATAATATATACAGTACAGTTATATAGTTTTTAAATCCCAAATTAAAATAATGTTATTGTTCTGGGACTCCAGTAATGGCTCCCAAGACAATGTAGAACTGACAATCAGTGCAATGGTAAATGAGACTATAGAATTTATAATTATGTTCCTAAAATAACCTTCTAAGCATATTCTTTCCATTTTAGCCATTTAAACATAAATATTTAAACAGCAATTTGTCACTTTATAAACAATGACACCAAAAACATTAGTTTATATTTCCTTTTTTAAAACATGGTATATGTGTACTACTATTAGGCATAATACTTTTTCAGATTAGTTGTTATTCAACATATATATTTCAATAAAAGCCCACGTTGCCAAGTAGGCTAAAGATGGCAGATAGCATAATGGTCGGCAGATGTATTGTGAAGACTGGTGCCATCTTGGATTAAGGTGGCAACGAGACAGCAATGTGACTACCCATCCAATTCTACAATTGTGGTGAACCAGGGAGTTTCTGCTGACAATCATGATTCACAAACAGACGGAAGGACTCTATTGTCCTGCTCAGTTCTTGCCACCCTTGCTTAGAAGGAACTTTTGTTGATAATTACAAGCCCTGGTGGGTTATGCACCAGCCCTCTTTTCAGCCCTTAGCTGGTTAGCAACATGATAGCCTTATATATTTTTTGGCATCTGACAACTAACACATGCAAACATAAAAAGGTTTTTCTTTCTGTAGTACAATTGTTTTAATGCAGCACTATGAAATACACAGTCAAAACAGACAAAAATAAGAGTGCGGGGTCAAAAAGAAGATAATATTGTTAATAAAGGTTCTATACGCTTTTAAAAACATTTTTTAAGAAATTTAACCAATATACACTTTAACAATTTTATTATCTTAGTTTAATATGAAGACCTGGTGATTTAGCATATCCCTGCCCCTGAAGCCCCACGATAGGACCCCTTTTCTAGGATCCATAAAGGGCACTTGGGATGCTATGGCAATTGTCAGTAGTTTTGCTTTTGTTTTTTTATCTGCCTCAGATTTTAGGAAAAGGGGTCCCAAAGGTTGTTACTACCCTCCTTGCAGCCCCTCTGTTTAAAAACTTGAGGCATCTCTAACACACTGTGTGCAGCTGGAGTAGATTAGAGAATATGTCCTGCAGCCAGTGAGTATATTAGTTCCTGGTCATGATCTTGTCCTGCTATTATCTGCTTGTCCTATTTAAGTCTTTCTAGCTCTTGGCTTTGGTTGCCTGATCCTTAGCAAGTAACCAATGATTTTACCCAGCTGTACTCTAGTTGATTGTCTTTATGGATACCTGATTTTAAACCTACTTCATGTTTTCTATCTGTTTTGACTTTGGACTGTCTTGATATTGATTCTCGCTTGCAGCCTGTCCTGACCTTGGATTGTCTTGACCTTGATTTTGGCAAACCTGCCTACTCTAACCCTGGCCTGTTATTTATTCTTCTTACAGAGATACCAGCCTACCCAGAACCTGATGTCTGGTTGTCCCTAATCTGGGGAGAACCTGTAGCCTGCAACTTGGTGTTCAAGCCCAACAATCCTTGTGGAGTGCTCTGGTGAAGACCTGGAGACACTTGGAGACTGCACACCGGGTGATCCCATGTCACCTGCCATAAAGCATAGCACTAACAAAGTATAGGAAATGGAACCTTGACAGAAAACCATGCCTATAAAAGCAACCTACACTGCAATATCTCCTGTATAGCATGTATAACCAACCTTTTTTCTACCTGTAAATTTACAAATCCAAATATTCTTTTCTGAATTTAGCTCTGTGGAACTTTAAGCTTCAGCACAACTACACTTAGTAACACAGCAAAAACCCTTTCTGGCTTTTGCTTAACAACCAGTTAAAAGACTGGAGCATTATAAAAATAAAAAAAATTAGTACAAAAAGTAAAATTGATCATATTTAAAAAAAAAAGTTTTTAAATACTTGACAATGGTAACATTTTTACAGAAAATGGGAATAAAAATAAAATAGGAAAGGATAGCTAAATTAAGTCTTAAGAACACAAAAAAGAATGCATATACACAGGACACCCTGATAACAGATCAGCAAAAATTAATGCATATAGATTTTTATCTCTACCGTTTTATCTCTACTGTTTCATTTCCTTTTGGAGTATATATTAGGAACAATCACAGATAACCCTAGGTAGGTAATGTTAAAAGAGGCAGTAAATTAAACCAATGCATACTGTAAGCCAATGCTGTTATAGAAATGGAAAGAATAAGTTCTCTATATGAAAAGATTTTAAAAAACCATGGAAAGGTCACAGACAGGTGTATCCGAGGATGAATGTGGAGAATATTAGGTATACAGTATGTCTGTAATAATGAAAAGGAATAAATATAAAAAATATATTGAAGAAAACAGATATGAAATAGCAAAATATGTTTTACCTAGCATCTAAGATAAATAAAGACAACAACTTGTCATGGGAATAAAGAACAAAATGTGGCTGCTGGAGTGAGACATTATTATTATTCAAATCATGAAGAACAGTTAAAAGGAACAAAGAATTTGTCACAGAAATGTAAAATTCAAGTTTCAACCAGAGGTGTACAAACTTTAAAGGAAAAAAAAGAAACAAAAAATGTATTTCTAAAATACTCCAGCTGAAAGTATTGAAAAAGTTAAACCTTTAAGTTGCTCACAGTCATATCTTGTTGTTTGTTTAACCACTTTGTTATCTTTAGAACATTCTAATCATTTTGCAGACCCTGATCCCTGGTTGTTGTTTCTATTTTATGGTGTTTTATCATATCTACTATACACTATATGTCCAAAGGCTACAACCAAGATGTGGTTTGTTCTGGCTGGTTCAAAACATTGTACCATGCATCTTACACGTACTCATTTGTGTATATAAACTTGTCTTTTTCTGAATAAACTTTGAGAGCTTTAAAACCATCACCTGTGTGTTGTGGTTTTACTCTCCCAGTGCTGCAGACAGAGCCTAACACCTTGGAGGGACAGGGCTGGGACCTGGCAAGAGAATTTGGTACTAACACCAGCTTTTGGTCCCCAACCTTTTACCATGTTCCACCCCAGAAGCGCCATCACCTCCCATTTTGCCAGTTGTCTATTCCTATTTTTTCCTACTCTTCAGAATAGGTTAGCAGGTAATAAGCAGAATGACAAGACTGTTATTTTAGCAGAAAAGGAAAACCTAAAGAAAAATAAAATAAACAAAAGGGAAACCTAAAGGAAAATTAACTAAACTTGGTGTTATAATTTAAAATTAATCATTTAAGACAGAGGTAGGCAAATTTTTGTGCCACTAGACCATTTCAGGGGTGGGCAGGAGCACACTAGGCCAGACCCTCTCTCAAATCCCACCCTAATGACTCCACCCCCCACCAGGAATGCCCCCAGAAGGGAAATCCATCTCCTCCGCAATGCATACGGAGGGGATGGATTTCCCTTCTGGGGGCATTCCCCATTTACCCCAACGGCGGAAATGTTAATGCCGGCTGCGGTAAATAGGGGAGCTACTGGGAATGCTTTCTATGTAGTTTCATTTGAAACCTCTGCTGTAAATTATCTAATATGTTGCATAAATATCTCAGACTTTTGAGACAATGGGCCTGATTTATTAAAGCTCTCCAAGGCTGGAGAAGACAGACTTTCATCAGTAAACCTGAGTGATCCATCAAACCTGGAAAATATTTTTTAGGAGTCATTTGCTATTTGTTAGCAAATGTTTTCAATTTTGAATGAAATGAATTCCAGGTTTGCTGGATTACCCAGGTTCTCTAATGATAGTGCATATTCCCCAGCCTTGGAGCTTTAATAAATCAGGCCCAATATCTCAGACTGCTCTAAGGAGTTATTTCAGTTTTCAGATAATCAAAATGTTCCCTGCTTTTACATTTATGTTGCTTCCAACTATAGTAACAGATAACAACAATTTAAAAAGGTAACGTCAGATGTCAAAAAGACAAAAAATGTAAAATGTAAGAAAGGTAATATGCCAAATATTCTTCAGTTCTAAGTAAATGTACCCTAAATAAAAAAGTCTTGTCACCAAAAATTTACGTGAAAGCACAGAAAAAGCAAGTATACTTAAAATTGCTACTTAAAGAGGTTTAGCTTTTCATTAACTATTTTAGGAATCAATTACTACATACGTTTGAGCTTGGTAGCTGTGATGACAAATGGCTATGGTGGATACATTAGATTGTGAGATCCGTTGAAGGACACTTAGTGATATGAATATGGACTTTGTAAAGCGCTGTTTAATATGTCAGTGCTATATAAAAACTAGTAAATAAAAAAATGAAATTGTAACAGCTGGAGAGGAGCTCAGGGAAACAGTATAGATTGTCTATTTTAAGATGATGACATCACATTCATGATGGCGATTTTTCAGGGGAAGCTTTGACAGGTATTTAACACACAATAAATGTTATTACCGTATTTCATGGAAAGATTGTTTTTGTAAAGAGTATACTCTTTCTTAAAAAAAAAAAACATACAAATCATGTTTTTATAAAAAAAAAAAAATGCAGGTTGTAGTATCTGTAAAATTTTATTGTATACAGAAATGTGCTATTGACAATCAGCATGTGTGATGTGAAGGTGGCTATGGCAGTCCTGCCCCTAGACCATCACTGATATTGCAATGCAGGTATATAGCCCTGGTAACAGAATTTCAGTACATGCATTACATTTATAAACCTTACTCAAATGGTAACCAGTTTAGTAAACAGCAAAAAAAAAAAAAAAACAAAAACAAAAAAAACAGTCATTTATACAATAAAATCATATGCATAAAAATATATATTACACTTAATTTTAAAGCATTTCAAGTAAATATAGCAATTTACATTTGCCCAATGCTAATGATTCAAAATTATCATTGTAATACCTCTGTAAAGATGTGTGTTTCTCTTTGAAAACTTGTGTTCCATTCAGAGTCTGTGGTTTTATACCAGACAAGATATAAAGCAGGAACAGAAAATAATTTATAGCTTTGAACACCATGCTTCTGATCAGAAGCAATAGATTTATTTCTCCGCTAAGGCTGTAAGTTTTCTGGCAGGAACATAGGCTTTATAACTGAGGTAAAAAGCAATTTAGGAAAAGAAAATAATTTATGCTTTCTCTCCAAAAACTTTTCTTTTCCAGGCAAAACTACTTAGTTTATACTCTATTACAAAAGCTATGAACAAAGGTTTATTAAACTGAAAGCTAGCAAAAAAGTTAAGGTTACCTTTACTTCTATTTTATTAGCAATGCATACACAGCGGTAGATTTACTAAAGAAATAGATTGAATGTTTTTTTGCTCTTAGTGAATAAGGAGGAACATTGTCTAATTAAATAATGCAAACATGGGCAATAGAGAATATTCTGTTTTTAATTGTCTTTACATGTGATTGTGTATTTACAGTAAACACGGTTTTATCTTTTATACGTAGTAAATAACATTTTGTAAGATCCTGGTTCAGCACCAGTGCTCACCAGGTGCCAATCCCCCAACCTAACCCCCCACTCTTCTCCTATAAAAACCCCCCACTCGGCCTTGAGAGGCTAGTTACATTGTTCCAGCACACTATTGTCTAGTGCACAAACTATGGCATCTGGGGAGAATTGGCAGAGGACTAGGAGCCCACAAAATAGGACACTATGGAAGTCAGACAGTGGGGGTCAGATACCAGGTGATCCACAGATTTGCAGTACAGGAGGGTCCAGCAGAGGCAAGTACAAAAACAGGAGCAAGGGTCCATAGCATACACATGTAATCAGTCCACCAAACAAGGTATCCAGGGCTTATGGCAAGCCAGGACCACAAGCAAAAATTAGTCAAGCCAGCAAACAATCGCAGGTTCAGAAAACAGGCAGAGTCAGCAACAGGTAATTCAACCGATAATTGCACCAACAATAGGTTAGACAGGCTAAATGATACAATGGGCAACTGGTGCCTGGGGGCTGAAAAGCTATAAAATTTCAGTAGCCAATGGTAGGGCAAGCTCATAGCCAATAACTAATGCACTCACTGGTTGCAGTACATACTTTGAAATCCCAGGGGATGCTGAGAAAGGCAAATGCATAGCTAAAGGGAGACTGGGGATGCCGCAAGCTGCGGAGCAGAGAACAGACAGCTAATTTCTTGATCTCCTTTGCTGTGATGCTGTGATGCCTTCGTGCACTGGATTGCAGATTGTCAGCCAGATATGCTTTTCCTAACACATTAAATTTGCTAAGTGAGCAGCCTCCGCTTAATAATTCAACCCCATTGTGTTTCATTTAGTTACTTTGGATAGGATTATGTACACCTTACCTAACTGTTTACCTAGTATTGATTTTTGAGTAATATGTATTTGCCCTTGATCCAACAAAATGCATCTAAATGCTGCTAAAACACTGATATACTGTGGCAGGTGCATAGCCCTGAAAAGATTTGGAATGAAAGGTAAGTACCAGCAGCCACTTGGGTTTTCTGATCAATTAATGTTTTATTTGGTCCTGAATGGGCAATATATGCTGCCCCTGTAAGATGTAAAGAAGTAATAATTAAAGCAAAGCCAACAGATCCTAAACAATGCTGGTTAGAGGGGTGAACTTTTGACCAGGGCATGGCGAAAGTTTAATAACACCAAAGGAACTAAAATGAATGACAAGACACCAGAAAAGATCTTTTATATGCATTTAGATCCATTTTCAAATACATCTGAGCAGTAGAAAAGATCTAAATCTCCAACTCTATAGTAACAGATTATCAACTCTATTTGTTGGGTTTGTATTGTTTTGTGCCAGCACTGAGCTCTTTCCTTTCCCTGCAGCACACTATAAGTGGCACTTGGCAAAATAGTAGTCTTCCAATTGACTGCTGTAAAAGGACAGGATGTTTTAATAAGTTTTAGACCACATCTAATGCATTTTAAGGCCTTATCAATCATACAAAATTGAATGCACTAAAGCCAAATATAAAGAATAAACACATTTATTTCCCAATCTAACTGGATCAGCCAGCTTCAAATCCCAGTTCAGAATTACCGTAACAGATTTTTATGTTACTATGCAAAACAAAAATAGTGAAGCCCCACAATGACTGAACTGTATGTTTTGGCACCAGTAGTGCCAGTACTAGTTAATGATAGGACATAGGTGGAATGGTAATTGGTGGTGTGTGGATTCACGTTATACAAACTACAAATTAAACATCACAAAATATCTAATTTAACACATATTTGTTTCTTTATCTAAATCTGCGATGACTAGTAGCACACACACACATCATTTATTTATTCTTTCTTTATGTTTAAGAGATACAGATGAGCAAAAAATGATACCCAATGTTTGTAAAATATTCCTGCTTTTTGATATATCTATCTGTAGGTACCATAGATTTCTGTTTTCAAAGATAGGCTGTCTGGGAAAATACATTGCTTGCTACATTCAAATGCAAATTTTAGAAGTCATTTGAAAATATATTTTTTCTTTTCTGTTCAGATAGTATACTCTGGTTCACATATGCAAAATTATCTTTGGGTACTAGTGTTATATTTTCAGCTGTATAAAGTCTGAAGAGTAGATGTTTTTTTTTTCAGTAAGTTTACAGCTGCTCACACATTGTTGCTAGTTGCCTGTATATTGTTATTTCATTTGCTACCCATTTTGTTTCCTTTTTGTTTCCCACCTACTGGGCTTGATTTTTTCAAGCTCTGCAAGGCTGAAGAGGATACACTTTCATCAGTGAAGCAGGGTGATCTAGCAAACCTGGAATAGATTTTGGAAAAGTAATTTGCTATGTGAAAACAAATGTTTTCTGTCCTGTACCAGGTCTATTCCAGGTTTTCTGGATCACCCAGCTTCACCAAGGAAGGCGTATCCTTTCCAGCCTTGGAAAGCTTTATTAAATCGGGTCCACTGTCACAATTTCCTGTGTATTACAACGGACACAAACATAGGTCAAAAATTGATTTAAAGTACATTTTTTATTTTCAAATATGATAAAATGATGTCAAAAGCATACATAATACCATTTTGAACATATAACACATGTATGCAACATATCAACCGCTCCCTCAGGCTGTGGATAATTGATTAGTATTAATTTCTTGTAACATAAAATGTTTCCACTCTTTGTCTCATGGCCTAAAAGGATATTTAATCAAAGCGTTTCATGGTCTCAAAAGACTGCTTTTTCAAGAAGGAAGTATGGGAGCAACCAGCATTTAAGTTACTTTTTAAATAGTGTGCCAATAACAATGTAGCAAATAAATGTTAATGTTGCAATTAAATTGAAGCCTCCTGTACCCCCCGCGTGCCTCTTACAAACCCCAGAATGATTGCATACTAATTGGTTACCCACAGCCTGAGAGAGCGGTTGATAAGTTGCATACATGTGTTATATTTTCAAAATTGTATTATGTATGCTTTTGACATAATTTTGTCATGTTTTTAATGTTTGCAAAATAAAAATTGTAAGCTTAATCAATCTTTGACCTATGTTTGTCTTCATTGTAAAACATCCCTATTGATTCAGTGAGAAGGATAATTTGAATGGTGATAAATTATTGGGATTGGACACACTATTTATACAGTAACAGACAAATATTATTAAGATAAAACCAGTGATGAAATTGTTGCCATCTGTATCATGATGGTGAAAATTTCCCTGATTTCCTGTCCAAGTGTCCTGTCCTCATTCCCTTGACACACCGGGTCACCATCTTTCATTAGTGGGTTGGCCACATAGTTCAGTGACAGGGCCTCCTCCACAAAACCTCTCCCTTAAATGTTTGGGGGTCTGAGGGTGGAGGGCTTGTTGCTTTCTGTATTTGCTCTTATGGAGAACTCCAATTCTTAAAAAGGGTTTAATAAAAGTCCTGGTCCATTGTCAATCATGACATCCCGCGTTGTAAATCCAGGTCAGTTATGATGATAATGACATCATTGTATCCTGCTGATACAATGACAGATTCCCCATTGGTAAAGCTCATATGACTTATTCAATGTGTAACATATTACATAACAGCGCAGTCAAGTGACTCTTTAATTCACTAAAACTTATATTTCAGATTTTTTAAATGGCAGCTATGTATGCTGTATTTGCTGCCATCCAGCTAATCTGTCCTATTGTTGGGAGTTTGCTTGAGTAATTCCAGGGTTATTGCTTGCCATCATTGATGGGGTTTACCATACTGGACATTTTTTGAGGTTTTACTTAGGGAACATGGGTGAATTTTAAAAATGTAGGATTTCAGTTACCTCTTTCCAGGAATGAATAAGAGTTATGCTATTTACCACTCATTTCCCAAGGTAAAAAAAAGCAGCTATCTGGGGCCTCCAGGCCTTTTTCTGGGCCTGATTTCAATAATAATGGAGATACCATGCCATGCTATTTTATAATAATAAAAAGAAAAGATTTCCTCTCTCCCAAACTGTATTTTTTCAGAAAATGTTTTGCATTGGTACACATCTCCTATGGTAGTGTCTGACTCACATTGTTTTTCAGAAGTTTGCCCACAAACTCTAAAAATGGGAAAGATTAAAAGCAAAGTTTAATCCCCATAGACTTTAATAAGGTTCACTCATGATTTTTTTGAAGTACTAAAAGAATTAAGATAAAATAGGATATTTCTAGATAAAAAATTGGGACCTTTTTAGGGTTAGGATTGTTATTATGTGTGTCTCCACACGGGGGGGGGGGGGGGGGGGTATTTATCCCTTTTGTATGTTGTGATGTGATGACTATCTAATAAAGATTTGCCCTAACTTTTGAACAGGAAATGTCCATGAGACAGGAAGTGATGAAGAATCTCTGATTTAGGTTAAAAATGCACTCCCTACTTTATCCAATACAAAAAAACCTTTAGACATTACATTTATGCTGCCTAAACACTGAGATACACATAGAATGAATAGTCTTTATAATGAGTATTATAATGTTTTATTCAGAAAATGCTGTGGAGCACCAGGCCCCCCACTATGTTTTGTTTGTGATTTGGTATCTCTCTCTATGTTTTGGTTAACAGCTAAGCAGTTCCAAAGATTACACCTTAAATGTTGCCTGGAATATAACATACACACCTTCCGTGGCTCAAGGTAAGAACAAACACCTTGAGTACTTGTGTTTTGGAAAGTCACCTTCTATCTGCTGTAAAAACCTACATTCTCACTGATTATCTTTATATGCTTCCAATCTCCATTTCATTTACCCAGCCCTATAACAGCTTAAAATCCTCAACTATTATCAATGAAATCTATTTGATCTTTACAAAATTGTATTTATAAACTAGGTTAACCATCCACCCATCCACAGCTGTATTTACAAGCTTTTCTGTCATGTTTTCATAATATTTTGCCACCATTTTCCATACATTACATAATTTACCACCTCTTTATCGGTATATATGAGGGTTTGAAGCAATGTATGAATACACTATGCAAACCACCTTAAATTTTGAGGTACCGTAATTTTCACTCCATAAGATGAACTTTTTTTCCCCCAAAAGTAGGGGGAAAATGTCTGTGCGTCTTTTTAAGCAAATATTGTCGTACAGCTAGCCCATCCACAGCGATTATACACTGCCAAGGGGAGCCTGGCCAGCAGCTTGAGTGGCATCTAGCCTGGCGGCCCCCCTGCATCCTGGCCTCTCCATTGCACATCCTCCCCACCTGGCCGATAGTGATAGCGGGTCCACCCTCTTCAAGGGGCCGCTGATGCGCACTGAAGGCAATCCTCTACTCCGTAGACTGATGGGCACTGAAGGATATCCTCTACTCTGCAGACTGATGGGCATTGAAGGATATCCTTTACTCTGCAGACTAATGGACAATGAAGGATATCCTTTACTCTGCAGACTAATGGACAATGAAGGATATCCTTTACTCTGCAGGATATCCTTTACTCTGCAGACTAATGGACAATGAAGGATATCCTTTACTCTGCAGACTAATGGACAATGAAGGATATCCTTTACTCTGCAGACTGATGAGCATTGAAGGATATCCTTTACTCTGCAGACTGATGGCTAGGGATGAGCGAGAATGCATTCTCGTGAAAATTTCCTCAAAGTTCCGATAGGTTTTTCGCAAAACCATCGGAAATCACTATAGGAGGATTGCATTCATAAATACAGCCGTGGGAATCCTCCTGTCAGTGAGAGATCCCAGGGTACTACAGGTCAGAATGAGGGCAAGAAGGCAAACCTGTGAGCTGCTCCGCTCCCCTGATTGCTGTTGCCTCCGTGTAGTATGTGTTCCTGGATAGAGTTTCTCTATACAGGAACACAGGACTCCTGTGTTCTTGGACAGAGAAACTCTATCCAAGAACACATACAACTAGTAAAGGGCTGCAAGACTGGTCTTGCAGGTCCCAAAAATTTGGTCTCGCTGGTTGAATTTACAAAGGCCGTTCTCGCCTACATGTTTGGTAAGCGAGAACGGCCCAATTCGCCGCGAGACCGAATTTGAAAAAATTTGCTCGCTCATCCCTACTGATGAGCACTGAAGGATATTCTCTACTCTGCAGACTGATGGGAATAAAAAGCTATCCTCTACTTTGCAGGCTGGATCTCACTCCTGCAGGTACCCTATCTATCTTCTGTACCTTCCAGCCAGTATGATCCTGTATAGCAGGGTGCTGAGTGCAGCTAGAGACAGGCAGGGATGGCCTGGATCCTATTGCAGTGTATAGTGTATGTGGCTTAGTGTGACTTGTGTTTTGTAAAGAGGCTGCATGTGAGCCAGAGGGGAGTTCCATGGGCATGAACAGTAATGCTTTGGATCTCTTAAATCTCAACCCTAACCACCCCCTTCCCTCTCTTTCTGCTGCTCTGCCATTGCCTGGAGGAAATGAGAGTGGCATTTCCTTGTTCATGCCAGCATTGTGCCTCAGTGACACCAGCCTCCTCTGTCATCTCAAGTGTTAGCTGCCAGTTACATTTTATTTCTCAAAGTTAACAGATGAAAACCCAAATTAAAATCCCTGACCCTATGAAATATCAGAGATGACAGGACACCAAACTGCTGACACACATTAATTACATGATAAATCACCTGTAAGTTCCTCCAGACTTGGCTACAAGTCAGATGTCCTTATTACACTATGAAAAGCATTTTAATAAAGCCGATGTGTAGTGCACATTTCAAAAGATATGGATCCTTCAGTTTCATTGTATGTGTGTGTTATGTATTGTTGGTGTTACAATAAAGAGGGTGTAGGGTAAAGGAGAAGGGGTCCGACTTATATAAATCCTTAGGACTGTTAAAATGATTGCCAAAATTGTTTTATTTATGTGGAAATAAAAGTTTACACAATACCCTTGCAAACTACTTAGCCGCACACTAGGATTGTCTGGCAGTTCAGCAGACCGGGAGAACACAGCAGGCTCATGCGGTAAGTATTGTTTTGTTTTCTAAAAGAGGGTTAAGTCTACTCACAAACAGTTTGAGAAGGTGGTTCAGAATATTTTTTTCTTGTCCTCCTCTAAACCTACGTGCTTCCTATGGTCAGAATATTTTTTTTCTTTCCTCTTCTAAACCTAGGTGTTTCCTACCATCACGTGTGTCTTATAGTGTGAAAAATGTGGTATATTATTTTTTTATTATACAAACTATCTAATTTTTTATATGCTTCTATTGGATAGATCTGGGGTCATAATATGTGTTCTCTTCTACATCAAATATTAAACTTCAAGTTGATCAAAAAACCATATTTTTTAAGCAAATCAGATATAAAAATCTGTTCCTCTGCATAACGCATTTTAATTACTCAGGTCTATTACAAATAGGTTGTGAACAACCTAAAATTGCTAATTAAGCCTTTGAAAATAATATTCTTTTCAAAACATATATGAAGCAAACAGATGAAATCTCAAAACATTTATTATATTTATATTTATTACTATATATTTACTAAATAAATCCTATCAAAAATATCAAATGTAGAGAAGCCATTGGCACTACGCTACATATATGGTGGGACTGCCCTATGATCCACAATTATTGGAGGAACATATTCCAGATGTCAGCAAATCACTGGGTCAGCCCCTCCCTTGACACCTGAGGCCTGCCTTCTACATGTACAGAATATGTCTTTGAAACAGTAGAATTCCTTTTTAACGCAAATTTTTTTGAACACGGGCTGTTTTTTTATCCAACTGTTCTTAAATTCAACTACTATACTCCATGAAACTATTGCTTTCCAAAGTCCATGAAATGAACCTGATAGAGGAATCCAGGGCTATTCTGCTAGAGTGGTTAGCTCCTCTACTCAATTTAGCTTACTCCTATATGATCCTGCCATCCCCTCCCTCTATTCCCCAGGGTGGATTGTTTTAATATTTGGATTTTTAGAAATGGGACTTGGATTTCCCCCCTTTTCTTCACTTGTTTATTGAGTTTAACCACTTGCCAATGTTATGATGTTGATGAGTGTATATCTTGTTTATTATGCTAAATGTATGTTATTTCTGAAAAAATGTTTTGTAAAGTTAAAAAAGATAACAAATAGAAAAACAAAGCAAGCTTTATTACACGATTAAGAATGGGATTCTATATTTCCATGTAGTCTCCTATCCAGGCCCAACCCTTCTTCTCCTCTGAGAGTATTAATTCTATGGGGCAATAGACCATGTGTGCACATTCTTTATCAAATAAAGTACTCAGTACAAAACATCAGTAAAAAGGTTTGTATTGTATTAACAAATTAGTTCTTGTGGTGACTAGGTTTTTAAAACAAACATTGCTGGAATCAATGATCACTTTAAATTATGAGGAATCCCCACCATTTTCCACTCCTAAAATGTTTGAATGTATTATTGGTCTCAGAAAACACACACTCACCAGGTTGTTTTCCATTCTAACTTTTGGATGGCAGATAACACATCCAGCATAATAAATATTACATACAACATAAAACACATATTAAATATTACAACACAGTATGCAGCATTGTTGGTTTACAGTTTGTTTCTGTAGTATTTTAGACCTGACATTTATAGTAGACATATATAGCCCCTGTAAGCGAGCAGATGTATTTATGTCCTTTAAAGACTTTTTAGGGTAATGCTGTTAGCAATGTCATTATGTTGTATGAAGGCACTGTGCCTCAACCACCGCTAGATGGTCAAAAGAAAGGAGGAACCTGGTGCATGGAGAGAGGGGGCTTGAGGAACACTTTTTTGGGGGAACACAGTTTTTTTTTTTGTGAGGAAGGAGAGAGGGGAGAGACTCTCCAGTGGAGAACCAGCCCAGCCTGGGCACATTGATTAGGAGAGCAGCAAGAGGGAGCTATTGATTCAGGTGGCAGAAGCAAGGAGTCTATTGCATCTGCTGTGAGCGACCCTTCAAAGTGGAACAAGTGGCTGTAGGCCTTCAGATGAATACTGCCTGAACCCTCTCTCATCTGTTATTTGATGGAAGTCATCTGCATTCAACATTCCCCGTTTACTCATAGGAGCTGGAGGGTCGGATCTAACCAATTCCTGCCTTTTGAACTCAATCTTGTAAGCTATTTGCCTGCTGGTGGCATTTGATTTTTTTTTCTCCTTTGCCCTTATCGTTCCATTGACTCATTGGTCCTGATTCATCAATGAAATCCGCGCTCGCTGGTCGCGCATACTTTCGCGCTTCCAGCGAGCCGGTTTCCCGCGGTCCGGAGTCGAGTGCGCTCGTAGACCTGCCCCCTCACTGCCAGCCAGATTCCTGCCCTGATAATAATGAGCAATTATTATTCCAATCTGGGTCGCAAATCTGCCAATTAAGGCGATTAGATTTCAGCTGCGCGATTAAGGAGGATCTGTTAAGCTGTCACTGGTGAGATCATAGCAATTTATTAGCGCACACCTGCTCTCTGTTCTGTGCTATGTAGAGGAGTTGAACTCGTTTAACTCTTGCCTAACAGAAAAGAAATGAGTGATTTTAAAATATGCTTTTTTTTTAGCGCACATACATGTTTTAAACATTTGAACAGCACAAACATTTTTTTTTAGGGCTCAGGGTATTATGTGTGCCATTAGAAAGAATGATTTTTTAGGGGAACAGTGACTTTTATTGCAAGCTCGCCAGTGTAAAGCTGCCGAAGATGCGCGGCTCCGGCCGCGAGCTCATTCAGCTGCTGAATTGCGTGACGGCTTCAATTTTGGATCGCGAATACGAATGCGCGAGCGAGCTTCCGATTTTGCTGATGAATCAGGGCCATTGTATCATTGGGATTTAAATCCCTGTTTGAATTGAGAGGAATCGCTGTATGTTCACGTCAGAACTGGACTTATCTTCCCCCTTGCTCTTCCCAAGGAGGAGAACTGTTTGACTCATGAGTGCGCCATCCAAGTTTCTTATTCCATATTGTATGTTATTTACCTTTTAAACTCACTTTATTATAGTGGTAACAAAAATGAACTCTCTTTTTGTTTAACCTCCCTAGCGGTAACCCCGAGTGTGACTCAGGGTAGGAAAAAGATGCTGAAAGTGGTAACCCCGAGTCACACTCGGGTTAGGTAAACCTATGAGAAAGAATAGTAAATACTGCGCTTACCTGATCCTCCGGCGTCCCTCGTCATCCTTAGCCGCGATGTCTGTCTTCTTCTTTCCTTCAGCGTCTTCTCCACACGATGAGTCACCGGGTGGATGTCGGCACATGTGTACGTTGCCGGCGAGGCAGGGCGGGAAATTAAAATCTGTATTGAATGCAATACATTGGATTTATATTATGAACATTTATTTTACAGTATAATATTATAGTATAATATTTTCACTTACCTAATATATTATTTTGCCATGATTTTGTGTTTCAAACTTTATTATACTCATACTAATATATTATACTGAAAAATAAATTTTCATGAAAAACAATGTACCGCTTTTAAACATATAAAACCAGAAAGAAATGAACCACCCAGGAGATTAAACTCACTCCATTGGTGAACTGGGTCAGACCAGAGTAAGTGGCCCCTCCCGAGGGAGGAAGTGCTATACATACATCTTTGCCCACTTTTAAAAATAGCATGATTTACAGATATTGTGATCACATTTATATAAGCCAGTAGCATAAAATCAAATTTTTTCTAGATCAAAACCTTACTAGACAGTATGGAAGCTTAAGGTGTCAGACTTCTTCTATCTTGCTAATATACTTTCATATATATTGCCCCAAAAACTATTTCTAAAAGATGGCACACAGAAGAAAAAAAAAAACTAAAATAAATAAATAAAAGTTGTTTTAAAGTTAGTAATATAGCCTTTATATAAAAAAAGATTCTATTTGTATAGAATGGGTATATGGGATTTGAAACCTTAGTAAAATATAATTATATATATATTACTAATATTATTAATATCCAGTATTTTTATAGCATAGACATATTACATAGTGCTTTACAAAGTCATGTCACTATATATATTTATAAAATTTGATAGGAGAATATATGTTTTATTAGATGAAGGAATGGGTGAGAGGTTGCAGAATTCAGAAAGTACAAAATAAAGAGACCGTTATAAGGAGGATTAGAGTGATCTTTGTTTGAATTCAAGAATAAAACAGAGCAGGTATTTTTCAAGCCTTCCTAGCAGCTATAAGTATGTGAGATAACAACCAAACATAATATAGTAAATGCTTATTTTTCATTTTCAAATGGCAACAAGCTTTTATAATATTCCATCAGTAAGAATTCTCTGCATCCAGCATGCTTTCACACAAAAACAATATTTGGAAAAACTGACAAAACCTCGAATAGCTTTTCTCTAGCTACTAAAATACTCACAAGTTTACTTTTTTATCACTAATACTTTGTTTTGCTGTTTAAAATCTTAGTTTCTGTATTTCAAATAATTACCACAAGATGTCGCTATTTCAACATAAAGCTGAGAAAAGAATATGTTTTGTTTCTCTTCTTCTTTGCACAATGTATGCCATGTTTTTTTTTTTTTTTACTATATTTTTAATATTTTTTTTTAATATTTAATGTTTTACTGTTTAGTTTGAGTTTAAGATTATATAAAAAGATATATGTATATGTGTAAAGATGAGAGCTACAGTATTGGAGATTTGACCCAAATTTTTTAAGCAATCTACTAAACAAATATTTCTAGTTTTCTTTTAATGTGGTTAGCTTGAAAATAGGTATAGTTTATAAATAAATATATATATATATATATATATATATATATATATACATACATACATACATACATATATACATACACACACATACTATGCAAATACTTGTAGGCATAGATAATATTTGGAGATGATTTTAATTACAGATAAAAATAAATGAATACTAGAGGTGTTGGGGATTAACCCTTTATGGTTTGAGTTTAGCTGAATTAACTATAGACTAAAAGGAAGAATAAAGCAAAGCAATATAATTATATTTCAAAAGTGAGGGTAAAGCCCATCTAAACCAAATATGATGCAAATTGTAACAGCAATCAGATTGATAAAATACTATAAACAGCCTAAAGAGGCAAAAAGTGGACAATATTTGGGCCAATTTCAAAGATAATACTTAAACGTTTCATTTATAATCATGATTACTTTGAGGATTTACTATATTTGATTTGGGGTTTTAGTTTTTCATTAAGTATCATGGCCAGGTTTATTAGAGGTTAAGCACTGAATAGGAAGTCGTTGGGGTAGGTGGCAAAGATTTAAAGTGAATCAAAAACTGTGCTTTTCATTTTTTGATAGATTGTGAAAGTGTTGAAATCCCTGCCTGACTATTGTTTTCAGTGTTCCTGCTATAGACAATCAGCTTTCTATAGGACTATAGTAGGATCATTATACTATAAGTTTGTTTAAATGTAAGGTTTATTTTAATGTGCAACCCTGTAAAGTAGTGCAGAAAATCCTAATACTAAATAAAATAAAATAAATATGGGTAAAACCATATTTTAATTACATATTTTCGTTAAGAAAAAGAAAAATCTCTTGACCAGAGAAAATTATACTGCATGCTGCCTTAAGGATTGAGTAAATAGATTTTTTGTACAAAATGTATGCCTGACAAATGACTGTATCATAGTATATTAGACCCGAAAAGAAAGCTGTAACAAAATAAAGACTACTATTGCTTCCAAAATTAAATGGCAAGTGTTCATATAAACATATAGGATTATGTACCAAAGAAACATTTAATATTGAATATATTATTCTAAGTTTTAAACTGCTGCAGTAAAACTGTTTAAACCATATATTAATTTGCTTTTTTAATAAATGGGTAAAAGTATATATGTGTATATATATAACGCAAAGCAATATAAACATTTTTTTCTTACAGTCAGGAAAGTTTATATTTTTTATTAATAAGTTTTGATTTAAAGTCGGCCACGGATTCCTCCAGTGATAGCAATGTTTTCTCCATTGATATAAGAAGCATCTTCAGAGCATAAAAACGAGGCAATGCCTGCACACTCTTTAGGTTCACCAAACCTAGGAAACAAATTATCAGATGTTATAGATAACTATAAAGAAATACAAGAAAGAAGGGTTTTTAAGGCAAACGTGCTCATTTCCCAAATACATAGCAAAATGTTAATAATGGTTTTATCAAATGACTGGGGAATCTTTCCAAGTAAGTCTGATAGGGGCCCATTAAGGGCACTAGACAAAAGGCTTCTATCCGGAATATATCACATTACATGAAATAAATCATGTCGCATAGGTATGTCGATAACCCGACACATTTCGCCCAACTTGGGCTTCTTCAGGGGTACTGTACGTTTAGTGAAGTTGCACGTTTTTACTTGACAGTATATATTCCTTGGTGGGAGAGCGTGTGTAGTTTAGAAGAATATATGGCAAACAATAGCCTGAACCAACTTCTTTGAAGGGAAGCCCCAGTCATGGAGGT
>NC_092863.1:41420725-41568225 GCF_032062135.1 Pyxicephalus adspersus | reverse complement strand
TTTAATATCTCTTTACCTGCCAAGATGAACTAGCCCTCCTGCTTAAAAAAAGATGAGATAAAATTTTTTTGGTATTTAGACGGAAAAACAAGAACATTACAATACCAATTTTGCAATAACTGCCTTATATTTGGCAGCAAAGTGAATTCCAGCCCTTTTTCCTAAACGTAATAGCATATATTATTTCCACTATTATTTTCCAGTATATCAATGTTCTTGTAGCACAGCAATAACAAGACAACTTACAAAATTGTAATTTCTTTTCTGTTTAACACCTTCCATAGACAAGAATTCAAAAATGCAGGAAAGGAAACAAATAACTGGATTACTTTTATTTATTTTTAATAGGAGATGTGCTATCTATGCTTCGGATAAAAAAAAAAAAAAACTTTATAATATGTGACTTTTTCTGTTTCTATTCACATATTATGCCTAATTTTACACATGCACTTTTCCATATGAAACTTGTAGTAGTTTAATACATATACTAAAACCTCAGACAATCATTTAGTGGTCTCTTTATAAACGTTTCCATCCTAGATTCATACAACGTTTACTCAAACTTAAGTAATTGAAATTCACAAGGCAATATGGCTCTATATTCCTGAATTGTGTCTGACTATGTAAATAAATCTGCATGCAAACTTTCCAGGGAGTCAAAATAAAGTGCTAATCCTTTCTGATTCTTTAAAACCCAATTGCAGTCATTTGGATTAGATTTAGATACAATGGAGAATAATGGTTTGGCAATTTTTTAAATTATAACAGATTTTTGTTGCAAATATTGGAAACATCAGTACCTTTAAGCCTGGACTTCTTTCAGTTCTAATAGAGTTGATATGCCTAGCTGGAGTTCAGCTGGGTGTGATTCCCAGGAAGTTGTTGATGTTTGGGAGATGGAAGTGAGCATAGGCATATGGGGAGGTGAGTAAACCACGGGCAAAGGGGAGGAAAGAAAAAAGTGGAGTGGAAACCTCAAAGAACCATGCACCTTTAACCACCTGAGCGTTACACTGATTTCTAGATTTCTGTTCCAAAAGCGTCACAGGTTTTCATGAAATTTTTTTTTTTAAATTGTAGACCTGTAACTTACAGAAATATGTCCGAATAGGGTTCTAGTAGGTATCATGAATATAAAAAATGTTTGAAACACACAATCATGTAAAAAAAAAAAAAACTTTTAATAAAATTAAAGGAAAAACACAAAAATCAGCTTAAACAAGAACACATAAATAAATGAAAAATACTGAAAATGCGATAATTCGGTATAATGTATAGTAATATATTTTTCTAAAACACCTCCCTAGTGTCCGTCACATACCTATAGACAAAACCACATAAATATATTTTCTATTATTTTGTATTGGATTGGATACAGGACTTTGTATTAAATCCAATACAAAAAATTTGAATTTTCCACTACGACCCTCATCGACGGGCGCACGCACGCGCATCATCAGGAATCGCCGAGGGACGCGTACGCAAATGCCGGGTATTCTAATTCTTTCCAAACTTCCATGCAAAAAGTGTTACATTTTTTGCATGGAAATTTATTTTGGATTGTAGGCTCTAATTCACCGAATTACCGCATAACTCACCAAAATATGTCCAAAATTTTATAAATTTAATAATTAAATTTTTTTTTTATTAAACATAAAAAAAACATAAAAAAAAAATCTTTAAAAAAAACTAAAAAAAGTTAAAAAAAAAAAAAAAAAGTGTAAAATGTAATGTACAGTAGCTTATATAATATATATATAATACAATTATATATATATTATATAAGGATTTCTTTGTATTGAACTCAATACAGCTTTTTTGTATTGAGTTCAATACAAAGGAACTCAATGCAAAATTTTGAATTTGCCGCCCCCCCTCCCTCCCGCGCCGACGCACGCAGCGACGTCACCTGGAAACCCCGGTGATCGTCTCTGCACTCGCCGGCTGGACACAGAAGACACAAGACGTGTCCGGAGGAGCGGAGGGAGAAGGTGAGTATTTTTTTTTTTTTTGTCCAGCGATCGACGCTGGACAGTGACAGGCACAGGGATAGGGACAGGGACAGGGAGAGGAGGGAGAGGAAGCCGGCTGGCTTAGAAAAGAAAGCCAGCTGGCTTTCTCCTCTAAGCCGGCCGGCTTTTTCTTTTAAGGAGAGGGACACCCGATGCTGGAGGACGACGCTGGAACATGGACCCGACGCTGGAACACGGAACCGACGCTGGATTAGCACAGCGGGACCAGGTAAGTGGGGATTTTAGTGTAGGCGAAAAAATACGGGCTTAACCAAAAGAGCAAAAATATTTAGTGCGAGAAATTACGGGCTTAGCGGTTAGGGGGTTAAAATGTTAATGTGAACCTGTGTCCAGACTATCAACCCTAAAGTATTTATATATTCCTCAACAAACAGTAAAAACAAAAGCAAACTTTCACGGAGCTCATCATCATTATGAAGAAATGTTTTAAATATTACAATAGAGAAAGTGAAATTACATCTCCTCCACCTTTGCCATGTCAGTACAAACAAAATTCAATTTAATGTAAACAAACGCCAAGTGCTTTTAGCTGCTAGAATTCAGATAAAAAAGGGATGTGTATGGATGAAATACTTTACAGTGCAGGCAGCCTATTTGTAGCTGGCTTGTAAGGTTCTGCTTCTTGCTAAGAATATGTAAGCACTTAAAAGTCCATAGTCTGGATGCAGGGGCATTTTAGGTTAAGAAATGTTTCATATAGGCAGCAGATACATGTTACTCTGTTATATCCTGATACCAGAATACATAGATCTCTTTTGACTATATGTGGGTGGTTAATCAATATTTCTAGAATATGAAGCAGATTTTCTTTTTGGGTGTACTGATCATTATTCACCCAGATCATACTCTAACAACCACTTTATGTATGCAAGATAGTGATAGTTACACCATATTAAAAAAATGGAGTACAGACCTGGCACCCTCATTAAGATCATCACCTACAGTCATTACTTAAGATTCAAACGTAACTGTTTGATAGAGACAATTAAGCCTAAAACTTAGAGGGTATTCAAATTCTAATTCTGATTAAAAAGCATTTAAACAAGACAAATCAAAGAATAGGCAGGGCTTCCTTTTTGTTAAGAGAAGTGACAGTCCATCCAACTACAAAAATCATTTAATTTGACAGTCTGAACCACTAAGTCCCGAATTATTGGTTGATACTGGCATTTATTTATCAGTTAAAAAATAATTTGAGAAACACAGTCATGAGAAAATTAAAGTAAAATTCTAGGGTTTTCATAATATAAATCTGGTCCTTAGGTATATAGTTAGAAAAATACAGCCTTGGATGAACAGCAATGCATGACATATTACACAGTGTCATTATTTATTTCATAGAGAATGTGCTGATAATCAAATGCACTTCATTAAAGTAGGATCACCTCTATAAAATCATCTTTTTGCTGTTTTAGAACAAATGTGTGTATTTTAACACCCTGCCAAGACATCAGCATCACAACTTGTAATTGTTTTACAAAAACTATTGTTTGCTGCCCATCAATCTGGACCTCATCATTCTTGACATGACAAGACTACAATTTTCAAGACTTTGCAGAAGTGGAAAACATTCCAGAAAGTTGCCAATTTTCCCAAGAGTGGATGTTTCAGCAAAAGCAACCTATATCCTATTAATTAAAATCATTTGTTATCAGTTGGCAAATGTTTTCAACCCTGGACCAGATCCATTTCAGGTTTGCTGCATCACTCAGGCTCTCCCATGATCAATTCTTAATTTCCAGTATTAGAGGCATACAGTTGCAGTTTCAAATTTGGAAATAAAAGAACAGTTCATCCTAATGCTATAAAAAGGGTATAACTGTTGTTTGGACCTACCAAGATTTAAAAAAGAAGGGTGTGGCCTGATATGCACTGGTCATCAAATATAAGGAAATACTGAAATTACATCATCAGATCTTAATGACTTAAATATTCAAGTTGAACATTTTTATTGATATACAGTTATGTAATTCATTGAGAAATAAATAGATGTACCATCCAAGGATAGGACCACCAGATTAGTACTGACCCACTGCCAAATCATTCAGACTAGATAATATTGGAGGTAGCAGAAAATGTTCACCACTGCATCTTATTGCAGATTTTTTTAATGTCTATTATATGTGTTCAATCTGGGTGTGCTCTCATCTGTGAAGAGATTGGAGTGCGAATAGTGAACCTACCAATTCTGGTGTTCTCCAATGCCAATCGAGCCAAACAGTGCTGTGAGCACAGAGCTCACAACTGCATGTCGGCTCACATGCCTCTCACTTTAGGTCTGCTTCTGATAATTTGATCAGAAACATGTACAAAAGCAGCCTGCTGCACGTCATCTTGTAAGGCTCTGTTGGTGTTCCCCTGGTTCCTCTTTGCACAAGGACGTAGATACCATTCATGCCTCTGGGTTGTTGCCCTACTATAACCCTATTTGTTCCGGTCTTGTGGAAAGGCCTGTCTTCCACTATCTCCTCAACACTCTATACTGTGCTGGGAGGGAGACACAGCAAATCTTATGAAGACATGAATGTATTTGCCTGCAAAATCCTGGAAGATCTGGACCACTTGTTAAGCCTCGTCATGCTACTATAAAGAACCACTCAGACCAAGGGCACCAACAAAATACATAAGTAATGAAAAATCAAGCTGCAAGAATAAAAAGTGAGAAAAAGTCTGCAGTAAAACCATCAAGTCCACCTAGTGCTGCTTTCATTTCCATTAACCAGATGAAATAAATTCACAATCACTTATCTTTCCTAACTGGACACATTGATATCCTAGAAGTGTGATAACACCTGACTTGGTCTTATACTGCTTTAGTGAGTATTCCCTTTCTTGAGCAGCATATATTAGATTTTGTTGTCTATTGTAAATATGGATATAATATGGAATATGGATATGAGGGTTGTACTAAATACCTGTGTTTTAAAAGAAAAATGAGAAAGTTCAAACTGATTTTTCTGAGTGTACATTTTTCACAACAATCACTAATGCTAAATGCTAATGCTTTTGATGTTAATTTGATGTTAAATTTTAAGCAAAATATTTTTGAAAACATTAATACTGATTATATTTCACTTACACTTTTTTATTGAGCACAATACATTCCTTACTTCTTTGTTTCTCAAGCTGTATATTATAGGGTTGAGAAGAGGAGTTACCACTGCATAAAACACTGATATAATTTTGTCTAATTGAAATACCTGTCCTTTAGGTGATCTCACATATATTGATATAACAGATCCATAGTATATAATTACTACTGTAAGATGAGACACACAGGTGGAAAATGCTTTATTCTTTCCAGAGATAGATGATATGCTTAAAACAGTCAATATTATCTGCACATAAGATAGAATAGTGAAAAGCAAACAACCAAACACGATTATCCAAACCATAATAAAGAAATAGGTTTTTAGCTTGGAAGTGTCTGTGCAGGACTTGTTTAATAAGGGGACCATATCACAAAAGAAATGATCAATCTGGCTTGAACCACAAAATGATAAATTGTAGAACCAATAAAGAGGCAAAAATGAGCCTAAAAAACTGCATAACCAACACCCTACAGCTAACTCACAACAAAGTACAGGGTTCATAATTGCTGAATATCTTAATGGATTACAAATAGCAAGGTATCTATCAAATGCCATGACTGCAAGAAAGTAGTTTTCAATAGCCCCAAGCACAAAAAAGAAGTAACATTGGGCAATACAACCAATAACAGTTATTCTTTGTGCTGTAAAAAGAAGATCTTCCAACATTTTTGGAAGTGTGACTGATATATACCAGATTTCCATAAAGGATAAGTTGCTGAGAAAAAAATACATTGGAGTTTTTAACTGGGGCTGTGTCCAGACCAATGTGATAATGAGAACATTTCCTAATATTGTCACTAGGTACACAAGAAGAAAAAAAGTAAATATGAAAGGTTGAAATCCATGGATAGTAGAAAACCCAATAAGTAAAAATTCTGTTATTTTTGATTCATTAGACCGTAACATGTTTTAAACTTATGTATATAGTATAAAAGAAAGATTATTAAAATGTTCAGGTGTTATTAGGATATGTTTAGAATGTTGAAACAAGTGTCTGTTATTTTATCTTGCAAATCATAAAATAAAAATACTATTATTAAAAATGTTAAGGCTCGCCAAACAGGAGGTAAAACTGCTTTACAGTTGTTTAAATGATACAAATGTATAATCCTACAAACCCATACCCTAGATACTTGCTGTCATTAGGGATGCACATAATCAGAAAGATTAAAACTAATAATAATAATACAAATTTGCTGTATATTAAACAAACTATAGATAATGAAAACTGATCTATAATGCAAATGGAGTTGGTACATTGGGAAGATCTGATTAGGAAACAGAAAACAAATAAAACAGGGTTTTCTGCAGGTTTTGCACTTTTAAAATTCTCAGAGATGAAGGTCCCAGCCCTTCAGGAGTGTAAGAGTAAGCATCAGAGATAAGTGAGTTGGAGTTTACCAACTACCCCACTCACTTTTCTAGACATAGAATTAGAAATTCAATACTGCAAGGATGGGAAGGTGAAACCACAGATGTTGATGGGGTTTTAGAAGCGTAAGAGGTAGTAAATCTAATTCATTGTGCTAGAATATTTGGATCCCATCTTTCGCTGTTGGCTTATCTTTTATTTATTTGTGGGGAACACAATCAGTGGAGTATACCCACCTAATGATGAATGGGGAAACCTTATTTACCAAAGAGGACAGAGGCATTGAAAGAAGATATCATGCATTAAATACCTAGAAATATAGGAAACTGTCTACAGCTATGAGTTAATCATTTGTTTTTGATTAGTTGACCCTTTGTGGTAAACAATAACACATTGGGCCTGATTTATCAAAGCTTTCCAAGACTGTCGTGGGTGAAACCAAGTGATTCAGCAAACCGTAATGTATCTGGTTTAGGATTTAAAACATTTGCTAAATAATAATAAATCAATTCCAGGTTTGCTGTATTATCCAGGTTGACCCACGATAATCTATCTCAACTATAAGATAGATTATAGTGTAAATGGTATATAGTGCAGCAGCTTACACATCTGCCCACAAAGAAAAACGTCCTGGAGATCTGAAAAACCACAGATTCTTCCACCACAACTGGTGGTGCTTATGCCTGCCTGCTTTCTAGTACATATTTGATGTGTACCCCCATCCAAAAAACATCGCCATATTGGCCCCATTTTTGGGGGGACTTTCTTATACTTACAACACCAGTTAAATCAAGCCGCACAAAGATCATATATTATACCTGCATGTGTAAAATTCGTTGATGTGCCCCTACCCCTGAAGAAGCCAAAAACAGGCGAAACGAGTCCGGTAAAACGGTTAATATGAATTGATAATCTGTCCTGCAAGCTATATATGTGCGCATAATGTTAGATGATGTATGTATAGCGCTCTCTAGAGCCTGAACTCCACCATACGGGATCACAATTCTTATGGTGCTTCACCAGAATTGATATGTGATGTATTGTTATTTATGAGAAGTATCACTGAATACAATACTCTTTTGTTTGCCAAAAGAGTGGCCCTACTCCGGAAACCTTCTAGCCTTGATTTGCAGAGTAGGTGGGTGGCAATGGGAGAACATTTTGCCCCCTAAGTTTGACTCTTTATTACAGTAAGTTACCTGACAAAAGGTATAACTTAAACTTTCTTTTAAAAGGCTAATATTTGGTTCTGTGGCTAGATACAATAAAACCATCAATTTTTAGTAAACAAAATTAGAAGTAGAGGCTCTGCATACAATATTTGCAATAAAAACGTATGGGTTTATTTTTTATAGCTGAATATATTTCTGTTTGACTAAGCAAAATTTGTAGACCATTTTTGTACCTAGCAAAATGTAAGAAGCTTTAAACAAAGAAAATAAGAAAGCGCAAAAAACATTTAGATTGTAAATTAAATTAAATAGTAAAATTAATTGAATTTAGCTTAACTTTTTTTGCCTATTTAGAGTACAGTATATAAGAAAGAGACAATTCAGGTGAATGTTTTCATGAAAAAAAAAAATATTTGTGAAATTTTCCTGCAAAAAAGGTAACTGTATTTATATTTGGCTAGGCAACTTTTTGGGCTAGAGAATTAGAGGGTGAAGCAGTGCAATCAGATGATTATATTTGGATGTATGAAGATTGTTTAGGTCACAATTAAGGAAGAAAAGACAGGCAGACGTTTGTTTTAAATGTATTATTATTAAAAATATAAAGTGCAATGATTGACCACAACGTTTTTGGGGCTAAAATATACGAATAAATGACAACATGCAGGCAGGTACATGCAATTAACATGATCATTTCTACAATATTTTTGCTGGGGCTGCAGGAGAAAGAGGAGGAGGAGGAGCCGCGGCTTCAGGAGAAGTAACATTTTACAGAGATTAGTAACATGTACTAATCCAATAAAGTTGATGTTTGTTGTTGAACCATCTCAACCGGCCTATGTATGTCTGAATGTCATAATGTCTTTCTTGTGGTTCTTAACCTCCTGGGTGGGTCATTTCTTTCCGGTTTTATATGTCTAAAAGCGGTACATTGTTTATCATGAAAATGTATTTTACATTACAATATAATAGTATGAGTATAATAACGTTTGAAACACAAAATCATGTCAAAATAATAAATTAATTTAAAAAAAAGGTTTTTTAAATTTTTTTTATTTAAAAATCATTTTTTTCAAATTTAAAAAAATAAATAAATATTATACTCATACTAATATATTTTACTGTAAAAAAATGTTCATGAAAAACAAAGTACTGCTTTTATACATATAAATCCAATGTACAATGTAAATAACGTTATTTTGTATTGAATTTGTATGCAATACAAATAGATTTGAAATTCCAGCCATGCCCCGCACACACCAACGTTTCCGAGAACTCCCCAGGGACTTATCGAATGCTGGAGGAGGCAAGAACACGAGGATCGCGAAGGAGGACGCCGGCGGTTCAGGTAAGGCTCGATTTATTATTCTTTTTTGCTGTTTTAGCTACCCCGAGTGTGACTCGGGGTTACCAACACACTAAAACTTTGGCACCAGTTCAAATTTGCAAATTTGTTGCGATCCAACAATAAAATGAAATAATGAAATCTGTAGTTTTTTTAAATTGTACAAATTGATTGTATTTACATGGTTGCAAAACATTGGAGTCATCCTGATAGTCCACCTCTTCCACCGTTTCTGGCCCAATGAGTAGCAACACTGATCTTTCATAGTCCCTGAGACGCTACACAAGGGGTATTTTTACCACTCCTTATAGCCTCTGTGCCCAGGACATTTCTGATGTGGTTTATGTCATTCCCATTCTGAAGATGACATTCACTCGCTTCTCACACTAGGGAACGGTCCGTTGTGTACTAACCACTAGTGTTGATGTTCGAATTCGGTTTGTCCCTATATTCGACCCAATTATGGCTGTTCGAATTCGGGTGTAACCGAACCAAATTTTGCTGCATTCGAGTTTTTTATTTTAAACTTGTTTTTTTTATTTTTTACAGGTTATCCGACAATGACATTATGAATCATAATGTCATTGTGGGATTCCTGGACCGTGGGAACTGTGCGGTCACAGCTAATTGAAAGCAGGTGCCTTCAATTAGCTGTACCCGCAGGCAATAGGAGGGCAATGAATGGAAATACTATGTCCATTCATATCTCTACTGCTCTGTGATTGGCTGAGAAATAGACCAATCACAGAGCAGTAGAGGTATGAATGAACATAGTATTTCCATTCAACCTCTATTGCCCTCGTATTGGCTCCAGAATCAGGGGAGCAGAGCTGTCAGCATAGTAAAGCTCAGCTGATTGCTCTGCTCCCTGAGTTGCTGAGGAAAGGGAAATCCTGATCAGGATTTCCCTTTCCTCAGGGAGCAGAGCAATCAGCTGTTGGTCTATGGGCTGTGGTATGCCTTGAGGTGGTGGTAGTGGTGCAATTATTTTTTTTTTTCTGGGGAGGCTCCATCGGCCTAGGAAGAAAGAAAAATAAACAGTTAAGCCAAAACCCACAAAATTTATTTATGCTAGTTTGCTAATTGAAGAGTAAAGGAAATGGTGCATTCGTACCTTAAATATAGATGTGGAAATATTTTACAAAAAAAATTTGAATGCCCCAAGGATATCCAAAAACTGTCAGAAGCAAGGCTGAGAACATCTCACAAAATATAGGGACGCAATGGCCTGTATGCATACTCTTCAGCTTAATATGGAGGACGTTTTTGTGTGGTGAGCACGGTGGTGGCCATTAATGAAATACTGGTGGCTGCTGGACAGGACAATGTTGCTCTACTTTCCCCAAGAGGGTGAGGAGCAGTCATTAACATCTGACATCAGTCCTGTCCAGGTACGTCAGCCAGGGATTTGTTTAAAGAACAGTAACCTGGATAACATGCGGGATAAGGATGTGAAAGTGCAAATCTGCCTCTCAAGTCAAGTGATTCTGTTCCTCTGCTGTCTTTTAAAGGATAAAACCACCCCAAAAACATACAGATATCATGCTTTGCCAGATGTTACCAGACTCCTGGCAACTCCATATTTATTAGGTAGAGGCACCTTCCAGACAGTGTTGGGATTGGTGTGGGGCCTGAGCCAGCCTACAGTATCCAGGGTGTTTATGCAGGTCATAGATGCCATTTTGGACCTTGTCCCACTGTATATTCATTTCCATCGCATAGCTCGGGAGTGGAGAAATGTAAAGGTGGATTTTTTCAGGCAATCGGGATTTACTAATATTTTGTGGTCCGTGGGTGGTGGGTTTTGCACCCATGTGGCAATTTTGGCCCCTAAACAACAGGAAATCTCATTTCACAACTGGAAGCAATACCATTTGCGGAATGTGCAAGTAATCAGTGATGCCAAAAGGAGAATCATGAGTGCATGCACAGGTTTCCCAGGAACATGCCATGATGCCAACATCCTGCATCACACAGCCCTCTTCCACAAGTTAAACTCTGAAGAAATGACTGAGGGCTGGTTAGTAGGTAATGAATAATATACTTACTGTACTATAACAGTAGCAGACGTTAGCTCCTATAGACATCTAACTAGCTGATGGAGGGCCCTCTTAATATGTTGCTAAGTAGTTGCAGTCATACACCTCAAACTCCCTTTGCATAGGTCCTCTGCAACATATTGGCCCAATCAATAACATTAGGAGGAAATCAGTGACTGTTTGCTGCCTGCAAAGCTACTACCTAACTGTACAGTGTTTCACAATATTCTGACCATGGGGGAACCCTTGAAATAAATTTCAGGTGTTCAGCAAACCCCTGCTATAATTACTATGTCCGCAGCTCACAGTACATTAGTGTGGTGGTCAGTAGGAAGAATGCCTCAACAACCAAAAAGCCGAAAACTGACCCTGAGGGCACAAACCTTAGCACCTCTAGGGTTCCCCTGAACCTTAATTGTATATGCATGATTATGGTAGGAAGGATAAAGAAAGAGAACACTTTGAAGAATAACTACAACTTTAAATTTATTTTATGTTTTTCAGCTGTCAAAAGATAAGGGCAGCTTTCATGACTGATGACACCTGTGCATCACCCCCAGTTAAAAGCTGAGCATAACTTCAACAAAACTGTAATGCGACTGGGCACACAAACCACAACCAACTCCATATATCCTTCAATCAGGCTTTATTCAGTGTCATAAAGCACAGCAAGGGTTAAGTCCAAACAAGCAAAGTACAAGAGGGTAAGGCAAAGACAGGTCAAGAACAATCCGAGGTCAGGGCTGGCAGCAGGCAGAATGGTCAGTAACAATCCGAGGTCAGGGCAGGCAGAGTTCAAGCAGAGTCAACTTCAGACCAGGTCACTATGGAGATGACAAAAGCAGGTAAACTTAACCAACACAATGACGCACCCAAGCACACTGAGTTCACAGAGGCTTATAGCAGGCAATGGTGTACAGGACAGGCTCTCCTTAAATAGCCAGAGTGACCAATGGCCTTGGGCCACCTGGCGCCGTTTGATAGGAGACTAACTGAATCCCCTGCGGCCGATTGTCCGCAGGGAATTCAAACTAACTATATCCCGCCCCGGGGCGAGGCAGCCGAGTGCCACGCCCTCAGGGGGTACAAGAGGGACGCATTGTAGCACACGCACCTCTTCCCACAGCACCCCTAGGATGTGCACTACTTTGCACATGCAAAGGAGTGCTGAGAGCAGGATTTTCAGTAACCACATCTGAAGGGATGCAAGGGATGCTGCTTGGCTGAACAGTAGTTTGGCCAGGACAGATCCCTCCGCCTGCAGAGAGAGACAAGCTGCGAGCAGAGCAGTAGTCTCGGCCATGCTGCCTGCTACAGCGGTGTCTCCCTCTGTGGCTGGGAACCCCAGGGACACCGCGGGCTCGCAGGATGGGTAAGTTCCTTACAAAAAAACTGCTGAAAAGCTGGGGGGTAACAAAGAACACCACTGGGCTGCTAAACGCACAACGTTTCTGTGCTTAGTGCGCTCTGGTGGTGAACTCCTTTACGCACCCAGGAAGAGTGCCCGAGTCATCATGGCAAGCTGCATCCTGCACAACCTGTACGTTCACCATGATGTTACCTGGGATATTCCAGAGGTAACTGAGCCAGAGTTGCACCAACCTTCTGCCCCCAGCTCACGATCAACGACAGAGGGACGTTGAGTCAGGAATGAACAGATTGAAAATGTCTCTGTGCATGAGAATTTACATAATGAAATGTGTACATAAAATATATGAATTACATATTTTGGCACATCATCTTTGGGTTAGAGTCAGAGCAAGCAATCTTTAGCCCTTTGTGAAATGAAATAACAGACATCTTTGGGTAAGAGCTGTGCTTTTATGTGACACTTTAAAAAATACATTCCCAAAATGAGGTAGAGTGCATATTAGTGCAGATTTTGTCAAGCATTGCTTATGCAGCCTGAAAAGCATAATAAATACAGTACAGCAACATATAGCTGCCAGCAAAAAAACGTGATTTAACATGCTGCTTAACAATCCATGCTTCTAATAATTTGAATCTATTTTTAAAAAGAACGATAACATCCCCTTGCCCCAGCTTCTGGCAAGTCTCTGGAATGTCACATCACAGACTACTGTACATTCATGGATAATATTACTTCTGGTTAAAGAAGGAATCCACCTTTTTGTGCTTCCACTACCAAGCTGATGTGAGGAAGAGAATATATAATGGGCCAAGATCTAAAATGGCATTCAATCCTGAATAAACATTCTGGAATGCTGTCAAAGCAATAAAATATGTTTTGCATAAAGTATATTTGTCTCTAGTAATTTTGTATACTGGGTACTATTTGGATTATGTAAATGTATTAATATTGCATACAATCTGGTATTTTCTGACCAAAATTAAGTGGAGCAAAACATAACATCTGGCTATTTCTAAGAGTCCTTGACCTTACTTGTAAGGACCTCTATAAGTGTGATTAGGCACACAATAAGGACATAGGGCTAAGATCAGCCAGCACAAAACACTACAAGGCACAGTACAATAAGAAAAAACCTATAACACTATTACAAACGAACAGAGGAGTGAAGGAAAACCACAGCTTATTGAGGAAATATCTGAGACAAACAAAAATAAAACATGAAAAATGATTCATAAATGGAATACATACATACATAATACATTCAAATACCAATATATGACAATAACACTACTAGAATTGGACATGAAGGCAATAAGGGGGTTAAGTACCAGTTTTGAGTGGAACCTATGCATAAATTTGTTCAAATTCTTGGATAACATTAACAAAATCAAAGATAAATCAAAAATAAAATGACAACACATTTATTAGGAATGATTACAAATGCTTTGTAAGAAACAGGTTGAAGAGATGCTAACCAATAGAGACTGATATTTTAAAAAAGGCACAGAAACATTGCAGCAACAGATGAAGCTAACACTAATAAAGGGTAAAAAATGATTAATATCCCCCACAAACCAATCCAGTTAAAATAGCAAAAATAAAAATGCATATGTATGTACATACTTTTAAATCTTTTTTAGATAAGCACACAACTGAAATCACAATATGTTCGTTGATACATGTATTCTAACATAAAAAAGCAAAACTAGATTGAAAATCAGAGCAGATCCAAATTGCCTTGGAACATTTTTTTGACCATTTATACTATTGTGTGATGAGATTATAAAGTACAAATTATTATATATATAGCTTGATATTAAATAGTATGTGATGTGATGTAACATGAGTATCTGTAAAATACATTCACAAGTGAATGAATTATCAATGCATACATTCATAAATGCAATAAACCATGTTTCACAGTTTAAAAAAGTTACTAATTTAAACAATGTTTTTCAAACAGAAAAACAAACTTTTAAAATGGTTCACATATTTTTCTACTGCTGGAACTTCAACTCTGGTTAAAATATCCAAATATCTCTTAACCCCTTTCAGAAACCATTTAATACTGCAAACTTCATCCTAAATCACCTTTCCAGAATTTCACCAACCCTTTATCCTCCCTGGCAGTAATCCTGAGTGTGGCTCGGGGGTTAAATTTCATTACAAAAAGGTCCCCATGAGCCTGCAGCGTCCTCCAGTGATGCCAGCCCAGCATCTGTGTCCCCTTGACGATGCCTGGCCGACATCCGCGTCCCCTTGGTGATGCTCGGCATCTGCTTCCTCTGGCCTCGCATTCCCGGCGTGTGAACTTTGGAGATGCGAGGCCAGGGGATGCAGATGATGGGCGAGAATGGGACCTGTGTGCATGCGGCTGGGGTAGGCTGGGGGGCGGGACTGGCAGGAAATTTAAAATAGGAAATATTTTTAAATGTCAAATGTACCGCTTTGACATTTAAAAATACTAAAATAAATATACCACCAGGGAGGTTAAACTATTATTTCACTAACCTAACTTATGTAATACCTCTAATGTAACATTAATAAACTCCTATTCTGCTGCATTGTCATTGGGTGCCACAATCCCAGTACAAAATCCATTAAAAGTATGGATGTTTTATTATTTTACAAATGTATATACTGTTTAGGAATATCATAAAGTCATGTTTTTGCCTTTAAAAAACATATTATATAGGATAGGATAGAATATATTTATAATAAAAAAACATCTTATCATGCATATCTGCATTTTTCCTTAAATGAGTAAAGAATTGTTTGTTAGGTAATGAAAGATCTGAGGAAAGAAAGCTACAGTTTTCAAAAATTTAAGCACTTAACTGGCTAGCTTAATCTAGGGCATGGTGTATAACAGCGGTCGCAAACTGGTGGTCTGCGGACCACTGGTGGTCAGTGAGAAGATTTTGGTGGTCTTGTGCTCTGACCGGTGCGCCCCCGAGTGGGGTCAAGAAAAAGTCCCCGTTGGGGAGGCACCCTGGCCAGAGCCGTGGACCATGTCCCCCGTACTGATCGAAGGCTCAGGACGGTAGGTGGGTTATGTCTCTGGGTGGGTTATGGCATCAAGACGTCACTATGGGGGAAGTTTCTTGCCCTTTGAGTGACACACGGCTCCCCGCCCATGCGCGGTCAGGATCTGGTAAATTTATTGGTCCGTGGGTCCAAAAAGGTTGGCGATCACTGGTGTACCAGTAAAATGTACCATTTTAGGGTGCATCACTGCTGCCTTTTTTTCCAAATTAAATGTTTTTTTAAGGAACCTAATGCATTTCTTACTTCCTTGTTTCTCAAGCTATAAATTATTGGATTGAGCAGTGGGGTTACCACTGCATACAGCACTGATACAATCTTGTCAAATTCAAATGTCTGCCCTTCAGGTGATCTAACATAATTCAATATAACTGACCCATAATATGTAATTACTACCACAAGATGGGACACACATGTAGAAAAGGCTTTAGTCTTTCCAGAGACAGTTGCTATATGTGAAACAGTCAATATAATCTGCACATATGATAGAATTGTAAAGAGCAAGCAACCAAAAACAATTATCCAAACAATAATGAAGAAATAGGTCTTTAAGATAGAAGTATCTGTGCAGGAACTGTTCAGTAAGGGAACCACATCACAGAAAAAATGATCAATTTTATTTGGGCCACAAAATGATAAATTACATAACCAATAAAGAGGCAAAACCGAGCCTAACATACTGCATAACCAACATCCTACAGCTAACTCACAACAAAACACAGGGTTCATGATTGTTGAATATCTTAATGGATTACAGATCGCAAGGTATCTGTCAAATGCCATGACTGCAAGAAAGTAATTTTCAATACCTCCCAGCAAGAAAAAGAAGTAACATTGGGCTATACAACCGATAGCGGTTATTCTTTGTGCTGGGAAAAGAAGGTTCTCCAAAATCTTTGGAAGTGTGACTGATATATACCAGATTTCCAGGAAAGATAAATTGCACAGGAAAAAATACATTGGTGTTTTTAACTGAGGGTGTGTCCATACCAATGCAATGATAACAACATTTCCTAATATTGTTGCTAGGTATATAATGAGAAATAAAAGAAAAGTAAATATTTTGAGTTTATGGATGACTGAAAATCCAACAAGCAAAAACTCGGTTACTCTTGATTCATTAAATAAATGCATTTCTTACACTGTAGAAAGTAGAAGGGCTTCAGAAATGTTTGACTTATTAAGCGAAAGTTGGTTGATCTTGAAAAAGTGAAAAAATGTATTCAAAAAAATGTAACAATAATAACAATTTGTGTTGGAGGAGGTAAAACTGCTGTACAGCTGCTAAGAGGAAATGATTCATTTTATGGACTTGCAGCCTTCATCACATGATAATTGCTGTCTTAGGGGAGACACACAGTAAGGCCGTAATAAGAATATATTATCAGTATTATTACAAATTTAGAAAAACATTAATCTATTTTAATTAGTCAATGTATGCAATCAAAAAAAGTTAGTTACATGGATCAAAAGCTTCCTTACCCTAGCAGCTGTAAGTGTTCTGGTGCATGAGGATTGTCACACAATTAGTGATATCAGCAATTAAACCAACTTTTTTGTTCCATTGACAATGTGTTTAAGGCAGTGAAATCAGACAGCTGTCACCAGAACAGAAGTTCCCATTTTAAAACCCCACCCATCTCCTTTTCCTGTTTGGCAACTATTGAATTATGGATTTCTCAGAACTTTTAATTACTTTCTCTCCAGTTGACAGTGGTAACCAGGAAAAATAGAAATGTGAATTCTAAGTGATACACCAAGTGTCAGAATGGAGTCCCAAAGTCAATGAATGGCTGGACTATCCAAACAAATATGTAACATTGTTCCTTTATGGGTTTGACACCACCAACATTTGTCAGATGTGGATAATGAGAACCTATGAATATTGACAGGACAGCAATACCATTGAGAGCAGATTTTAAAGTTTTTCTCTTGTGCTTTGAACAAACACCTTGTGTGTTAGAAAAAAGGTTTTCTCCAGTCAGTGTCTGGAGGCATATTGCCTATTTCCCCTTCCCAGTAGAGCACATATACCAGAGAGCTAACATGAGACTTTTCCAGAAGCATGGAATATAGTGCAAAAATAACATGTGTTGGATGTGTTTGATAGTGGGGTAGTTTGCCTCCCAAATAGGATCTTACTTAGGTGGAAATTGTCAGTGGAATTCCAGGACAGCAAGCTGGACTGCTAGAGGGAAGGCAGGGTTATCATCCCAAATTGGAGATCCAACTCTTTAGATGACTATTAGAAAACCAATCAATCGTTCTGACTAATACTGGAGCATAATAATACAAAGCTGGAACTGGAAGGCTGGAACCCCCTTGAGACATATTGCTAGTTAAAGTGGAGTATGCTATGCATTGAAACTTGTGGTTCCAAAAAAAATGACTGAAAAGACATTGGAGTGAACAGTGGAAATTTGGAGGCAAAGCAGTTCGGATAGCCCGAAAAAAGTAAAGAAGCTTGGGAAGTATGTCCATTTTCAACGCATTGATTATAGCGGGCCAAGGAATAGGTAAATGTTTTTAGCTAAGTAGAGTTTGTTTAATATTCCGGAGCATAGGTGGATAATTAGGGACAAATTATTTTGCAGGATGGAATGGTAGTAACATTCCCAGATAAAAAACTGCAAAATATAGGACTGGACATCCTAGGCCAGTTTAGTAAAATGCAAGGAGGAAAGGGAAATATTAAGAAGTTATGACTTTCTCAGGTTAACTTTGAAATTGCTGCAGGTCCTAAACTTTTCAAGGGGATAGTAGTAAGTGGGGAGGTTGTGTAAAAAAGGAGGTCATCTGCAATTAGGGAGAGTTTGTGTTGGCGACCTTTGATAGAGAAACCCTTGATATCAGAAATGTTGCGAATTCCATGACAATTGCATATAATATTGGGGGGGAGAAGAGTCACCCCTGGCAGGTACCATTAAAACTTGCAGAGGGGCTGATAATGCTTCGTTACCTTGCACACAACAGAAGAGTTGGAGTAAATAACTGAGATACTATTTAATGTCACATTCATCTATAGCAAGCTCCCATTCCATCCCAGCACATGGTTGCCGCAGGACTTCTGCGCACAAAGAAGTCAGACAGACCAGGGTCAGTAGCCAAGTGACCCACAGATAAAGCAGGGCGAAATTGGTTTAGTAAAGGTAAGTCCATGAAAAGTGCCAGAGGTCATACACAGGTTATCAGGCAACCAAACTTGTTATCCGAGAGTAAAGACAAAGCAAAGGTCAGTCGAGACAGCATACAATCTTAGATTGAGAAAACAGGCAAAGTCAGCAAAAGTAAATCAAACAGATAAACAAACCAGCAGCAGGAGGCCAGGAAATCCTAATACCACAACAGACAACTGGTGACTGTGAGCAGAGTGGCTATAAAGTCATAGCAGCCAATGGCAGGGCAGGATTGCAGCCAAAATTTCCTTTAGCTGTGCACAGTCTCAGTGAATGTGCTGGGGATGCTGAGAATGCTGAGAATTATACATCTAACAGAAAGCAGGAGATTATGCGATTTGCTGAGTGGAGGGCAGACAACTAACTCCTTGATCTCCCAACACAGATGTTGGATACATTTTATACATCCCTTTTTATTCCTATCCTTGACCCTTTAGCCCTCTTCCCTACTTTTGGAAACCAAGTTTGAAGTTGCAACTGCAGTCTCCTGCCTCTCTTTATTCTTTTCTAGTTACGTGCCACACATCATTAATCATGCTCAAATGTTAGCTCAATAAAGCATGTGGAAAACCTTTAGTAAGCGAAATGGCATGCATGGTAAAACTGGTATCATGTGTTGAAAAGCCATTAATTATGTGTTGTCTTGGTGCTCATCCTTTTTTTTCTTTGTATTTATTAACCCCCCCAGTGGTAACCCTGAGCGTGACTAGGGTAGGGTAGGGTAGAAAAAAGAAGGTGGAAGCAGTAACCCCAAGTCACACTCGGGGTAGCTAATTCTTTGGAAAGCAATAGTAAATCGCGACCTACTTGATCTGCTGGCGTCGTTGGTTGTCCTTTGCATCTTCATCCTTCCTCTGGCCGATGTTCTCTGCACCCAATAAGTCACCTCCCGGTGACGCCGGTGTGTACGAACGTTCTGTCCAGGGCATGGCTGGAAATTCAAATCAATTTGTATTGCATTCAAATACAAAAAAACTGTATTGAATGCCATATAGTGGATTTTTATGTGTAAAATCAGTACATTGTCTTTCACGAACATTTATTTTACAGTATAATATAATAGTATGAGTATATTATTATTATAATTTTTTTAATTTAAAAATTAAAAAAAATATATATATATTTAAATGTATTTAATTTATTATTTTGACAGATTTTGTGTTTTAAACTTTATTATACTCATACTATTATATTATACTGTAAAATAAATTTTTATGAAAAATGTACCGCTTTTAGATATATAAAACCTGACAGAAATGAACAGCCCAGGAAGGTAAAATATTAACATTGCTATGTCTTAACCTATGTATATTAAAAATGTAAAAAACTAAACAAACCAAAGAAGTAAGATTAAAAAGTCTATGGAATATCTGGTATTCCCAGAGCTTTTTTTTCAGACAAAAATGTTTGTATATTTTTTTTTTGATTTCCAGTAATAGTGCCCAAATATTGAAAAATAAGTTAATTAGGATGAGTAGACTTATAACAAGAGAGACATTTGCATAAATTAACAACAAGATAGCACTTTATTTCATATTTTCTAGTTAGAGAATACAGAGTTGAATTTAGTTCTCAGCAATATTTTTCTTAAAATCATCTTTTCAACAGATGCTTTCACCTCCTTATTTCTTAAGCTGTACAAAATAGGGTTCAACATTGGTATGACAATTGTGTAGAACACAGAAATTTCTTTGTCCATGTCCGAGGAATCATCTGATGGTTTAAAGTATGCAAAAATTAATGTTCCGTAAAACAATAGCACAACAGCAAGGTGAGAAGCACAGGTAGAGAATGCTTTCTTTTTTCCTTCTGTGGACCGTATATTTAATATAGCAACAACTATGCACATATATGATATAACAATAAGAATAATACAAATAAGTCCTAATACAAGATCTGTAGCAATGAGAACTTGTTTATTTAAGGTTGTATCTGTGCAGGACAGCGCTAGAACCTGTGGAACTTCACAGAAAAAATGATTGATTTCTTTGGGACCACAAAAGGACAACCACAAAGTGCTTGATGAATGAAAAGTGGAACTTGAAAATCCAAATGCCCAGACAAATAATGACATACAAATGCAAGCCTTTTTGCTCATAATACTTTTATACCTCAATGGATTGCATATAGCAAGATAGCGATCAAAGGACATAAATGTTAGCAACAGAAATTCAGTATCCATGCCAACAGTAAAAACAAACATCTGTATTATACAACCATTAAATGATATTGTTTTTTTCTGGGAAATTAAATTGAACAACATTTTGGGAACTGCAGTTGTGGTGCATAGTACATCTAAGAAGGATAAATTGCCAAGGAAGAAATACATTGGTGTGTTGAGGGCAGAATCAAAGTTTGTAATATAGAGAATAAGAACATTACCACCTATAGTTATTACGTACATTACAAGAATGACTAAAAAAAGGAGGATCTGAAATTCAGGAGGATTGGACAGCCCAACAAGAATAAATTCTGAAACGCTTGATCCATTGTTCATCTTAGGTTTCTTATTCTAAAACAAAATCAATAAAAATGCTACATGAGTATTGCTGCCATATCATATTAATAATACAAAATTGTAAAGTTATACGATTTGAGAAAAGTAAAACAACATGTACAAGGTGATAAAAAAGAATCTTGTAATTTATTGGATGTTTATACACAAGTAAACAATATTGCATGCCCCACTTTAGTAAACCCGGTGTGTCCATACAACTTCAGCACTACTTTGGTTTATCTGTTTGTTTATCTGTATCTCTAGATCAGTGGTCCTCAACCTTTTGCAGGTTGTGGACCACTAAATACATGGAGTCCGGACCAAGCATGCACGGGAAGCCGTGAGACTTCCCCCCAGAGTGACATCATGCTGCCAGAACCCATCGCAGGCTCAGAGACTCATCCGGCCTACCTCCCTGAGCCTGCAATGTCTCCGAAGGACAAGGTCCGTGGCTCTGGCTGGTGTGCCTCCTGACCTTTTCCTGACCCCGCTGGTGGGTGCACCGGCCAAAGCCATGGCCTACCTGTCAGAGGAGTGGGCCCCGGACAGATGGTTGGGGAGTTGGGGACCTCTGCTTTAGATTAACTACTTCTAGGCACATACAAAAGTCCAACATATAAATACTTATGATGTTATGATAATGTTTTCGGTGTTATTAGGACATTTGTTCTTATAACAGCCTGCAATAATGTCTTGCAGAAACTGATTTTCTTTTAACAGCCCAGTGCACATACCCCTATTCTCCCTGCATGAATGAATGGTTCCTTGTGAGCCTCTTTATAGTCCCACAAATCACTACTTTTATTTTAATACCTCAGTTCATGTCCAAGTGGCATTTCAATTGGCAGCAATTCCATGGCCTCAGTACAACCTCAAAACTGTTATAAGATAGTAACACTTTATCTAAGCCTTTTACAGTGGGTCACATCGCCCCCCCCCCCCTTTTGTTCCTAAGAACCCCTCAGTAAGACTGACAGCCAGTGCTAAAAATAACTGTAAAGCATATAATGTATACAATGTAAAGCATATAAAGTATATAATTGTTGTTCTACACTAGTCAAAGTAGAAAAGGGAAATATGCCATGCCAAATTCAGAGGATCTTTTGTATCATGTAACTCAATTTTCCCTTGAAAAGGGATTAAAGGGCCCGGATAGGGCCAGGAGTATTTGTATTGCTGCAGCTTTGTAGTGTATTTGTGTAATTTTATTTGGAATCCAGGCCCCTTGCCACATACAATATGACTGTAATTATTATAAACGCTGCTGGGGGGAGTGACACTCAAGTAAATGAGATAATGTATCTGTTACGAAATCTGTTCGGCGACTCCGTGCTGTCCACCATCGCAGTAATAAACACTGTTTGTTCTGTCCAGCAATGTAATTTGCATCAGCCAGGAGAACTAAGATAGCAGCAGTCACTGCTTCCCTTTAGTTGTGCAACCTGAGGTTTTTTGGCATCCCCAGCATCCATTGTTAGGCTGCACACAGCTGAAGGGGATTCTAGAGGCTGATCAGCTACTGACTTAGTCCTGCATTAGCTGTTTAAACTTTAAAGCCTCTCTGCTCAGTCACCTCAGTCAATCTGTGCTGAAGTGTGTTTTCATCTGAATTACTGTTGCTGACCTTGCCTGTTCCTGACCTACCGTTTGTATGCTGCCTGGACTGACCTTTTTCCTGTGACCCAGTCACTGCTTGTGTTTTGTCCTTGTGTACTTCGTTTGGTGGATGGATATTCTGTGTATGACCTCTGCTCTGTATTCTGGACTTGTCTCTGTTGGAATCTTGGCACTGCTTTATCTGTGGGCTCCTCACTTGCTGCCAGCCCATTCCCTTGCCAGGCACAATCCCTTGCACAGTAACCGAGTGGGGGCAACCGAGTGCTGAGAGACACAACCAGTCTCCCAAGGCTGAGCAGGGGCTTGAAATAGGTGAAGACTGCGGTGTTAGATTGGGGGACTAGTGTCTGGCGGGGTTCGTGATGACCAGGGCCTTACAGTATCATGATGCATTATCATGTATCTTTATACAAGATCAATCGTCATCATCCAATGACTGACAATCTTAATCCTTTACACTCCCATTGTTAAATGACAATTTTTTTGTGCAATAGAAATAAATTAGGGAATTCCATGTGATGCATTGACAAAAATGGTGCTTTTATTGCATTGCCAGTGGCAGTGCCCATTAAGGGTCTTGTAGAAATTTAGGGCAACTCCACATTTGTAATAATAACAGTAATAACAAATACCTCCATGTACAGCTTCACTGCATCCTCCAATTATTGAAATTGATTTTAATGAATTTCCATTAAGTTGCCATAAACATATTTCCTGTAATACTGATTTTTTATTTTAAATTTTTGCTTTAGTACATGTTCAGTGGCAGACTCTCCGTGCAAGGCCTCAACAGGCAAGTATTAGATTCCTTTATTTATACTGCATACATATCAATACAATCTATGTAATAAAATCATTATCAATGTAATGTAATAGTGTACTGTGGAAAAAAGTAAACACACCATTGGCCCCTTTAAGCTGTTATCGCCTGGATCTGACATTTTTGACTAATCCTTGATTCAATTCTTTTAGTTACAATATGTTTGTAGGTTCTTCCATGAACTACCCATTTTCCATGTTCTACAACATTTTATTGGGATTTAAATCAGGGCTCCAATTAGGCTACTCCATAACCCTTCATTTCTGCTTTCTGATTCATTACTTGGTGAATTTGCCATTGATAATGTTTTAGTTAAAAGATCAATGTCTGCTTCAACTGTAATTTTTGAACAGATGGTCTTACATTCCTATTTAATACAAATGTTTTAACACATATTTTGTCCTTTCACTCCTCTTAGTTTAAATTAGTGCAATCTATGTCTAATTGTACAAGCATGCACATTGACAACTGTTACAAAAGTTACCTACTGATCCCACAATATATAGTAGAAACCCGGTTATCTGGAACTCAGATAACCCGCAAAACTCAAATACCAGGCACCCGACAGCTCCGCTTTCTTGATTGCTTCTGCAGCCCCAGCGGAGCTGTGGCATGTGTTCTGCATTCAAGAACACATACTACAGCTTTGCTAGGGCTGCGGGAGCAATCAGGTGAGTGGAGGTGTCAGGAGAGCAGATCTCCGCTGATTGCTCCGCCCCATGCTTCAGCTAGTGCTGAATGGCTTTTCTCAGCCATTCAGCACTAGAGGTGAATGGGGACAAGTCTCCCCTTTCAAGTGTAGTGCTGAATAGCTGAGAAACCTCAGAGTATCCTCAGTTAACCGGAAACTACACTTATCCAGAATCTGCCATACCTTGTGGGTGCCAGATAATCAAGGTTCTACTGTAATATAAGGTTTTTTTTTAGTCTAAATATATTAGCTTTCATTTAAAATATGACATTTCAAAGGTAATTTACTTAAATTGAAAGATTGAGTTCATATAATTTGGCAAACTTTTAGAATGCCTTGCTATGCTCATTCGCAACCTTCTTTCGGAGCTTTAAAAAGCTCTTTTAATCTTGACATGACGAAATGTTAGAGAGGTTCCTCCAACACATGCCCAAAAGTTCTAAGCATTGGAACCTAATCCTGAACACCTAGTTCTAATTTCATGGATTTGAAATTGTGATAATTGTAGCATTATTTTAGAATATAAGAATGAATACAGCATGTGAATTGTATATGTCATCTGTTCAATTATCTTCAGACACTGTTCAAATAACAATGTAATGTGTTAAAAAGTCATTGTTTTCTGTACTTGATCAGCTACCTATCCCTAAACATTCTCCTTTGTTTTGCTCATAAAATAAATACTGCATCCACATGTTAAAAACCAAAAAATATGTTGAGTTTTACAGTTTGCAAAAGGTTGGATGTTACACAATTTCCTGTAGGAAAAATTGCAGGAGTATCCTGTCTTAAGTATTGACACACAATACTTTTTGTGCAAGGGAATGGACCAAACTTTGTAGCAAATCCTATTTTCTTGTTTTTATACTAATTTCTAATTTTCCCTCTTTAAAAAAAAATAGTGCTTTTGTAGTATATTAGTCAGCCTCTTTTACTGTTGTGAACACCCTCATTTATTCTTCTTTCATCCCATTGTCCTTTCCTTTGAATTTCTTTTATATTTCTTTAACTGACTTTATCTTAGACTTAAATGGACTTTCTCTTATATTTACCATCCACAGAACAAGTCTTCCTAATTAGATATTGTTCACATGGTAATCTTTGCATTCAGTGTTTGGGAAGGATATTTGAGAAAGCTACTTCCACTCACAATATTTACAGATTGTAATGTCAAAGAGTAGTTACTTAGATCAAGCATAATCAAGAATTTTAAATTCAAATTGTTCCAGCTAATGATTGCTATAGATTTCTTTAAAAAACCTTGTGACCCCATCCAGAGAATAAAGATAATAATATTGTACATGTGTCATGACATAACATGGTCCAGGTATACAGGCAAGTACTTCAAGGAAAAAGTCTTGTTCTGATTTCCAGGTACAAGTTAAATATATAATGGGGAGCAAATAGTGCCCTCGGTAGAATTGATTTTTAATGAAGCCCAACAATGCAAAAATAAACTGATTATGGCATGGAAATGGGGACAATGGCAAATTATAAGCACTTTTGAACAATAAAACTCTCAGAAAAGCTTTATTCTGGGTCCTAACACTGGATCTATGAGCTTAGGAAGGAAAGAAATTTAAATCTGAATAAAAGTGAGTAGTGGGGACTTCATACATAACTGGTAATCAGTTTCAGTTTGTTAATTTTAATGTACTTTGGTTAATCAGTTATGCAGTTTTATCATAAACTAGATTATTGTATGTATTATTTGCCTATTTTAAAATGTTTAACTAGACATTAAAAAAGGTATTTTGTATAAAGTAAAATGGACAATCATAAAAAGTATATCCACCCTAGTGTGGCAGTGTTAGAAGTTGGAATCAAATTGTTGTAACTGCATAAATCATATGTTTTTAAACCCTTATTTATATTAAATATTAGAAGAACACACATCAAATCATTTTAAGCCATTACTCACGTTAGTTGTGCAACGGGAAGCATTAATTCTAATGCAACACGGCAACATAATTTGTTTATTTCTTATATATACATGATAGGGTTTGAGGGCCTCATCTGCTGGGAATATTATCATGTGTTCACAGCAGCCTAATTGTTTAATATCTTTTATTAAAATCATAAAATAAATTGTATCTGAGAATTCATGGTTCCTAGGAGACCTGCAGCACATGGTTTGGGCTAACAATGGAAGGGGGTACCGGCTAAAATATGATAAATTATTTTGTTTTATTTATTTATTTATTTATTTTTGTTTTAACAATATTACCTACCGTATATCATAACCTTATATTACCTTTATATTACCCACATAACCATGTATTACCTATATTGTAACATAGTTGATAGTCATTTTAGAAGTTTATAGTATCAAAAAATTCCAGAATAATATACAGTTTAACATTATTCGAAATTTTAGTTCAACTAAAATGCCTTTACCATACTAAAACCATAAGTAGACCAAGCCATTGTCATATATGTAGGTGTCCTAAGACGTATGTATCTATGTGGTTTTGCTCAGCATCATTTATTTACTTTTACAGCATGTGGAAAATTGTGTTGCTTCTTCAAAAAGACAAATTTTTTTACCTCCATCATACTAGTTTTCCCTTGTCTTCACTGTACAAGAATCAGAGAGAACAAATAATGTATACATATTAGGTGCCTAGATTCGCAGTCTAAAAAAAAGTTTACTTATATTTTATATGACCCCCAACCTTAAATACCACTATAGCAAACCACATATTTAAGTGGAAAGGGGCCAGTGGACTCTTAAGCTAACTTTCTCCTAAAATACAAAAGAATCCCACCTGTCAGTTAAAATAGTACATGTCTCAGATATTTACAAATAATAACTTCTGAAATCAATGAAGCAAAAATAATTATAATCCACATTTAATGATAACACATACATACATAGAATGTGCCTTAAGTTATTGTTTTTATTGTTCCGTGATATAGAGTTGTGTAAGAACATTTTGTATTTTTTATTGAATGTTCAGGTCTACATTTGCAAGTTAATACAGTGCATTTCTCAGATGTACAAACCAGTGAACCATAAATTATTATAATCCATATTAATGATGACACAAACACAGTTCTAACATGTAGCTAAAGCTATTACGATGTTAAGAATACAGTGGTATAGTGTTATGAAAGAATACCACATATTTTATCTCTAAATGTGCATATCTACTTTTGCATTTCACTGGTCAATAATTATTTTAAAAAAAAATAAAAAAGTAGCAAAACAGCAGTTAACAGCAGTTGATTATTAAGCTCTAAGTTAAGGTCCTTTTTAATAAATAATAATATTTATTTATTAAATAATAAGTAGTTCCTATCTCAGAATATTATATTAAATTTGTTTTAAATATTCATGTTTGTAGCTATGAAATACAAAAGCATATCAAAGGTAATGCAATTTAAAAAAAAATATTACTTGTCTCTTCTCTTTTAGTGTGTGTTGTTAAAGACCAACTCCATCCAAAATACAGCTGTATATTAAGACATTAAACAAAACCAGTTTTGCATTTTTTACGCGGGGAGCCCGATAGAAAGCATATTTTAATAAACTGATCTTAAGAGAATAAAATGGCTTAGGTAAAGGTAATTCAGTAACCATATAAAAAGCTTGCTAACTTGAAAGAAGTTTAGGAAACATGAGGATGACCTCATCTGTGTGCTGTTGCTTTTCTATGCTAAACGCGAGCAGATGATTAAGAAAACAGAACATTACCATCAATTGTTTTAAATCAATCATTCACAGAGACCACCACTACTTTTTTTAAATAAGTAGTATAAGAATATATGCAAGGTAGTGAAATAAATTTAAGTTGATATTAGGTTTACAGTAAGGTTCTACTTTAAACCCAAGCCACATCAGATTTCAATTATTGGATAACAAAATTCAGCTGCAAAGGGGTAATACATTGGATTGTGAGCTCGTTTGAGGGACAGTTAGTGACACGTCTATGGACTGTGTACAGCGCTGCGTAATATGATGGCGCTATATAAATACTGTGTAATAATAATAATAATAATAAATATTAATATATGTTATATGTCTATATCTTTAGTTTTCAAAAGGCAGTGATAGTTTGAAACCATCCAAATAAATTGCAAATAAAACACTTAAAATTAACGACGGAAAGACGGAAACAGTGTTGTAACACTAAAACTGGGAAAACAGACAAACATTTAAGTTCACAAGTTATTATTTTATTGAAAGCTACAGATATAAAATATCCATGACTTACATCAAAATAATAAAGCTTGTATAATGTGATTTATTTTTCTATATTATATTTAATGTATGCACAGTCTTATTACTGCTTTTATAATGGCCTGCTTAACTTCTTGGTTTCTTAAAGAATAGATAAAGGGATTCAAAAATGGGGTTACTACTGTATAAAGAAGGGATGAAAACTTATTAAAGTCCACATTGCTTGGAGACTTTGGACTGACATACATGGAAATCATAGCACCGTAAAAAATTACAACAACAGTAAGATGTGCTGTACATGTTGAGAAGGCCTTCTGTCGATCTTTAGATGGGATTCGCATTATGGTCAGCATGATCCGAATATAAGATGCAAGAGTGAGTAGGCAGGATCCCAGAAGAATTGTAGAAGCTAATGTCCAAGCTACTGTGTTCATTGTATTTGCATTTTTGCAAGATAATTCCAAGACTGGATGAAGATCGCAGAAAAAATGCTTAATTGTATTAGGTCCACAAAAATGCAACTGAGAGACTAATATAATTGCTCCAAATGTAGCGATAAATCCTGCACACCATGAGCAAAGTGCCATTAGCACACTTGTTTTAGTACTTATTATTGTTGCATAATGTAGGGGTTTACAAATGGCTACATATCTGTCATAGGCCATCACTCCCAAAAGAAAGCATTCAGTTGAACCTAGAGAACCAAAAAAATACAACTGGGCAATGCATTCTAAAAAAGACACAATATGATTTTCTGTGATGATGTTAAATAACATCCTAGGAATAATATTCGTTGTGTACAAAATTTCCAAAAATGACAAGTTACCTAAATAAAAATACATAGGTGTATGCAAATGTAGGTCAACATAAACAATGGTAACAATTACAATATTTCCAGTGACAGTGATAATATAAATAAAGAAAAATATACCAAACAAAAGTAGTTTTATGTTTTTAGTACCAGAAAATCCTAAAAGAATAAATTCAGTAACTAAAGTTTCATTTGTGTCTACCATTTTATACTAAAAAACCACAGTTTAGATGTTCTTGATGTTATTTAATTTGTGGTAAAATCTTTTTAGATCTATATATTTTTAGACAATGATACAATAGTATTCTGAAATAGCATACTTAACTGTGTGGATAAAGGTTGATGATCTAGAAATACTGGAGAAATTATACTTTTATATCATACATTGCTTATGGTGAGTTCCTGTTTCACTCTAAATGTTCCCCGGGTCAAATGAAAACACAGGTTAATGTAATCTTTTCCTGCCACTTGATATGAATACGGAAATCCATTTATGTAAAACAAGACAACAATTTAGAAACATATATACTTAAAAAAAAATCATGCATTGTTACATGAACATTGAAATGATACATGTTACTGTATCATTAATAAACAAGATGTGCCATTCCAAACAAAATGTAATAAATTGTGTTGAATTACTCTTTTCTCAGTAAAAGCATAATATGGGACAATTCATATGAATGCCTTCTTATAGTTGGAAAGTCAACCCTTTCGCCTCTAATGACACTTGATTAGAAACTGGCCTCTGTAAACCTTGGCCAAATATCTACTACATTTTAGTCATATTACTTGCACTGAATCTTATAGTGGTTATGGGGCGGGAAGTCACAAAATGATCCCCTCATAGTCTTACTTGTCATATAGAACATCTCCATAGTAAATTTTGTGACTGAAAGAAATCTATGTACTTTTAGGCACTAGAGGTACTCGGGAGTATAAATTTCCAATGTCTAATGATCCTGATCAAAAATTCGAAGTCATAAATTCAGATGATTAGAATTTAGTTTTTTTGCTATAAAGTTTCAAATACTTATGTTTGTAAGGGGGGTTATTAGGAAAGATTCCTTCGACCTATTTTAGAAACATTTGACAGCAATAGCCAGTGTGAATCCATCACTTTTGAAAGTGATTTCTTTACATTACAATAGTTTTTTTCCCATTGTTGATAATAAAATGTTCCTCATATTGTAATGTTAACTAATTTTAGAAACCTTGGCTAGTTTGAATCCATTTTTTTTATCAATACACCATTAATTGTGTTGGTGGTTGTGGTGGTACTGCTGGAATGGTTGCTGGTGGTATTGTTGCAATTTATCAATGCCATCAAGAGGAGGAAGCTCAAACAGGTCACTATTCAAGCATTGGTTCAGTTTAATGGACAGCAATTGCTCCACATTGTACCGAACAGTATAGCCTGTTCTGGAGCAAAAATTTCTTCTGCCTTGCTGAAAACTTCTGGAAAAGCACCTTGATAGCATACGTCAGCAACGGTGGCCAACTATCCACATTCTTGGCCCAATGATCCATGGAGTCCATACATAAGTAATCTAACCTCCCTACCCAAATGCTGCCTCCATGGCTGGAAATATTGGCCATCCTATCCAAGAAGCTGTAATAGGCCCTATACTGCCCGATGATGCTGCTGGTGGTGCTGCTGCTAAATTTGGAAGTGGCTGAGGACCAATGCAGTGGGGAAAGATGTCTGCTGATGTGAAAAGGCACCTTAGAGGAAAAGGCTTTCCTCAGGTGGTTGCACAGTATACTGTATGTTCATAATATCAGATTTTGTTCCTTTCAGAAAGATTGAACAATTGTGGGTAGGGGTGTTACATATTATTTTATGGAATGTGAAACTGTTTTGTTCCTGAAAGGCCACAAGAGAATTATTTTTTGCCGCATAGGCACTGCTGAAGTGGGGCACAGACCTTTCTGACCTAAACATCTTGAAAGCCACAGTAGTTTTTCAGGAATTTGTTCACCACCAGATTTAGCGCCAGCAACATAAGTGAATTTACCCAAGTTCAGCAGAGCCACACTATTGGTCCCATTTTTAGTGACAATATTGATAATTAAGCGGTAGCAGGGGGATAGCCAGTGCACAGTTTGGAAAGCAACTTGCCCATAGTAAGACTTCTCTCACCCAAATTGTCTTTCACCAAGGTTTAATCAGTAAGTGTACCATTAATAGCTTGCTCAGGGGAGCATTCAGTTGGCATTTATAGAACAAATTTCCTGCCCTAATAATAAGTGGCACTCATGGGCAACAACAGCAGAAGCAGCAGAAGAAGCATCAGAAATACCAGTTCCCACATTTGATTTTTAGAAAAATTATTGGAGGATGAGAGGAATGAGGTGGGATTTGAGGGGCCCAATGTTTTTCCAAGATAAGCAGATGATGCGTCTTTAAGTGCTGGCTGGGGAAAGATGTTGAAAAAAATCAGAACGGAGAATAAACAATGCCAATACAGAGGGCACTTAATAAACTAAACCCCACGATTTAAAGCCCCCAGGGCTGTGCAAGAGTCAGAGGTATCTGTAGCTTCAAGGCAGAGACCTGCAAACTTTTTGAACTTTCCAATACATGTTTCTGTGCAGTACCTTCTTTTTTATCCCCAACACTGTCCCCATCCTTACTCACAAAGTTCACATGCCTCGTGCAGTACAACAACATTGCTGCCTAAACCCAACCCAGGGTATGCCAAAAATATGCCAACAAGTTATTTCTGTCTACCTGCTGTTTTCCTGGACCTGTTTTGTAATACGATACCACAACTGTCACCACCAATACCACCACGAGCAGCACCATCACTAGTACCACCAGCAGAAACAGTTGCAGAACTATGTGAGTGAATAACAATTTTGCCAATACCAATGCTCTTCTCCTCCCTTGCAGATTGAATAAATGTTGTACATGATCACACTGCTCCTTCACATTTTTAGCTATAGTTTCCTCTGATTCCTGTGATACATGCAAAATGCTTGACGGTTTGAAGCTTGGCTAGGAAGAATCTGTTTTTTCTAATTTGTAAAACAGGACCTCTGTCTATCTGTTTGTCCATTTGTGGTGTGCTTAGTATGGGATCCAGTGCCCTCCTGCTCCCCCTAAGTTTGGAGGGAATTCTGAAACCAGACCCAAAAGGTTTTGTTTTATTCAAGGATTCACTGGTGGCTGGTCTCTTATAAGGCATACCTCTGTTGCCAGTCTTATTTTGACCTGATGATGAAATTCTTAAAATATCACAATGTGTGTGTGAACATGTTAATAGTGAAAATATGAGAAAAACTGGCAAATGTTATAGGCAACAATGGGAAAACAATGACTGTGTGTACCTGGAAATAATTGCTGTGATTTTAATTACCTTACAGCAAGAACTTCTTAAGCTAGCATTTCATCATGTATCTAGTTAATCTGTTTTTTGCATGTACAATTAGGTTGAAAGTACAAAAAGGATTATGGAATTTATTACAATTATTTCATACAAATTTCTTTGAAACACTTATCCTGTCTGGACTGTACCATACTAAAAGGAATTCAATTTATCACTCTGCAGTGCTGTATGCTTTGTCTGTCAGAATCGAGGGTGTCCAGGATCACATTGAGTTAAATTTATTTTAATAGTGCATAAAAGTTTATTTTATTATTATTATTTTTTACTTATGTATGTATTTATTTTTTTGCTACAACTGACTTTCAAATTCTGCATGGGTACTTTACTATCAACAAAACTATGAAGTACTGCTAGCCCATTGGGCATGCCCCTTAGAAACACTTACAAAACACTGGTTTATTGGTTTACAGTGTATACATGTTAAATGTAAAAGTAATGTACTACACAGAATCATGAGAAATATGTGTGTATTATGTGTTTATTAGTAGATTAGAATTTAATCTAATAATTAAAAATAATATACCGTATTTATCCATGCAAAAAAAGACCTGCCCTGTCCCATTTTTTTCATTTTGTTTGTTAACTTTAGTTCTACTTTAATATAATCATGATGTAGTTTAAGGGGTGTAATAAATTCAGAATAGAGCCAACAGGTTCATTAATAAATTGTCCATGGGACTCCACAAAGTGGAATTTGTTATCTATCCCCTAAACCCTAAATATAAATATATTATTCTATCTACTAAATAGATATAATAATATTAAATCCAAATTTTCTAAAAATGTTTACTGTACAAGGTAAAGGTAAAAAAAGCAAATCTTATTGTTTTTTTTTACCTAAGCAGGACACACTGGCAAAACATGGAATATTTACTTACTGAAAATTGCATACTTTAAGCTTTTTTTTTTACCAACAATCTCAAAAATAACAGAATAAAGCACAGCAGTCAGAATATAAATTGTGTAAACAATATATACAATATGTACAACACATAAACCTCCTGTCCTAATAGTTAAAAAGTTAAACAGAGTACCAAAAATGAGGCTTGACAAAAATGGTAATTGGGTGCTTTGAACTTATTGTTGAGAAAAATCTCAAGTTTGCTGTTTTTATATCTCTAATTTTTTTGTTGCACTGACTATCATACCTTGGAATATTCCAAGATTAATGAGTGTAGGATCTGGGACAGGACAAAGGTGGAGGTTAGTTGAGGGCATGAGTAATTTTTGTGGTGTGATCATTGTCCCACATATAGAAATGTTTACTAGTGGTTTACAGTGTTATCCATAGCATCATATCTCGGTTTACAAAGGCACACACCAGTTCACAATTTGAAGAGCTAAGTGTCCTAAGGAAGTGGAGTTATACAAAAAAAAGGAAAAAGGTCTCACAAATAAATTTTATTATATGAATTGATATTAATTTACAAGTAAAATGTTAGTGATCAAGCTCTGCACAGTTTGGGAAATATCTCTATGGGCCTGATTTATTAAAGCTCTCCGAGGCTGGAAAAGAAAGTATATATAGTGAAACCGGGTGATCAAGCAAAGGTGTAATGGATATGGTCCAGGATTCAAAACATTTGCTAGCAAATAGCAAATGACTTTCAAGAAATCCATTTTAGAGTTTGCTGGATCACCCAGCTTTACTGATGAAAGTGTGTCTTCTACAGCCTTGGCGAGCTTTAATAAATCAGGTCCTATATATCAATTGCACACACTGTAGAATATATGTAGCAAATTTCCCCATGTTTTAACCTCCTTGCCGTTAAGCCCGACCTTCGTGCGGGCTCAAAAAAGTTGCTCTTTTCGTTAAGCCCGAGATTTTCCGTACATTAAAATCCCCACTTACCCAGGTAAGTGGGGATTTTAATGTAGGGAAAATCTCGGTCCCCCTGTGCTCATCCAGCATCGGGTTCGTGTTCCAGCGTCGTCCTCCGTCAATCGTCGTCCGTCGGTCTCCGTTTCCAGCGTCGGGTGCCTTCTCGTATACCAGCGGGACCAGGTAAGGAGCCGGCCAGCATCTTGTGCTCCGCTGGCCGGCCGGCGGAACACAAGATGCCGGCTGGTTTCTTACCTGCTCCCGCTGATCATCCAGCGTCGTTCTCGTTCCAGCGCCGGATGATCTCTGAAACAAGAAGCTGGCCGGCGGAGGAAAAAAACAGCCGGCCGGCTTCTTGTGCGTGCATGATGACGTCGGCGCGTGTGCGGGAAATTCAAATAGAAACTCATTCATTCATTTTGTATTGGATTGAATACAAACTCCTGTATCCAATCCAATACAAAAAATAAAAAAAAAATAAAATAAAAGTAAATAACTTGGAAATTCAAATTTATATTTTGTATTTGATTGGATACAAACTTGCGTATCTAATCCAATACAAAAAATAAAAAAAAATAAAATAAAAGTAAATAACTTGGAAATTCAAATTAATATTTTGTATTGGATTGAATACAAACTTGCGTATCCAATCCAATACAAAAAATAAAAAAAAAATAAAATAAAAGTAAATAACTTGCAAATTCAAATTCTTATTTTGTATTGGATTGGATACAAACTCCCGTATCCAATCAAATACAAAATAATTCAAAACAAACCCCAATAAATACAGAATCAAAGTTTTAAAAATTGCCACTTATTCCCTGGATGGCTAGTGTGTAACACTGTGTCTTATCTTACCTTTGCTGATCTTTGCCTAATTTCCTTTAATTTTATTAAAATTATTTTTTTTTTACATGATTGTGTGTTTCAAACATTTTTTATATTCATAATATCTACTAGAACCCTTGTTCGTACATATTTCTGTAAGTTACAGGTCTACCATTTAAAAAAAATTTTCATGAAAAACAGTGGATCACTTTTGGTACAGAAATCTAGACCTCAGTGTAACGCTCAGGTGGTTAAATCTTTTAAGACCCTGGAAGTACAGAACAATTTCTGTTGATCTACCAGAAATGCACTTAGCTCCTAATTCCTATTTTGGGTTGACAAAACATACAGAACATTTGTGGACTGAGAGGTGCCAGCTCACATTCCTTAATCTCATATCCATATTTTAAGCACTAACTGATTCGTAGTTCCCTGATAATAAATGTCTAATTAGGCATATTGGGACACTACAGGGATTTTTGACAAAAACAACAGTCATTTTGTGCACCTATTTCACATCAAATTCTGTATTTCTATATTTAACAGACCAAAAGGGAGAAAACAAAGGCAGTTCATTACTATAGTTTACATATACTTTAAATATATTCTTAGCATTTCTGTGTAGTTTTTGCAAATTTACATATGCAAAACAGGACCTGATTTATTAAAGTAGCCCAAGACTGGAAAAAATATTCTTTGGAGAACACGGGTGATCCAGCAAGCCTGGAATGAATATGATCTTGGGTTGAAAACATTTCCCTACCAATAGCAAATGATTTGTAATAAATCCATTTCAGGTTCATGTTCTCCCATGGCAGTGTATCTTCTCCAGTCTTGGGAACCTTTATAAATCAGACCCATAATTAGTAATCCCATGAAACATCCCCCAATATTATAATAGCATTTATCCTGTTTCAAGCAAGCAATGTTAGCATTTGGAGCAATCTTAGTGATAACAAGTTTTTTTTTCTTCTAAACATGATGAAAAAAACTATAGGTTACTGAGATCTTGTACGATACTAGTGCAAGAGAAAGAGTCCCATCTATTGCTGGTGAGACATCCGAAAATGTATGACTAATCTTTGTTTTTAAAGTACCGGTATTTTGTATTTCCCTGATATTTTTGTTCAACAGAAAATACTGAATTGACTGACCTGTATTATACAATATTCCAGAAAACAATTAGAATATGAATAAGGACTTTATTTTAAAGTCTCGGAATAAATATTGGCATGTTTGGAGATATTTATGTACTTAATGTAATCTCAGAAGAATTAGCTGTTGATTAAAAACATTAATTAAATGGGATGTTTTTTTTTATATATAATGGATAACTTTACCACAGGGAATCACTGTTTGCATACAGTAATATAGTAGAGAATTTCAAAACAGGAATACCAGATCTTAAATAGGAACTGAGATCCTAACAAAAACTTTGTTACAACCTTTTTTTTTTTTTTTTTTTTTTTTTAGAAATGTTTAGGAAACTCATGTTTAAATGCTAAAAAATGAGCCCCTATTTGTTAGGAAAAGACCAACATTTCTGTACAAATATTTTTTTTTGTTTGGCCCACTTATGAAAGTAGCAATCAGCAGAAAAAGCTGTAACTAGGTGTTGGAACTGTAATCAAAAGTGGGGAAAAAATTAGGATAGTTATTCTAAGTGAAAAATCAGTAAGAATGTTTTTGACTGCTTTTTGGTGCAAAATCAACATCAATTTTAAATTATGTAACCGATTCTAGGAATTTTAGACAGTCAGTAATCCTTTTTTGGTTGTTAGTGCTTGTTGTGGTTACGCTAGAGTGGTTGTTGTTGGTGGTACAATTACTGCTTGGCATTAGGAATAGGTGGCTGATATTGGTCCAGTCTCCAGTTTCATTTAATGAATGTGAATTGCTGTACACTGGTGGCTGCATAGTCCATTTGAGTGTTAGGAGACGCACCTCTGGCTGACAATCTTGGCAGCGCTTGTAGCTTGCAGCACCCTTGTTTCCCTTTAGCCGTGTTTTATCTTTTTGCATTCCTTGCACCAAGACTGTACAGCTGAAGGGGCTATGGAGCTGTGCTGAAGCTGATTAGCAGAATAGTTCTTGATCAATCCCACATTGCCATTGACTGCCGGGTCCTTATAGCCTCTATGCTCTCAGCTACCAGTGCATGTTGTAGTGTTTAGCTGGGCTGATCTGTGGCTGGAGTGTGTTTTGTGTAATTCACTGTTACTAACCATTGTCTGTTTCATGACCTATGGATTGTATGCTGCCTGGACCCACCTTTTGCCTGTGACCCCAATTCCGCTTGTGTTACTCTCTGGGTACCTCATCTGGTGCACTGATCCCCCATGTAAACCTTGGCTTTATACACTGGAATTGCCTTTGTAGAATTTTTTATTGCCTAATCTGTGGGCTCCTGGTCATCTGTCAGCACTTCCACAGATGCTATTTCTTGTGCAATAAGCCCTTGGAGCAACCATGTGCAGTCTTCCGAGGAGGGTATAGAGTTTATATAGGTAAAGACTGTGGCTAAAGATTAGGGGACTGGAGTTTGGAAAATACTGGTGCTGGACCAGGGCCTTACATTAAGAGCATCATTTCTATCTGTCACACTAAAAATCTTCCCAGGGGGGATCTTATGCTCTTTATCTAAAAATCATGGTATAGAAGTCAAGGCTTTTTTTTCAGCAGGGTGGACATCCTATCGGCTGACTTGATCCCTCATCTCCCTTACATACATCGGGTTATTTTTTTGCCCTGTCAATACAAGGAGTGAAAGTAAGAATATGACCTTGCTCTGGGATAATATCACTACTGCCTCTTGTATGTTGAAGAAAAGTATTGGTTTTCTTAGCACCTTTCCACTTTCCTTAAGAAGTAGCCTTGGATTTAAAACATGTCAAGGGCAAAATTCTGTGTTATCCATTAGAGTTGTTCGATATATATTTTGTTTACTATTCAGAGGCAATCGTGGTTTTCTCATGTACAACTTTATGCATTATGGCATATTTTAAACTATTTCATACTTACGTTAATTAGTATTTCATTGTTTGAATTTATGATATTATGTTTTTTGATGCCCTAACTCATTGGCCAGTTAATCAGTTTCTATTTTCTAAATGGTAAAGTCTTTTGCGAAGCCATAATAATTTAGCTCTTTTCCTAATATTATAATTAAACTAAGCCAAGTCTTAATTTTGCATCTTTAGGAAGCCTAATATTTTAGAAAAAAAAATTAAGAAAGTTTAACTAAGAATTGTATCTATGTATCTGTTTTGTGATCTAAACTTTAAATGTATTGATAAAAATAATTTTACCATGTTTAAAATGTGTAAATGTATAGAGATTTTTATTGTTGTCATAGGCAATAATATTAAATTATACCTATGTAAGAAATGTACTATATTAATTCCATATCATATGTAATATTTAGGCATAGAGTGTCACTTTTTTGTATATGTGTTTATTAAAGTCAAAAATAAATTAAAATTAAATCAATCCTCAATAATTTAGTGTACAAATAATATGTTTATGTGTTCTAACAATTTGTAATTCAAATTGAACAGCACAAAAGAGTTAAGACCACAGTTTGTTATAAATATAAAAAAATAAATCTATTACTGGGTTTGTTAATACACACAAATGTATAATTTCTATTGAACTCATAATAATGCTCTGTTGTCAACAACTGGGAATCTGTTTACTCATATGATATAAGTAATTGGAATCTATACACATTGGGATTACTTGAAAAAAAACTGTTATGAAAAAGCTTAGGGATGCAGCTGTATTACTGCATGTTCCCATGATACTGGTTACCTGGCACTTATTATCTCTAGCCTATTTGAAAACCTTTTGGGTAATTGGGTAATTACAATGATCTCATCTGCAGTTCAAACAGATATTGTAACACTGACTGTAATATTCAACAATTCATTAATATGATTTACTTTTAAAAACAAAATATTACACTTAAAGTTAAATTCCATGCACATACGTATACTACCTACAGGTGCAGGGTGAAACAACATGTTGCAGGATCTCCTCTGCTAAATATATATATACTGTATATATATATATATAGTTACATTATTAAAAGTCAGGTTGAGAAAAGACATTAATCTTTCAAGTTCAACCACTAGGGAAATAAAAATATCACAGATATAAAAGTTATTAGTTGGTATGTTGTTATTTGTTTTGTTGTTTTTACCTTGTTTTTAACCAGTATCCTTGTGCTACAATAAAGAACCCAGACAGGAGCCTGATATAAGGCCCTGATCTAGCAACAGTACTTGTCAGACACTAGTCCCCCAATTTACTACCGCATTCTTCACCTATAGCAAGCCCCCACTCAGCATTGAGAGACTGCTTGCATTTCCCAGCACATGGTTGCCCCCAGGACTTCTGTGCGCAAGGGTTGGTGTCTGGGGAAGAACTTGCAGAAGACCAGGAGCCCATAGGTAAAGGAGTCAAGGTCACAGAAAAAAAGGTCAGTCCAAGCAGCATAAACTCACAGGGTCAGAAAGAGGCAGGGTCAGCAACAGTAAATCAGATCTATTCACAAATCAGAAGCCTAGCTTTGCTACAACAGGCACTGGTGATTGGGAGCAGAGAGGCTATATAGTCCCAGCAGCCAATGGCAGCACAGAATAGAGTCAGTAGCTAATCTGCATTTAAAATCACCTTCAGCTGTGCATGGCTTCAGAGTGTGTGCTGGGGATGCCAATAATACAAGCTGAAAGGCTAAAGGGAAGCAGGGGGTGCTGCTATTTTTTTATTTTCCTTGCTGCTGCAAGTGAGATTGCTGGACTGTATTACCCCACAGAAGGCTTACATTACAGAAATACATATATATATATATACACTGGTCAACAAACATTTTTATGCCAAACAGATTAAAGTAATTTTAGGTTATGTTTGATGCACAAATTCCAAATATGGTATGGGTTTTGCTAGACTTGCTCTAGTTTTTGAAATAATAACCTCAATAATAACTACATAGAAAACTAATGAAACATGAAAACTAAGCAAAATTAAACTAGATATGCCTGCGTATTCAAAATTAATTTTTGAAATACTTAATGTCAATATATTCTATATTCAGTATATTTACAGAACTAATCACAAAGAAGTCATGGGAAAACTCTGTATGATTTCCTTTTATGCTGATGATCAGGACAATCACGTTGAAGGCTCCAGCAGTAGTCTGCCATCATGTGTCTATCCCATCTGCCCTGATACCTTTCTTCCATCACCTTTATATCTTGATTGATCTTGAACCTCTCCTCACTAAAATCGCCAAGGTTTTCTGGAAATTTTTGCAAATGGCTATGGAGATAGTGTACCTTTATGCTCATAGTAGCACCCAAATTTTTAAAGTTTAAGAGCATGTTTTGTACCAGTTCTTCATAATTTTGTGCTTTATGGTTACCCAAATGTTCTTGACAACCATGACATAGCTGTGCTAGGCAGAAGCTTCAGTATCAGTCATGTAACTTGAAGTGAAATTTGAATCATTTATCAGTTTCTGAATCTGGGGTCCATCAAAAATTCCTACTTTTCATTTTTTAGTACTCAATCCAGGGAAGAATCTACAAACGTATTTAAGGCAATCACAGTACTTGTTCAGAGCTCCAACAACTTGCTTCATTAATCCCAATGTTATGTGTAGTGGAGGGAAAATGATTTTCTCTTTGTCAACCATTGGCTTGTTAATGTTGTTAATGATGTTTGCTGCACCTTTTTTCATGTTTTCCTTTGGAGGCAATGTCACTTTTTTCCAGTGATCCTGCTTTACTCTACTATCCCATAAGCAGATGAAACATGGGTGCTTTAAGTATCTACTTTGCTGTCCAAGTAGGAAGTTCACCATTTTTAAATCAACATATATGGACCACTGGTGTTCATGATAACAAAGCTTTTGTAAGAATATTTTGATATTCATATAATTTTCTTCTTTAAGTTTTGTTAAGTTTGGAGTTGGAATTGATGAATAGCAGTTGCCATTATGCAGTAAAACAGATTTAAAACTTCGAGTGAAACTGTCTATGAAAAGCATCCAGTCTTCTGCCCAGTATTCTGGTACTCCCATATGGGTTAGTAGTCCAGGGATGTTACAACAGTACTCAAACTCTCAATTTTCTCTGAAATATGGTAGGAGTGTCACCTCACCTGTCCTATAAACCGTTATTTTAACTTCCGGTCTCAGACAGTTCTTTTCGTTTAGCCTGGATGGTAAAAGTTCAGATGCTTGTTTTGACAGACTTGGGTCATGTATTAAATCATTGAGCTCCTCCTTAGAGAACTGCTGGTTTGATGAAACACTTCCTTCATATTCACTTCCACAGCTAACTCCTGGATTGCTCTCCAAACCCTGTATATCCTCCATGTCAGATACAGGAATATCAGGGAGTGTATTGAACACTGGCATGGGAACATCAGCATTAGGGATGATGCCTCTGACATTCTCGCAAAAATTCCTTAAACTTCCTATGGGTCCCTGAAATTTCATCGAGCTGTTTCCTGGACCCATCGGAAGATCAAGGAAATCATTACAGGAGGAGTACCCCAGCTGCATTCATGAATGCAACCGTGGGAATCCTCCTGTGCACGAACCCCGGGCACTAGAGGTTTAATGAGGGCAAGAACTCATTTACCCGCTAGTACCCAGGGATCATGCACAGGAGGATTCCAACGGTTGCATTCATGAATGCAGCTGGGGTACTCCTCCTATAATGATTTTCTTGATCTTCCGATGGGTCCACAAAATGGATTGATGAAATTTCGAGGACCCATTGGAAGTTTAAGGAATTTTTGCGAGAGGTTAGAGGTTAAATGAGGGCTTACCTCCTTGCGCACAGGAGTTACTCCTTTTGTCAGTGTGAGTCCCGCGGCTGTGCTCATCAATGAATGCAACCGTGGGAATCATCACAGGATTGCATTCATTGATGAGCACAGCCGCGGGACTCCTGTCCAAGAACATCCCTATCCAAGGAATCCCTATCCAAGAACACATACTACAGGGCTGCAAGAGTAATCAGGGGAGCGAAGCGATTGCTTTTGCAGGTCCCAAAAAATTCTAATTTACATAGGCCGTTCTTGCTGACATGTTCGGTAAGCAAGAAGGGCCCAATTTGCTGCAAGATTGAGTTTTTAAATTTCTCATCCCTAATCACCATCATGTAACGAATAAAACCTTTAAGATTCACAGCACAAAAATAACAATTAATATGATGATTTTTGGGCTCTTGTCATACCAAAAGTACACCAAATTTCAAACGTTTCAGTTTTCCATTTTTCCACTGATGTAGACACTATACACATGTTTTGCATACCATGTGGGGAGCCCAATACTTATCTTGGTCCCCCAGTTTAATACCAAAAATATGTAAGATTTGCTTCTTTCACAAATTCTGTAATGTTTCTTCCCTGTTTTTGCTGAGAATATTCACCGCAAATGTAGCAAATTTAGGGTCATTTAAACAACTTCTTCTTGAAGAACTCATATTTCTGGAAAAAAAGAAAATACATGAGTAAAAAGAAGGCAAATTAAAGTTTCATGAAAATAATGCTACATTTAATATATAAAATGCAAAACATTGATGTAAATAAAGATTGATTATAATATGCTGTGTTAAAATTTGTTGTTGGTAAAATTGTCTATTCTGATTCCAGTATCACAAGAACTAAAGCTAAATCAATAAAACTGATGTAATTTCTGGATTCAACAGACCTAAAATACACTGAATATATTGAAAAATCCTTGTCAAGTGAAAAAAACATTTTTTCTTGAGCTGCATATTTATATATATAAAGTTAGTCATTAACTTAAAAACTTCGGGGGGGGGGGGGGGTTGTGAAAGAAAGTTTCATGTCTGTTTCATTTTCAAGACCTAGCACATATAAATGCATAATGGTCCGAAATAAAGGTTGTGCCAGAACCACTAACTTACTTACAAGTACAGAAAAAATATATGTAACATTTTAAGTCAAACCTATAAGGGTATTCTGAGGAGAGACCCTTAATTGCAAGTAGATAAAATCAAAATTCTATATTCAACATGCAGAAGAAAATCTTTTGCTAAACACAGCTGAGGTTGTGGACTGAGCTCTTCTGCAATATATTGAAACTCTTTAATAATCAAGACTAACTCTAGTTGTTTCTTTTTGCATATCAAAGCACAGCTAGATACAGAGTTACATGTGAAAATACAGAAAAAATGTCCATCAAGTTCAGCCACTAGGGAAATAAACATATCCCAGATATAAAACCCTATAAGACATAGTTGGTCCAGAGGAAGGCAAAAAACAAACCCTGGTACAGTTTGCTTCAACAGGGGAAAAAAAATTCCTTCCCGATTCCATGAGGCAATCGGATGTTCCCAATAGATATATTTTTTTCCCTCACTGTATACCTATGTTTTGAATTTGTAAAAATCATATTTTTTTTTTCCAATAAAGAAGGGTTCGGTGAACACGCATATGAAACTGGTGGGGTTCAGTTGTTCCAACAAGGTTAAGAACCACTGCTCTAAAGCCTTAATACCCATTTATATTCTGTGCTTCTAGAAAAGCATCCAGCTTTTTCTTAAAGCAATCTTTAGTAGTTGCTGAAACTACTTCCTGACGGAGCCGATTCCACGGTTTCAAAGACCTTACAGTGAAGAATCCCTTCCTTATCCTGAGCTTAAACTTCTTTTCCTCCAGACGCAAAGAGTGCCCTCTTGTTCTTTGTAATGATCTCAAAGTGAATACCGGGGAAGAGAGTTCTCTATATGGACCGTTTATATATTTATACAGGATGATCATTTCCACCTCAAACGTCTCTTCTCAAGGGAGAATAGATTTAGTTCAGCTAATCTTTCCTCATAGCTGAGCTCCTCCATTCCTTTTATTAGTTTAGTTGCCCTTCTCTGCATTCTCTCTAATTCCACAATGTCCTTTTTGTGAACTGGTGCCCAAAACTGGACTGCATATTCCAGATGTGGTCCGACCAATGCTTTGTACAGGAGCAGGATTATGTCTCCTTCCCTGCAGTATATTCCTCTTTTAATACAAGAAAGTACTTTGTTGGCTTTAGATATTGCAGCTTGGCATTGCATGCTGTTGATAAGTCTATGATCTACCAGAACCCCCAGATCCTTTTCCATTTCTGACTCCCTCAAATATATCCCCCCTAGACAGTATGAAGCATGCATGTTAGCCCCCGATTGGATAACTTTACATTTATCTATATTAAATGTCATTTGCCACTTGTCTGCCCAATCAAACAGTACATCCAGGTCTGCTTGTAGATTATAGAGGTCTTGTATGGACTTAATTCCATTACAAAGTTTGGTGTCATCTGCAAACACAGAAATGGTACTTTTAATCCCAAACTCTATATCATTTATAAAGGTCCCAACACTGAACCCTGGGGTACACCACTAATAACCTTGGACCATTCAGAGTATGAATCATTAATTACAACTCTCTGGATGCGGTCTTTAAGCCAGTTCTCTATCCATTTACAGATTGACTTTTCTAAACCTATCGACCCTAACTTGCAAATTAACCATCTGTGGGGTAGAGTGTCAAATGCTTTAGCAAAGTCCAAGTACACTTTATCAACTGGTATTCCACTGTCTACCTGTTTACTTACTTCCTCATAAAAAGAGAGTAAATTTGTTTGACAACTTTGGTCTTTCTTAAAGCCATGCTGACTATCACTTATAATATTATTTTCTAGCAGAAACTCCTGTATGTGGTTCTTTATCAAACTCTCTAAGACCTTTCCAACTATGGACGTTAAACTAACGGGTCTGTAGTTACCTGGCAATGACTTTGCTCCCTTTTTGAAGATAGGAACCACATTGGCCTTACGCCAATTCATAGGTACCTTGCCAGTGACTAAAAAGTCTCTAAAAATTAGAAATAATGGCTTTGAAATAACAGAGCTCAGCTCTTTGAGGACATGTTGATGTAATCCATCAGATGCTTTGTCAACCCAAATTTTTCCCAGCTGTTTCTCTATCATATCAATTCTGAGCCATTGTGACTCATTTAAGGCAGTGACATTGCTGTTATGAATTTGGACTGGAGCTCTGCCATTTTCTTTTGTGTACACAGAGCTAAAAAAGTGTTTAGTAAATCTGCCTTGTCTTTATCCCCAGTTACCAAGCCAGCGACATCCTTTAACCCCCCTAGCGTTACAATTCTGTCAGTTTTTTGATGCAAAAAGTGATCCTATTTTTTTTATAATCAAAATTTTTGTTTATATTGTGGGCCTGTAATTCTTAGGATTATGGGTATGATAATTATATTTATTTATTATATTATAATCATAAATTATAATATAATACATAATTATAAATAATAGTTTAAAAAAATAATGAAATATTAGACAACAATGTAATCTTAAAATAAAAATAAAAATTTTAAAACTTTTATTTTTATTTCATGTTGTGTGGTGTTTTTGTACTGTAAAAACCATTTAAAAGGAGATTACATTGTACTCTGCTTTTAAATTTCCCTCCCAGACACACCCCCATACATCACCAATCACATCACCCGGAAGATGACTCATCCGCCTGGGTGATGTGAGTGGGGATTTCCCGTCTGCCTCACACAGACGCTGGAGCTGCTCTGCATCTCCAGAGAAATGCAAAGCACAATGCAGGACTTCTGCATTGTGCTTCACATCTCACTGCAGATGCCAGCAGCAATAGCAAATTCCGGCGGTGACCACCCCCGGAATTTGCTATTGCTGCTGGCATCTGCAGTGAGATGTGAAGCACAATCTCACTGCTGATGCGAGCAGCGGCGTGGCCGGGACCCGGGTGGTATTTAAAAGCAGAAAACTCAGTAATCTGCTTTTAAATTTCCCGGCCACGCCCCCCGACGGCTGGCATCCCGGCTTTACAGCAGGACCATCCGATCACTGCTGGAGCGCAGGGCAAAGGTAAAGGGGGCTCTTAAAAAATTACCTCGAGTGTGACTCTGGATTACCGCTTTTTGCATGTAAAAGCCACCCCGAGTCACACTCGGAATTACCGCTAGGAAGGTTAAGGGACCTACATGCTCAGATCTGATCTTTTTGCTTTTATTATATTTGAAAATTTTTTAGGGGTTTACCTTACTTTCCTTTGCAATCTGTCTTTCATTTTGAAGTGTTGCACATTTTATCTCCTATTTACATCTTTTGGTATATTCTTTATAGGTTTCGAATGATGACGGTGATCCTTCATTTTTATATTTTAGAAAATCAGCTGTAAGCCACATAGGTTTTAATTTTAGCCTCTTAAACTTATTACCCATTGGAATATATTTTTCAGTTTTCTTTTGTAGAACAGAAATGAAACATTCCCATTTCTGTTCTGTGTTCTTTGAGGACAATATTGTCTCCTAGTCCAAGTCACAGAGACCCGCACTTCATAATGGAAATTTTGCTCTCTTAAAATTAAATGTTTATATCTTTCCTGTTTTTGCTTCCTGTTTACAGCTTACATTAAATGAAATCATATTATGGTCACTGCTACTCAGATTCTCTTTTATTTGCACTTTTGTTATAAGCTCTGCATTGTTAGAAAGAACTAGGTCCAGCAGAGTATCATTTCTAGTTGGGGCCTCTATAAACTGTACCATAAAATTATCTTGTATTAAATTCAAAAATTTCCCTTTTGCTGTTCCTGTAGTTCCATTACTCTAGTCAGTGTCAGGGTAGTTGAAATCTCCCATGATTAAAGCACTTCCACTTTTTCCTGCTTTTTATATCTGTTCTAGTAGTTGAATTTCTTTTTCTTCACTAGTACCGAGGGGCCTATTGCAAATTCCAATCATTGTGTGGTATTCACCCCTACATTCAACTCCACCCATAATACCTCAACCTTATCACTTGTTCCATCGGCAATTTCTGCTTTCACATTCACTTTTAGATCACTTCTCTTATACAGACAGACACCACCACCCTTTCGTTTCCCCAATCTACTCTCCACTAGTGTCTGACCCCTTACTAACCTTTCTGCCAACTTATTTAATTGTCCCACCCCCCTCTGTCCTAGTTTAAATCCCTCCACCATTCCCCTAAATCTTTCTCCTAGCACAGCAGACCCCCTTTCATTTAGGTGCAAACTGTCCCTGGCATACAGGTTGTACCCCAATGAAAAGTCAGCCCAGTGCTCTATGAACCCAAACCATTCCCTTCTACACCAGAACTTAAGCTATGAGTTTAGCTGTCTAAGCTCCCTCTGCCTTTCCTGTGTCGAGCATGGCACAGGCAATATTCAATATATCTTTTTTCTTCAATTTGAAACCTAGTTTCCTAAACTAATTGTTAAGGATCCTTTATCTTCCATCTCTTTTGTTGTTGAATCCAACATAGACCAAGACAGCTGGGTCCTGTCCAGCCCCTCCCAGTAATTTGTCCACTTGGTCAACCACATGCTGAACCCTGGCACCAGGGAGACAGCAAACCATTTGGTTGAAGGGATCCGGGCGACAAACTATTCTATCTGTCCTCCTGATCATAGAATTGTCTTTCCCTTCCTGTGTTTCCCTCCCCACCACTACTAGATGTGCTGCTCTCCCGGCTGTTAGAGGTAGCAGTAACATCTAGAGTTGCCACCACTGAGTCTGCCACCTGCACATCTTCACCTAACTTTGCAAACATGTTGGGGTGCTCAAACACAGGGCTGGCCTTCCTTTTCTGGGAGCCCCTACCACTCCCTTTAGTTACATTCACCCAACTCCCTACACGTTCATCTTGACTAACCTCTCCACCCTCCACATCTAAGCCATTAACTGCCTGCTCAGTGAGCAGGAAACCCCTCTCAAGGTGATACAGTGATTTCAGTGTTGCAATGAGCTTCTCCAGCTCTCCAATGTGAGATACCAGAGAGGCGACATGTTCACATCTGTCACAGCGGTATTTATCCAGGAGCTGTTTCTCCATTTGTGCATACATGTGGCAGACTGTGCACTTAACCAAACCTTCCACCTTGCTACCACTCATTTTTCCAGTTACAATTTTTGTTTACAAGGAGATAGAAAAGGTTACTTACAGTTTGTGGTTACTATAAGGATTTAACTTAATTTTGTTTTCAAACTCCTGTTTTTTCAACTCCACTTGATCAAAGAGCCACTTGTTTCACAAGCCAAACAGTGAGCAAGCTCAAGATGAGTACTCCAGCAACTTTAATCACCTGTGAAGCCTTGACCACTCCCCCTTGGAAGTCAGCAAGGAAAAGAAGCGGTTTAAAACAAAACTGAAAGTCAAGCAAACACAACCCAACAGTCAAACAGACACAACTCACAAATGCACAATATCAGACTCCTGTTTTTTCCAACTCCACTTGATCAAAGAGCCACTTGTTTCACAAGCCAAACAGTGTGCAAAATTTTTTGTGGTACTTAATTTTCCTGCCATTAATCAGTAGATCATGACATTTAATGACACTAATGTATGCTAGAAACATAAATGTGTATTTGTATGACAATTCCTACTGAGATTACTACTAAGTGAAAATTTGTTAAAAATTTTTTTTTGTTACATAGTCTGGGTAGACAGAGCAGTACACAAATTTCTGCACAAAAAATAATGAAAACAATAAAAGAATCTGCCTGTTGAACCCTGAAGATGTATGTCATAGAGTTGACCTTCCCATACATACAGAGAGCTATTAACAGGCTACTTTTTTTCCTACCATACCAAATCCACACACTATGAAGCCGTTCAAAGGAAGAAGTCTAAATAATTTTATTAAGCATTTCATCTTTGGGTTAGTCATAGATTTGAAACAAGTAGAGGAACAGCAACCTTAAGGCAACTCTAAAAATATTGAGCTCTATGGAATTTGGAGGAATATTTGGTCCCTGTTATAGATAGAGATTGAGACATGGATTAGCTATCATCCTGTCTCTTTAATGAGACTAGGTTTGGTTGCCTGCTCCTCCTGCTCCCACCCTGCATGTTTTCTACCATAAAAAAAGGTGGAAAGACTGCACTGAATTGTAATTGTGTCTTGGCGATGGGCTTAGTTTCAAATAAAACCCTATAGCGGAAAACAGTCTGTGCAGTGCGTCAAGTTTGAAAGTTATTTTGGACTGTTTTTTAAAAGTATATTGGTTTTATATATAAGGTTTTGTGCATTTATTACTAACCAACTTTTTAATCCTGTAATAATTTTGGTATTAACTTTAAATAATTGATATGGACACCCATGCTGGACAGCACAGCCAGGTACTGGGTCTCCCTGTAGAATACATTGCAGTAAGCTAATACAGTTTTTTTAAAGACATACCTATTGTGATGCCCTTCGTTCTGTACCTAATATGTTTTTTATCCATCTGGAGGTCAATTTTTATAAAAGATTTTCATGATTGAAATATTGTTTTCAAATTTTATGTGTAAAATTGTTTAATAAATCAATACATTTACCCCAAAGAGATATTATTTAGTTGAACAGTATGAGCATCAGGAATTCAAAAATGATTTATAGCACTATGGGATTGCACCTCAGTGGATTATAAACTATATAATATCAGGTATTTGATATTACTGGAAGTGTATTGAATGCCTAAGCTCCTTCTGGTGGCTTTGCTGTGCAAGACAGATTTCACAAATTGGTAGCGGAACAGGTAAGTATGAATACTCATGGATTCTAATTTTTGTTCTCAAATCAAGTTCTTTCAGTTCCTGTTAAGAAAAGCACCAGAAAACAAATTCCTTTGTTTCCAATGATTCACAGATGTGTAGGGCAGTAAAGCCAGAGCCAGCATATGTAATGGTAACACAATACTGCCCCAATATTTATACATAAATAATACATACAGAGAAACAACATTTTAATAATCGTTAACTATACCAGGCATTTTTATTTAACACTTCTATTTCTGGTAAATATACCATTGGAAGCATTTTGTATATCTGATATACAAAAAACAAGAATTTCAGAAATCATCTATTCTCTACACAGTTCCTGTATTATTTTAAGTACTATAATCATCCCCCTCAATTTTTATTTTATGGGAAACAAAAGAAATTTCTCAACTTTTGAATTTGATTTTAAAGCCATTTGGTATTGTCACCAAAATTACTGGGGATATTGTTAGGGAATGTATGGAAACACAGTAAAAAGAAAAAAATTAACATTTTCTTTACTATACCTTAGCCTTAGGGAAAACTGCATGTGTTTTCTATGTTCAGAGACTTTGCAATTTATTCAAAATTTTAGTAGGAAGGTTAAATTGCATTTTATGACTTGATTTTATTTGTCAAAGTTGCATTTTTATTTCTATATTCTATTTGTAATTTGATTTACTTTTTGCGTTTGGTTCTTTTATGATCTAAATTCATTTTTGTTTTGAAATACATGTTTATAATGTGTTACCACCTCAGTGGTACATATCCCCAAAATCTTACCAAACATATAATTGATGACTAATGACTTTTCTCAGGCTTTTTAGCATTTTTCTAATATTTGTTAAAATTTGAATATTAAAAATATGTCTGCCTACTTAGGTATAAACTTGGTAATGTTGTTTGCCCTATTGAAAATACAGGACAAGTCAAGACAAGGGCAACCGCAACAGCATATAAGAGAACGTTACAAAATATACGAGCTTAACATTTTGTTGTGCTGCATGCCTTTTTTCAGTAAACTTTTTTTACACCGAGCTTTACTTAAATTAGGAGATCTTTCTCATGTGGAAAATGTTATTTATAAATATTTTCAACCAAGATTCTTATGCTTAAAACATTCACATTTAGTTAGAAAATTATTAATTACTGTATAATATAAATTAGTAAAAGTTGATTCTCATATTTTTTTCATTGAATCCAATGTAAAAAGTGTACATTTTGGGCAAAAGTTGAGAACATTCTGGGTGAAAACATTTATAGGTAGATCCTAAAGTCTTTTTATTGAGAGAACAATTATCTATTACACTTTCTTTAAAACTTTTGTTTTATAATTTCTGGACAATGTCTAACCTAACACTGAACAATCTCACTGTAATCACTCACTCACTCAATGTTTACTACAACCTTTATTAGCTTTTGAAGATTTTTATTAATTGGTTGTCAGAACAGAAATTGGTTATCAGAAAAAGATGGGCAGTGAGTATACCTTCTCCTCCATCCTGGCCATACAAGTCTACCAGAGAATTGGAACCTTCTCCTAGCTTACTTCAACCATCCAATCATGTGTACGCAAAATCATGCTTTCTTATATTCTCTGGCATGTGATTGGGTATTCTTGGCAAACTGCATTTTTACTATTACTAAGCTATCACTACTAATGTGATTGTTTATGTTGCTAAGTGAACAGCCTAAACTCTTTTAGCAAATCAACCTTCAATGTGTTTATTATTTTTTTATGATTTTAAAGTTCAATTAACACTTACTCACTTGTTCTTTATGGTAATAGTACCTTTGTCTCTACTATTTGTACTTTCTCTAGTATATAGTAATTTACATATGTAACCACTTCATTTTATCAACGTCATTGCATAGCACAAACTGAAATCCAAACTATGATATACACTTACATAACAACAGTAGCATGTTTTATTCATGTAACCATATTTTACCAAATAATGTAAAATAAATGCATGTCATTTTAAAGCATGTTCTTTCCTTATTTTTATAGATATTTTCATAACTGATGGGAAATACCAATGACACTCAAATAACTTTATTCAGGATACTTGGTTTTCCAAGCCTTCACAAACTAAAGAATTTGATTTTTGTATTAGGATTATTCATCTATATAATAACTCTATTTGGAAATGTCTTTATCGTTCTCATGGTTAGGAAAGAGAACCGTCTTCATTTGCCAATGTATTTTTTTCTTGTAAACATCTCTGTGATTGATATTTTCTACACCTCTAATATTGTCCCCCAAATGCTTGCAACCTTTGTGGTTGAGATATTTATTATCTCATACACTGGATGTATATCTCAGTTTTTTATTCACATTTGCCTTGGATCTGGAGAATGTCTCACTTTGGCAACTATGGCTGTTGATCGTTATGTTGCGGTCTGCAATCCTTTACATTATCTTACAATAATGAATTACACTGTATGTGCTGCCTTACTTGCAGGAGTGTGGTTGGTAGCAGTGATAGCCAACATTCCACCTCTGATGTCTGTTTGCTGGTTGAATTTTTGTGGTTCCAATACTGTCAACCATTTCTTTTGTGATGCCCCACCATTACTAGAAATTTCATGCTATGGTTCGCAAGTAGTAGAATCAGTCAACTTTGTAGTCGCTGCATGTATTATTATGAGCTCTTTTTCTGTGATCATGTTGTCCTATATTATGATAATTAGGGCCATCATTTTAATTCCAACAAAAGGAGGAAAATTAAAAACATTCTCCACATGTGCATCCCATCTTATAATTGTGAGCATCTTCTTTGGAAGTTTAATGATTATGTATGTAAGACCAGGTTACACAAATTCTCCTGAATATAACAAAATTGTAGCTGTCTGCTATACAATGGTAACTCCAATGCTTAACCCAATTATATATACCTTTAGAAACAGAGATATAAAACATGCAGTGAAGACTTATTTTATGTGCCACAGTGCTTAAATCCCTGTCCATGCTAAACTACTTTTTAAAGTATATTTCAAATTTCTTTAAATTACAGTCTTTTGTCTGTCAAAAGCGTTATAGCGCTGTATTGTGGCTATGCTGTTAGTAACTAAATATACAAATTTACCAAGTGTAAAATATTAAGATGATCTTTTTTACATCTGTACTTAAAAAAAGAATTATATTTTCTCTGTATAACAAATCTAACCATCTGTGATTCTTAGGCATATTAAACACACCCAAACAATTTAAATACTTTGGGTGTATGTAATTTACATTTACCACCTATTTCCCAGCAGCTGTATGGCAGCCCTACTCAGGTTCATTAATCAGATTAAATGGGTGACTTTGCAAGTAATATGAGTAATCTCTTACCTGAATCACCCATTATCAACCCACTGTTTTGTTTTGTCTTTTTATTGTATGAAAAATTATATTGTCAAGAGAAAGCCTTATTTAAACTTGAATGCACCCCTATTAACAGCATTAGAGCTGAATCAATTTGCTATGTTTGATAAGTATATAAAGGTGTAAGATCTCAAGTGGTTGAGAATATAAACTGGTACATTTTTGTATGGTTGGTTTGTCATAAGATTCCTTAGTTCCTTTTCCAGTAAAGCTCTGTTGTTCACTTGATAACTCTAATAGATGAATATTATACTTTTCCTTGCTGGACCATTCTGTATAAAGTTTAAATCAAACAAAGCAAGCCGGTGGAATTTTGTTGTAAAATATATAAAGTAAATATATACCATATAATATAATGTTTTCTGACTGATTTATAATATTGTATTATATTAAGTCACAGATATATTTATTGGGATGTGAATTATATACTTTTTTAGTTTACAGACTAGTTAAATAATTATTTAGGAAATCTTTTAAGACATTTTGGGGTGTATTTATACATTTTCAGTTCCCTTTTACCCATTTATCCAGTTATTTATGTTTATATTTAGTCCTTTAATTTGCTCATTCAACATTTGTAAACTATTCTTCAAAATAACTAGGAGCTCTATTTCTAAAACAGGAATTCTGACAAACAATCCCTCAAACATTCTTTGGTGGGAATTAAGTACTGCCACTGAAACATACAGAGCTGGAAGATTCCCACAACGGAATGTTTGAGGTAATGTTACATCTGTGCTAGTGCGCTTTGCTAACTCATATTTCACTATCATCACCATTTAAAGAGAATTTAAAAAATAGAAAGTCTGTTCTAATGAAACCCTAACCTATAACCGATTTCATTGTCTATTGGGTTTTATCTGGGATATGCTGGTTTCTGGTATGTTTATTTCCTTAGTGGTTGAACTTGATGGTATTTCTTCAACCTATGTAACTATGTATAATGGTGATAAAAAATTTCTAAAAAAAAAATAAACAATTACCTAGTTTCAAATGCATCGGGGAGGTGCTGTCATTGGGCGTAATTTTCTTCTCTCCAAGACTGGAGAAGATAGACTATCATAGTAGAAACTGGGTCATCCAGCATTTTAATGGAAATCCACCCAGGGTTTGCTGGTTCACCAAAGTTCTCCCAAGGTAATCTATCTTTTGCAGTATTGGATAGCTTCAATAAATCAGGTCCTCCGTGTCTTATTTCCATAGGTGATTTGACTTTAATGTTAGGGGGTGCTTAAAAAAAGAACTAATAAAAAAACATTTGCAACTAACAGCAGTTAGGAAATAGGCCCAGTAAAAAAGTAATGCACAAAGAAGTAGTGAACTGGGATGAGCTGTAAAGAGGCTGCAGAATACAGGCAGCATTAAGAATAAAACTGATTAAAAAAGGCCCCAATTTGGCCCCTACGCCAGTTGAACTAAGTTCAAAGGCCAGGCGGTATTTTGATGACAACTTATTTCACATGGTGATTCTCAAATCTATAGATGCTCTGAATCATAGCCCTAGTGACAAGGTGCATGTGAGGCATGTTGAACCACAACCACTCTCACCCAGATCATAGGCCCAAGCTGCAGCCTCTTGACAATTAAACATGGACTTGTCAGTTTATGATAGGGTAGCTTTGGAAAAAAAATAGGGAACTTGCTTGTAAAACCTGGTACGAATTTCTGTAACATGTGTAAAACTGATAGAAACCATTGCTTAAGCTTGGTAATATATTGATGTATTTCTTTTACAAAATAAACACCCTACCTGCCTGTTTTGTTATTACATTCTCAGACTGCTGCAATCCACTTCGATCCAAACTAAACTTAAAGTTTCATGTCTGTATCATAGTCAATAATGACAAAAGGGGTGGTTCTGGGTGTAAAGAGGGATTGCTTGTACCAAAACAAGATGGAAACATTATTAATAGGCTGCAGGATATCTTTGCGTTTGTTATTAAAATACAATAATTTGACTAGTCAGTCACTGCAGAGAGTGTGTGGCCCACCAATCAAACATGCCAAAATAATATGTTGATTTAGAATGACCTGCAGGTAAATTGGCATGCAAATCTCTACTTAAAAATTTAAAAATGACTGAAAATTCAAGACTGTTCGGAGATGGAAATGGAAAAATGAATTATAAGGAAGGGGTGAAGGATATTTTAGCTAAATTCAAATGTGAATTAATAATAAAAAAAAAATAAAAAGCCTTTCAATTGCGTGATAAAAGCTCAAAAACAATGCATTTTGTTCATATGATTTACTATTTTGAAAAATATGGCACATTTTGGAAGTACAGGTACATACACACAGAAAAAAATATGTTGCAAACTAATGTGATTTGTAATTCATTGCTTAATAAAAATAAACTGCATAAAAATTTTTTTATGAGTACAGTTATTATGAAATACAGATTCCCAATTGCAGAAGTGCAATGGGACTTCACCCTGTGGGAAGATGAATAGGGTAATTGCTTTGCCACTTAAAAAATAATCTTTTTACAGTTGTAGGACTATTTAGATAAAAGCACATAAATGGATGTAAAAAAAAACAAAAATAATATAAGAGGAACTTACCCCAGCTAGTACGTTCTTGGACCTACTATGTGTCTATATTAATGTCAATATATATATATATATATATATATATATATATATATATATATATATATATNTATATATATATATATATTGTATTTATATCAGGCTACCAAACATTGCAATTGCAATTGGCATTGATTATGTCTACTCTTATAGTAAATTATCCACATTTATTGATATATTTTTTAGTATATCCAGTATTTTTATTTACAAACTGCATTCAAATGATCTGACAATAATTATTATTACAATCTTCTTGCCCCTTCAGGATAGCTAACACCTATTTTCATATGCACTTTGATGATTGGGTAATTTGAGTAGGTGATTTTACTACAACATTTTGTAAAGTATAACATTGTCATATTTTTGGGGCAGTTTAAAACAAGAATGTGCAATTTAATTTATGTTATGTTATGACCTTAAAATACAGACGGTTAAATTAATAAACCTGCACGTACTGTAAATTGTAATATTAGAGGTTACATATAACTTCCATCCATTACACAGTAAAATATAATTTAAATATAGTTTTTAGGTCAAAAGTATTTTTTTAAAGTTAGAAAGAAACTGATATAATTCTAAAAAAAATAAATGCCAAAATACTCTACTAATGTAATTACTCTACCAATGTATTTTAGCTCAATATTTTTTGCTTTATTCTTATGGAGATTATTAACACCACACATGTAACTTCATTTATACTGCTTGGATTTCCAAGTTTTCACAGACTAAAGACACTCACTTTTAATATTGGATTATTAATTTATTTAATAACATTATGTGGAAATATTCTCATTGTTCTTATGATTAAGAAAGAACGACAACTTCACTTGCCTATGTATTTATTTTTGGCAAACATATCTGTTATAGACATTTTCTACACCACTAATATTGTCCCTCAAATGCTTGCAGGCTTTCTTATTGAAATTTATATTGTCTCATATACCAGATGTATTTCTCAGTTTTTTATACATATTTGCCTTGGAACAGGAGAATGTTTAACATTGGTAATTATGGCTTTTGACCGTTATGTTGCAATCTGTAATCCGTTGCATTACCTTGTCATAATGAACAATGTTGTATGTGTTACCCTAATTTCTGGAGTTTGGCTGTTATCTCTTATTGTCAACCTACCTCCCTTAATTTACCTTTGTCAAATAGACTTCTGTGGCCAGAATATTGTTAACCACTTCTTTTGTGATGCACCACCTCTACTGAAACTAGCTTGCACAAGCACTCAGATGGTACAGCTAGTTAATTTTGTGGTTGCAGGTAGTGTTATAATGACTTCTTTTACCTTAATTATGTTATCTTACACTATGATAATGAAAAGTGTGATAGCAATTCCAACAACAAAAGGGAAGAAGAAAGCCATTTCAACGTGTGGTTCACATCTTATGGTCGTGGGAATCTTCTTTGGAAGCTTGATAGTCATGTACGTACGGCCTAACTATGAACATTCTTCAGAATATAATAAAGTTGTATCTGGTTGCTACACAATGGTAACACCTATGCTAAATCCTATTATATACTCTTTTAGAAACAGAGACATGAAAAACTCTCTAAAACATAATTTTATATGTAGTGAGCGCTAATAAACATTTACTGTTAAAGGTGGTATTAGTACTATACGTTTTATGTTCAAAATGTTACAGTTTGCTACCTTTTGCTTACATTTGTGTAGCAGATTTATTTGTAACTAATATAATAAATTCAATACTTTGATAAAAATACAATATTAATATAAATACTTATGTTTGCTGTACAATGTATTTATTGCTAAGATGATTGACAAGAAGACACTGGAAAAAATAGTGATGAATAAATCAAAAAGTATGATGATGAATACATAATGAAAAAGAAATCGGCATTAATGATCAGTTGTTATTATCAATAAGGCACAAAAACTGGTAATAGGTAGAATCTAGCAAACATGTGTCTGGTCTAGAACCGGCAAAGTTAGGGTTATTAGAAGTATGGAAGGTGGGTGGCAGGTTTTGTTTTTAAAGTAGGAAGTGAGGGAGAAAGTTTGGTTCACTGGTGTAATAGGTCATTGGGAGGAAGATTGTTTCAGTGTCAGCAGGTAGTGAGATAAGAAAAATGCTTTGGTGGTCCATGGTAGTAAGGTTGACAATTGTTGGCAGTTAGTGATAAAAAGACTACCCCAGTGTCAATGGCCAGTGGGAGAAAACATGCCCCATTGTCCTTGGGCAGTTGGAGGCAGAATGAGCTAATGTCCTTATTAGTGGGAGGAAGTATCCCAGTATCAGCAGTCAGCAGGAGGAAAAATGTCTCAGTATCGGTGGTCAGAAGGGGAAAAATGGCCCAGTAACAACAGATAATGTGAGGAAAAATGCTCAAATGTCAGCACTCAGTGGTAAAAAAAGGACAAGGGGGTTCCAGATTTCAAAAAGTTGCCCCTGCAGAACCACACAACAATATGAAAGATAGGTTGCAGGGATGAGGACCCACTTTCTTTGCCTTCTCTTTTACTGTTATGGGCAGAAGGTTTGCTGGCTCACCCAGTTTACCCCAAGATAGTCCATCTTCTCCAGTCTTTTAGAGATTAATTAAATAAAGCCCTATGTATTAAGGGGGGTGGTATTGATGTTCTTTGCTTGCAATTTGGGGAAGTCTGTAACACATGAATGCTATTTATTAATACCTTATACATTTTTTTAGTTATGTAACTAACCCTCCTTTAAGGATCTCTGCCTTACATTTGAAGTATATCTTGAGGGAAAAAATTGATCCGTTATCATGATTAAAGAGTAAACTTAACCTTAGGGGATACTGACAGGTAAGAGATTGGGTGATAAATTGAATTGGAATGAGTGTTAATATAAAAAAGAAAACCAAGATCTGGAAGAAGGTGACTAATATTGTCAAAAGTAGTGGGAAACTACTAAAGAAGAAGAAGAAGAGAGAAGATGCATGGTGATTTGGCTCCAAGAATGCCATACAGGACATGTGTGAGAGCTGTTTCAGTTTGTTAGTTAAAAACTAGATCAGTAAATTGGTAAAAAAGGATTTACAATATTATGACATTACCAAGCAATTGTGGCAATTGGTATAAAAGATAATTGTGCATCATATTTTGCTGTTATGCATGTCTAGTGTGTTTGATTGTTCAATATTTCTTGACATATGTTAAAAGTGGTCTTTTCCACTTGTCAAAATAACGCAAATTTTACAGTGCCATGATTCCTTTTTTTTTTTTGGGGGGGGGGGGGTGCTGAATTCGAAAATGACATCCAGTTTTTCCCACCATGTAAGGCAGAGGTCAGAAAACTTTTTGGCCACTATGCTATTTCAGGGGTAGGCAGGAGCACAGTAGGCCGGACTCTCTCTCGAGTCCTGCCCTAATGACTCTGCTCACACCAGGAAAGCCCCCTAAAGGGAAATCCCTCTCCTTCGTATGCATTGCATATTTACAGGAGTTGTTAATGATGGCCGCAGTAAATAGGAAAGGCAGCCACATGTGGCTCCGGCTCCGCCATGGGTTGCTGGCCTGGATTAGGCCCGATCGGCCAGGGGGTATTAGGCTGAAACAAATTACCGGCTAGGCCGTATCTGGCCTAAAGTCCGGAGTTTGCCGACCTGTGATGTAAAGTTTTCCCGCTGACCACCATATTCAACCTGGCCATTTGTTATTATTCCCTGACAGCCAATACTGTACTCACACAGAGTAATTTAAAAACTTTCCAACCAAAATGTACCAAGTCTAACCAAAATGCAGGAGTCATAAAAAAGCAACAAATAAAACAAAGGAATAATGTAAATAAATGCAAAGGCAGTGTTCAAAACAAAGCAACAAGAGCTAAATTTCTGTGTTCTTGGGGATATGTCTGCTCGAGGTTGTTGCACTTCACTTGACAGTTTTTGTAACAAATGTGGGAATTACTAACGATAAAAACATCACTGCTTTGTTAAAAAAATGTATTAGTTTATTTAGCATATTTTGAAGTGAAACTTGGGGATCTGGACAAGTTGTGTGCTTCACATAAAGTCTGCTCTATTTGCCTGGAAGAGCTTCAACAATGGTCTCAAGATAACAAAAAAAAAATTAATTTTGGGGTGTCTATTGTCTGCAGGGAGCCACACAATCACACTGATGACTGTACTCTTGTGTCTTCAAGAGGTATAAATAGAAAAACAAAAAAGAAACTTCATACCCAAATCTCCCATCCACCTTGTGTCATGTTCCTCATGATCCTGGTATTCCCTGGTCCCCTGGTCATCCCCACTAAGTTGATTGGAGAATGTCTTCTGTTGCTGGGCTCAGGGCTGAAGGAAAAAGATTTGTTCACACCAGGTATCTCATTCTTGTGGTACAGGAAGTGAAAGGAAGATTTTGTTTCATATTTTTCGCATAACAGTGAACTGGTGTGCTGTAACGATGTTCCTGGGCTGTTGAAAAATGTTCAATTTGGAGTACGATAGCAATTGAGTTTGTTCGTTGACAATGGCAGTATGTTTGTCTCAATACCCATTGGCTTTTAAGTACACTTGAAAAAGTGATAAGAATTTGAGCTTAAAATACAAGGACCATTCATTACTAGGGATGAGCGGGAAGGCCTTTGGCAAACTGATTTTGCGGACCCATCAGAAGTTCCAGGAAATCATTGTCTGCGATCCCCGGGCACTAGAGGTTAAATAACTTCTAGTGCCTGGGGATTGCAAACAGGAGGATTCCCAGGGCTGCATAAGAGACTGCAGTCCTGAGAATTCATTGCGATCCCGGGGCACTAGAGGTTAATACCCTCTAGTGCCCGGGGATCACAGTGGAACTGCAGATGAACTCTCAATTGAGAAACTCCATTGAGATTTCACCTGCAGTCACAGCTGATTGGAGGGACTCCCGTGCCTCCTCCAATCAGCTGTGACCGCAAAGTTTCCACGGTCACCCGTCTGTTGAAAGTTCATCTGCAGTTGCACTGTGATCCCCCAGCACTAGAGGTTAATTAACCTCTAGTGCCCCGGGATCGCAATGGATTCCCAGGGCTGCAAATTTACACCGGCTGTTCTCGCTTACAATTTCAGTAAGCGAGAACGGCCGAATTCGCAGTAAGCGAGAACGGCCAAAACTCACTCGCTCATACCTATTCATTTGAAGCAGAAGTTTTAAAGTCATACTTATGTTTTTCAGATAGCATGGCAGATACAAGTATCCATGTTTCTTGTGTAAGTGGGACAGTAGTCAACAAGAAGGATTGGCAAAGACAGTTGGCATTGGAAACTGGAAGTAAAAATGTTTTGAGGGCATATCTCATGAACCCAAAGAAAGTACTTCTGTCTCCACTTCACATCAAATTTGGGATCATAAAGCAGTTTGTGAGAGTTCTATCAAGAAAAGACAAGTGTTTCAAATACCTGGGAAACAAGTTCCCAGCATTGTCAGAGGCAAAGTTAAAAGAGGATATTCATCTGTCCTGACTTCCACAAACTGATAAAGGATCCACAGTTTGGGACAAAAATGGACGAGAAGGAAATAAACAGCTTGGCTTTCTTTTAAGGGATTGGTCAGCAAATTAGTAATCCTTGGTAACCAAGAAAACCCAAACTTTAAAGCCATTGTTAAAAATATGTTGGCAAAATTAGAAGAACTGGATTGTTCAATAAGTCTCAAGCTCCATTTCATCCACTCTCAATTTGGACTACTTCCCCGGGATGCAGTGAGCAAAGGGTTGCGGGATGTCAAAGAAATAGAAGGGAGGTACCAGGAAAAGTGAAACATAAGCATGATCGCTGACTATTGTTGGGGGCTGCAGCATGAAAGTGTGGACAAAATCATAAAAAGAGAAACCTAAGGGGAAGTTTTGAAGGACAGCAAAAAGTAAAAATACATTCTCAATAGTGTTTTGTTCCATTTTATATGTTTGTCTGGGAAATAAATTACAATTGACATTATTAATAAAATTGGAAAGGCTTGTAAGTGAAGACTACATAAATTATTACCAGCATCAGTATTACTGGGAGCCGGGCTCCTTACAGGAGGCATCCCTGGCATCCCTGGAGCGATAAACACCTCAGAACTATACCATTAGTCTGAACATGCCTTTATTTATACATGTTTTTCTAAATTGCTTCTGAGGTGTAAGAACTGCATCCTAAGAATACAAGCAAAAAATAAAACAGAAAAGGTGCACATAAGCACCTAAAACTTGTGTGTTGAGAGGCCATTCTAAATGAATAACAATGCACTACACAAAGTGTTATGCATTGCCTTTCATTGTGATAATAGGTCTGATTCATTAATTCTCTCCATGACTTGAGAAGATACATTACCATGTGAGAACCTGGGTGATCCAGCCTTGAAAGGATTTCTCAAAGCTAATTTGCTATTAGTTGGCAAATGTTTTCAATCCTAGATTAGATCCATTCTAGGTTTGCTGGAGTTTTAATAAATCAGGCTGGATGTATGCATTGCCACAACACATTACAAAAGATTTATGGTAAAAAGTCAGTTGACGTTTAGAATATTGAATATATTATGTGCAATGTATAGTTTTTCCCCTGATATGCTCCTAACCTGCAATAACATTGTTGTGAAAGTAACTAATTTTGTGGGGCAGGGGGGGGGGATATCTTCTGACAAACATCTCATCATCACATGCCTAAAGGTAACATTGGACTGCTACAGTCGTTTCAACATAAAAAATCTTTTTTTGACTGAATCTTTCACTTCTTTATTTCTCAAGCAGTAGATAATAGGATTAAGAATTGGTGTTATGATAACATAAAAAACTCCCACAACTCGATTAAGAGTAAATGTAAATCCCACCTTGGGTCTTACGTACATAAATATAACAGTGATATAATAAATAAAAACTACAGTTAGGTGGGAACCACAGGTAGAGAAAGCTTTGGAGCGACCTGCAGTTGAAGGCATCTTCATGATAGCTGTGATGATATATACATATGAAAACAAAGTTATAGTAAATGAGGTAACGATTACTAAAGAGGCACAAATAAAATCAAGAAGGTCATTAAGATAAGTGTCCACACAGGAATTTTTAAGCAGAGGAGGAGCATCACAAAAGAAATGGTTAATTTCATTGCTACAAAATGGAAGCTGGGAGATTAAGAAAATAGGAGGAAAGGTAGTTGAAAATCCAACAAACCATGAACATATGCTTAGATTTTGACACATATCTGTGTTCATGAGAACTGGATAATGTAAAGGATTACAGATAGCCAAATACCGGTCAAACGCCATAACACCCAAAAGAAAACATTCTGTAGAACTCAAGAAAAAGAAAAAGAACAATTGGGTTATGCACCCAGTAACAGAAATTAGTCTTCCCTCTAAAGTAATTGTGGCTAGAATTTTGGGAACAGTGACAGAGACGTAACATATTTCTAGCATTGCAAAATTGCAAAGATAAAAATACATTGGCTTGTGAAGATTCCTCTCTGTCCTGGTAATAATCATTATTATAATATTGCTCAAAATGGTTAACACAAATGTAAACAAAAGCAACACAAAAAGGACATACTGCAAAGCTGAAGATCCTGGAAATCCCAGTATAATAAAGTGTACCACCAATGTTTCATTTTTTATTACCATTTTTAGAAAGATATTATAAATAAGTTTAGTGAACAAATCTAAATTAACTGCAGTTGCTTAGACTTTTTTATACTTTCAAATATTTTAGTAAACATTTGCAAATGTAAAAATTACTTTTTGCTGTGAATGTCCTCAACATTTCACCATATCAGCACCTGGAACATAAAAGGGCACAATATTGTTCTTCATCTACAAAAAGCTTGTTCTGTAAAATGAAACAACCTTAAAATAATATGTTTTTTGCATCATTTTAGGTGTATTCTTTAAATAATGTGTATGACAGCTCACTGAAAAGTGTGTTTTACTTCCTGAAAAGTAAAAAGTGATTTTGCTTCCTGACAAATGTTGTCCCATGTTTACATGCATGCCTTGGGTATGTCATCAAGTAAAGCAAAGCAAGCTTAAAGAATGACAGGGTTTTGCTTATTCTACAAAAATATTCCAACAAGGCTTCACACATTTGTTGGTATCCCTAGAAAAGATCACCAATACTAGGAATACAGTACTTTTTAAAACTAGTTTTCTTTATTAGTATCACATATCTTCAGTTTGATCAATCATTTGGCTTATAGAAAGCAGAACTATAGTCCCACAATTAAAAATTCCGAGCAGGCAGGATTTTTATTGCAGGAGGGATAGGCACGGTGTATTATGGCCAGATGGAATGACCATCAGTTGTGTTATTCCAGCCTTGCCAATCAATATGTCTGATGATTGGTAACGTGGAAGAAGATGATGTAACAAGGGCAGGCAAGTTTAATATAAAAAAATTTTGACATTGTCTGTTCCTTCTACAATAAAGGTTCTTCTGGTTGCAATGTTTTATTTTAGGTTATAGTTGTGCTTTAAATGTAGTAGTTGCTCTGTTGTTTGGTATCTTTTGCTATCTTACAACATCCCACATTGAACATACTCCAAAGAAAGTAAAGGAGAGAAAGTATAAAGGGTCGGAACTATAGGGATGAACGTTAAATGCAAAGGTATAAGATGATCTCCAAACAGCTTGGTGCTACTGTGACAACAGTTGTGTGTTTCAGGTTGATGAGACTGTAACCAATCTCTTTGGGTGCAGCCACAATTGGAAAATCAACCCAACATTGGCAGAACAGTAAAAACTGTGAACAAAAAGAGAATTTTGAGAGTATATTCATCCCATGAATGCTAGCAAAGCTGTATTTATTGTAACTATATTCATTTCAACACCACTAAGTGGTACAATTAAACCTGACAGCCAAGTTTAACTCAAAAAGTAGACTTCAATAATGATCTTATTTAAGATTACATAAAATCAGAAACTTTGTTAACAATTCATCAAAAATGCCCCTGAACCATGTTGAGGCTGATTCAAGCAACACTAATTAATTGTGTAAGTTTGAATATAGGCAAGTGCATTATTGTTGTTGAAGTATATCAATGTAGCCATTAAAAATACATTTTTAATAAATGCATGTGCTGACAGGAGGTTCAGTGATATGATAAAATATTGTGGACAGATTGCAGCATTTTAACATTTCAATTTCATTGACTGCCAGTTTAGCCCTAACTTTTCAGTCATTGGTTCTCAAAACATTGTAGCAATACATATAATTTAAAAAATCATTTTCTGTTAGACTCTCGATTAGACTGTTGTATCAGACTACCCTTTAAATAATACATTTGGCAAAATTATTTTTAATGCAAAATAAACTTGTAACATAAAAACATAATGACTTATAATACGTATAGCACGTACATTTATAGAAACGTTCAAAGATTAATCATCAAATTATGTCCCTATGTTACCTCTTCATATAGAATTTATGTGCATACTTCAACAATGTCATATCAACAGCTTTATCTATTATGTATTATTTAAGGCATACAATAATATAAAAACACTGTTTAATAGCTCCCCCACATTTGTTTGAAATCTAAAGACTGATTTACATTGTCAGCTTTATATTTAAAAGGTATACAATTCCAACAAGGGTCATTTTAACAGTTCCACTCTGTGGATCTACGTATTTATCCTTTGGGGCTAATTTCATTATCTTGCACAGATGTTGTTCACAAAGTACACTAACCTGCCTTTTGTTTATGTTTCAAATGATCCAATTAATGTGTTTTTCTTGTTCATCCTTAAGCTCAGTTACATTGCGTTAATTGTTTGAATGGGGAATATACTCACTTGAAAAAGTTCACCTTTTCCTGGAAAGATCATATTCATTAGGAGAATATTGTCTCTGTACAGATGGTTGCAACTAATAAGCTAAAGAGCTTGTTGATCCAGACAAAGAAACAGCAAATAGTATGGTAAGCATGTCATTGTTTTATCTAAAAACCTTTTTTCCAATTATTGAAATTAATATCACATTGACACCTTTCCCCTTTTCAGACTGTTTGTTATTACTCCCTAAAAAAATAAATGTCTTTTCTTCTGACCTGGCAACTTGTCTTCTTGTTTTTATGTGGGCTTACCCATGTTACCTGTTTTTGCAAACTTCACTACAATTTTTTTTAGAAGTAAAAGCCAGGCAAAACCAAAATACAAAGATAAAATAGATTTCAAAGAATGTTTGTACCTACTAAAGGATCTGTCTGTCTATCCAGTTCTGAAGACAGAGACTGTATTTGCTGTAGTTACACCTAGGGCCCTATATATAAGTCATTTAGGGTTCACAGTTAAATTCAAGATGCCACAACCCAAACGAATAAATATTCAACCATTATTACCAAAAGTTAGGGCTTTTTGAGACATCCAAGTATAAGAATTCTTTAAATGGTAATATAATAGTAAAATTACACCTTACACATTTAGTAACAAAAGCCTTCACAAAAAGTTTATTGGAATATTCCCCATCCCCCTGAAGATGTGGGTTATATCCTGTGAAACGCGTTGGATTTAAGTAAATATCTGATTCAAATTGAGACGTTTATACCTTTGTGTTTTGTGCACTTTCTTTTATGAAGAAACAATTCTGTTAATGTGTTAACCCTTTTCTATGTATATATCAAATTCTTTTTATGAATAATTTACATAATAATATATTTTTATTATATATAATATTCTTTATTTAATTAAATCAAGGGGGTACAGAAATAAACCAGGGACAAGGGAGCAACAAAAAAATGGCAATAACACCAATATACAGCAGGCAAAAGTGTGCAAACATTGCAATTGCATATAGAGTATATCAAACAGACTCAAATTACCTGGTACAGAAAATCAAATATCTGACACGTAGAAACACATGAACAATAATAAAGGAAAGAAATAGAGAGGGAAGAAGCGGGGGAAACAAGCTCCATTGGTGGGGGATCACCCGTAGGGGAAGCCTGGGGGAGACGACAGGGGGATGTCCCAAAGATGAAGTGAAAGTGGATGGGCAGCGTAGAGTTCCAGTGACTTAGTGAAATAGCTATGATATTCATTGGTTGTTGTAAACTGTGATGAATAAAACCATGCCATGTATTGGCTACTATTCTGCTAGTACCTCAAATGGAGGACATAATAACATGTAAGCGAGAACGGCCTTGTGATTCGCTGTGAGGTTGTGTTCGCAGGTGTACTTATCAATGATAGGGTGGAACGTTATCAAGATATCAATATTTCTATACTTGCTTTTAAATGAAGGTAATTAACAGAGCTGTTGTATACTCAAAATATATTATATATGGTCAGTAAATGTCACACTTGGAGAGATGGAGCCTCCAAGGGGCACTATGGCTTGCACAATAGTGGTGTGAGCCCTAAGAAGGGCCAAGGTACAGAATCTAATCAGCAGCCTGGTCTTCTCCAGAGACTCTATTGGTGAGGATGTTGTGCTGCAGGCTGCTGCCAGGTTTTGGTCTTTGGGCACACCAGGGTGAGCAAGAAAATGCACAGTTCCAAATTAGCAAGCAGAGACAAGGCAGGTAGGCAGCAGACAAGCATAGTCAGGAACAAAGCAAAGGGTCAAGTATCAGGAATCCAGAGAATAGACTCTGGTGACACGGTGGTCTCCAAAGACACAGGGGAACAGAAGAGACACAAGAAGCGACAAAAGGCATAGATGGATAAAACAGAAGTCAGGATACTATTAGCTAGTAAGTGGGGGTCTGTGCGGCATTCCACGTAAATGCCCCTTGAGACTATTGGTGACCCACAGCCAAATGGGTCATGCTGTATGATGTTTCAGGCAGCATAACCTTTACCATAGCATCTCCATACTCTTTCATGTCTGTCATATGTGCTTAGTGTGCTCTCACCTGTGAAGTGAACTGGGCACCAGTGGTGAACTTAGCAATTTTGGTGTTCTTTGGAAATAACAGTTGAGCAATGAGGTTCTGGGCTGTGAGCACAAGTCCCAGTAAAGAATATGTAATTCTCATGGAGTCTATCTCTGAAAGGTTGTGCTGAAAGTCATTTTATAGGGCTCTGGCAGTGCTCCTTCTGTTCCTCTTCATACAAAGACCTTGGAAGCTTCTTTTAGCATTAAACCATCCGCTCTTGACTTGAATTTGCTTGTGCAGTCAGTTTTTGACACATTGGCAGCCATTTAAAATCTAGGTCACTTTTAGATTATTTTCTTTATAGCAGAATGAGATTGAACAATTTTGTGATCTTTCAAATGCTTTGTCAAACTCATGGGCACCCCCAACTTTCTTTCAGAGGGCCTTAGAGAGTCAATAGGTGTCAATAGCAGACATAACTATTTTGGGGCACCTATACTAAAGCGAGATTCCAGATTCCAATAGGCTTCCTGCCCACAAACACTAAAAACACTGGGGTCACAATGTGGAGATGAGTACCACTTCCCGAACAACGGCACCTGCCACTGCTGGAGGCAGGAGAAGGTCCAGAACTGCCATATGTGTGGGCTCCATTTTGATTTTTTTTCTCTGTATGCATACCAGCACCACACAGAAGCAGTAGAGTATAGGGGAAGGTCCCTGCAGTGATGTAAAGCCCAGTCCAGAGCTCTAATGCTTTGAGGGGACAGCAACCATCACCAAGCTGATATTGGAATATTATTGCAACTTGAAAATCTACTCTTCCAATAAAGATTGATTTTTTCACGTTGGAATGTAATCTCATTGGTCCAGACTTGAATAAAATCTTGGTAAGGTTATCTGAATTGGGGAACAGACTATTGGGCTTTTTGGCTTTTTATGCAGATGATTTATTGGAAATCATATTGTTAAGCAGCTTTCAGAACAGAATGAGAATGCTGAAAATCACCTTCATAATAATATAGTAAGAATCATTGGACTACCTGAGAGGTCTGGGAGGCTGACCTAGTGACACAGTAAAATTTTTTAACAGTTCCTTTCCTTGGATGAACTCTTCCTTACCTACATGGCTGAAATGGCACACCATGTTTGAACAGGTAAGTGTGTTTCTGGAGCGTCACCCAGGCATTTCTCGATTTCCTTCCTCAACTAGAGCTAAATCCACTCATCAATATAAAAAATATCTCACACCATGAGTTCTAGGCCCCAAGTACAACCTTTTGCACCCATTTATACTGGTTTATGGGAATACCGCAATGTTTTCTAACACTGCTGCAGCAAAGGACTGGTTCTACTCCTTGTATGGGGCCTATACATCTGTTGCCTAAATATATATCAGTTTGTTTGTGGATTTGAACCCATCTTTACCATCACTGAAAACATTTTAACAAAGACATCATTAGTTCCAAATTGACACAACTAGAAACGCAGCTGCAGATATGCAATGGTTACAAAGCTAATAAAGATTCTAGTTTGTTTGCTGCATTTTCTATTTGATCTCTCCCAATAAGTAGTTAAGTATAAACTCCTAAAACATTTCGGAATACAATACAGAGTGCTGCATTGATGTTTTCTTGGTAAACAAGCTTTACATTATCAGTGGCAACCCAATGAAAAAGAAGAAAATAAGCTCAGACCAGATGAATTAGCAGGGTATGCAATAGCTGAGATTTGATGAGGCTGGAGTAGGGCAAATCCAGTGCAAGACTTTTTCAATGAACAGCCATAGTTCCACAGTGCCACGGTTCCTCTTTAAATAAGCCATTTCATTTTGCCATCTTAATGTTTAATTTGGTTAGAGCATTTATCAATTCCCTGTTCCTAAAAGTATAAATTAGAGGATTTAGAAATGGTATAAATATACCATAAATAATGGAAAGAATTACATCTTGGTTTTCAAAAAAGCCGTAACGGGGTTTGACATAAGCAATAAACAAAGTTCCATAATAAATTAACACAACTGTGATATGAGATGTGCAAGTTGAAATAGCTTTTTTTTTGCTATCTGCTGACCTGATACGTGAAATACTAATAATAATAAAACAATATGAAACTGCTATGCAGACGAAACATAGGATGCCAGCTATAAGATCTGTTACAAGTGTAAAAATTTCATTAAGAGTCGTGTCAGTACATGATAATTTTAATAATGATGGCACCTCACAGAAGAAATTTTTAATCTCCTGGTCATTGCAGAATGACAATGTAAAAGTCAATGAAGTGTGGACAGCAGAACTGAAAGCTCCTAATAGCCATACACCGATTGATGCCTGTACACAGACTTTATGGGTTATAATAATGGTGTAATGTAAAGGTTTACATATAGCAATGTAGCGATCAAATGCCATACAACTAAAAAGAAGAAGCTCTGTAATCTCAATCCATGAAAACACAAATAATTGAACAGCACATGCACTAAAAGTGATTGTAAATGAAGCCATTACAAAGTTATGCAACATTTTAGGAACAGTGGTGGAAATACAACAGATATCAAGAAATGCAAGATTAGCAAGGAAGAAGTATAATGGTATATGCAAACTGGAATTTAAAAAAATTATAAGAATTATTGCAACATTCCCAATCAATGACATACAATAAATATAAGTAAACACATGAAACCAAAGTATGTCAAATGGAGAATCATGCAAAGGTCCATAAAGAAAAAATAGCCCTGGATGGGATTGATTGTTTTTCTCCATTTACATAAAGAATACCCAAAAATTTAATATTATCAGTGAGGAAAAAGAAAAAGTATGTTTGCACTAAAATAAATGTAAATAAAACATGAATATGAAACTTTGTGCTTTACATATTATATTTGTTTCTAATTAAAAGGTATGAACACAGCTGCTGCAGATCTAGGTCATATATGATTTGAAAATACTTAACAAATAGTAAAAAGAGGAGAATGTAATCACACAACATTTTTAAAAATTACCAATCGGATATGTAGCTATAGAAATAGGAATAATGCAGATCCTTGCATACTCTGGTGTTTATCCAGTTTAGAAATGTGAACCTAGCTAAATATATTACATACCAATATTTCACAAGAGAATAACAATGTACAAGAGAACATACAATGACTTAAGTGTTGTATAAGTGTTCTATAAATAAATGCATCTCTTAGAAAATGAATCTTTGGAGACCTTATTTATTAGATAATTAAGGCGTCATGTTTATCATTTAAGGTTTGTTTTCTATTTCAAGCTTACCATATAATAAAAAATATTTCTGGTTTGCCTTGCTTAATTGTTTAAAAAGCCCAAATGAACCTTCAGAATAATTCAACTACTTACATTTCAAGTGCTTCAAAACATGAAGTTGTTCAATGACTTGCAGTTGGTTTTCTGTCTAAAGCTGATAAAACTAAGTAGACATGCTTGCTCCCTGTCTGTAGATGAAAGAATGGACAATCATTATTTGGGGGAGTTCAACTGAATTTGCTGATTGATTAAAGCCCTCCATTTTCCCCTTCCCCCCAGATTTGAGAAGATAGACTAAAGATAGACTAAAATGTGTGAATCTGTGTAATCCAGCAAAAATGTAGTAGATATGGTCCATGATTGAAAATAATTGCTAGCCAATATCAAATGATTTTTAGGAAATCTATCCCAGGTGTGTTGGATCACCTAGGTTATCCCACGATAATCTGCTTTCTCCAGCCTTGAAGGGCTTTACAAAGATCCTATGAGCCCCACAATTCTGAGTTAAGTCCAATGTCCCTGAGCATTGTACTATAATCACAATGGATGGTGGTAGAATCCATGCTATATGTAAGAACATGTGCTAAGTGAATTTAAAAAAAGGATAGGATAAGGGAGCATTTTAAAAAGAAAGTCAGGAATTTGCTTGTAAAACATGGCATGGACTTCTGTAACATGGTTAAAACCGATTTAAAAAAAGATCAACAATCTACATATTTTGGAGCATTTCTGTACCTGCCAGTTTTGTTACTCCAATAGGTAAACTGCTGTAATCCACTACAAAACCAATTTGAACTGAAAGTCGTCTGCCAGTCAGTGTCATCCATTCAAAATGATAAAAAAAAAACTTCATGCTACCCTAACTGGGAGCTCTTCTCCACATTGATTATTAACATTAGCTAGTAAATATTCCTTTACTGAAAACCATCTGCCACCCAATGCATGCTAATGTACAAACACTGCTCCTGGCAAACTTTCCTATGTAATGTTTACCAACTGGACTACCAAGTAACCCTATGGTCTCTGTACCCAACAAATATTCTGTAACCTTTAACCAAATGGAAAAAAAAAAAAAAAACAAGAGGTAAATAATACTATTTACAATGAATTTTATTCAATTATACAATACCATACAATACAATAAAATCCCACATCAAGGTCCACTTTAGCACTTGAGTATCTTGCATATCCTTTTCTTTCTTTCTTTGCAGTAAACTTGATGCATATGCATTAATAGGCATTCCTCAACATGTTCCGCTAATAAAACTTCCTCAGGAGAAACATCTAGCTTTGTATAGTATAATTACTGATTTCAGTGTTTATATCACAGATTAACTAGTAAGAGGAACATAATAGTGCCCTATGGGAAAAAGATTTTATCAGTTTATATTCATTTTTCCAAGAAACATACTTTGAAAATGTAGAATAGGCTCCCTCAGGAAGTAGTTTTTGCAACTACTATATATTTCTTTGGAAAAAAACTGGATGATATCGTAGAAGTAGAAAAATATAACTGGTATTAAAGTTTTAAAATACCAGAATCTGTTAATCCAGGGAACATCTGATTGCATCATGGGATCAGGAAGAAAGTTTTTACCCTGTTGGAGCAAATTCATTCAGGGTTTTTGCCTTCCTTTGGATCAACTATAGGGTTCTTATCTGCGATATGTTTATTTCCCTAATGGTTGAACTTGATGGACTTATGTCTTTTTTCAACCTGACAAATTGTTTGGTTCACATTTTAAGGCAGGTTCAGACCTGTTTCAGACTCCAGTAATCCTGCACAACTCACAGCAACTCGGTCACTTACACCAGAGTTAGTTATTTATAATTTAGCGTTTACATATTTGACAGCTAATTATAAGAAAAAATTAACAATAAGTAGAGAGCCTTTTCATGTAGTTTACAATAACATTGAAAATACAAATTCATTGGAAAACCTCTGAAACAGAGAAAAAAAAAATAACATGTTTTTTCAATAGATGACTTTCAGCAAACAACCCAACCCATTAGGTTGTGAATAAGGCAAGGTATTGCCACTTCTAATAGAAACTTCAGTTGCTTTGTCTATCTATGTCTTCTAAAAACATCTCATGGTCTATATCACCAAAAAATATTTAATCAAATGATACACACAAGACAACTTTAAACATTTTAAACCCATAATCCAGTCCAGGGCCAGGACTAAGGCACTCGGGAGGTCAAAACTCTTTTGTAAAATAGAGGAATAATTGGAAGTATCCTCCTGGACCCCATAGCATATCATTGAATCTTCCCTGTAGCCACTTAGGCCCACATACCACATGCTGCAGTTCTGACTTAATAGATCAATGCATAAAAGGAATTCATGATAGTTGTTTGATTTTTCCTTACAGGGTAACATGCACTACACCTTTGCTCCCCAGATGACCATTTAGAATGAATTCCTAGTACCACCCTTTCCCTTTCTTCTTAGCTCCTTTCTACCATCTGACTAGTGAATGACAATCAGGCAAAGCTTTCTAATTTTACACCACAATCTCCTCATTATCACGTCGCTCTTCCATCCATTTCTTTAATTCAGGACTTTGTTTGTACTGTCATTCATTTTTTTTTTCTATTTTGTTTTGTTTCTGTGAAAAAAAGACTAAAACATGTCAGCAAAATATTTCATTTCACCTTTGATTCTTTCAGGTATTACCCTACTCAGATGTAATACATGGACACATATGCTACACATCCATGTTTTAGATATCTGATTGGAAGCACTTTGGATCTTGTAAATCACCAGTACAGTCAAGTCACTTTGAGATCCATGAGAAATGTGATGTATGCTTAGCCTTTGAGGCTAAAATGTGCTTTAGTGGCAATCAGGGCTGTAGTGGGGCGGCCAAGGATGGGAACGCCGTGCCCTCACTTTTTTCGGGAGTGGGTACGCGTGCCATCCTATTTTTTTCACAAAGTCTTTGGTGGTCCGCAGCTCTTGCCAGTCCATCCCCCCTTCCGCAGGGTCAGAAGGGCAGAGCCGCGGACCAAGTCCCCAGTACTGAACGCAGGCTCCGGGCGGTGGCCAGGGTGTGTCGCTGGCTCAGACCTGCGATGGGAGATTGATACAGGCAGGGGTGTAGTGGAATTACAGTGCGATTACACCCCTGGTGACAATATTCCGAAGATCCAGACCACTTACCAAAGATTGCAGCAGTCTTCAGCAAGCCTACAAGCCTACAAGAGTCATTATCAGTGCTTTTCACTGAAGCATTGTGCTTCAATATTAGATAACAGTTTATAATTTACAATATAGGTATTCCCTATGATCAGAATGTTGGTGTTTCCAGAGCGCTATGGTCTAAAAGGGTCTCACAAGCACTGGAGGACACATTGGGCCTCATTTAATAAAGCTCTCCAAGGCTGCAGAGGATATGCTTTCATCAGTGAAGCTGTGTATTCAGCAAACCTGGAATGGATCTGGTCCAGTATTAAAAACATTTGCTAACAAATAGCAATGATTCATTACAGGTTTGCTGAATCACCCAGTTTCACTGAGGAAACTGTATCCTCTCCAGTCTTGGAGAGCTTTAATAAATTAGACCTTTTGCAAGATTGCAGACATCTATGTCTTCTAAATCTCCTGCTTCTGAACGCACCCTATCACACAGAGCAAAACCAAAACTGAAAATTAGATAACCCAGAAAAACCATTTACAGTTTATGGCACTATACATCTAACATAAACACATTATTTCATACTTAAACTAAAATTACTTTATCTAGCCATAATCTTGCTACTCAGTTTGGCTACAGCTTTTATTAATTCCTTATTCCTAAACGTGTAAATAAGAGGATTTAAGAAAGGAATAAATATACCATAAATAATAGAAAGAATTTCATCTTGGTTTTTAAAAAAGCCATAACGGGGGTTTATATAGGCAATGAATAACGTTCCATAATAAATGCACACAACTGTGATATGGGAAGTGCAGGTTGAAATGGCTTTTCTTCTGCCTTCTGCTGAACTAATATGTGAAATACTAAAAATAATAAAACAATATGAAACATCTATGCAGACAAAGCAGATTATACCTAGTATTAGATCTGTTAAAAGTGTAAACATTTCATTTAGAGTAGTGTCAGTACATGATAATTTTAATAATGATGGGATCTCACAGTAGAAATTTTTAATCTCCTGGTCACTGCAGAATGACAATGTAAAAGTCAATGAAGTGTGGATTGCAGAACTGAAAGCCCCTAATAGCCATACACTAATTGATGCCTGTACACAGACTTTATGGGTTATAATAATGGTGTAATGTAAAGGTTTACAGATAGCACTGTAGCGATCAAATGCCATGTACGTAAGAAGCAGAAGCTCGGTAATCGCAACCCATGTAAACACATATAGTTGGACAGCACATTCATAAAATGATATTGTAAATGAAGCCATTACAAAATTATATAACATCTTAGGAACTGTAGTGGAAATGCAGCAAATATCAAGCACTGAAAGATTAGCAAGGAAGAAGTACAATGGTATATGCAAACTGGAACTCATAAATATTGTAAGAATTATTGTCACATTCCCAATCACTGACATGCAATATATTATAGTAAATAAAGAAAACAAAGGTAAGTCAGATGGGGAATCATGTAGAAGTCCATAAATAAAGAATTGTTCTGAATGAGTTGAATGGTTTTTCCTTGCCATTTACAAGAATCCACAAAATAATAAACATTGGCAAGGAAATTTTCAAGGAAATTGTGTTTTTCAAAGACAAAAATTATAATTATATCAATAAAAATATAATATAATTATACATTATTTGGTATAATTATTAACATATGAACATTTATGAAGGAATAATTTAAAAAATCTTAGGAATTCATCCATCTACTATGGGGGTATGTAAAAAGAACAAAATAAATATTCTTTAATATTCAGAGTAGCTTCAATCTGGTAGAGAATTTTGAACCTGATTACAATAATTGAGATATTTAAATATATGTGCCTGTATGTCCCAGGTTATAAGTGATACAATGTTTATCTCTTAGGAATCTATATTAGAGAATATATTTAAGAATATGATGCCTTAAAACATTAAAATGATAACAACATATGGGAATAAAAGTAATCCCACCAGTTGTCCTGTTTCTTATTTAATGTCCCTGGCGGTCTAATTATGTCAGTATTTTTTTGCCAAAAGTGGTACATTGCTTTGCATGGAAGTTTGTTGTTTAATATTGTAGGTCTGTAATTCTTAGAAATAACTCCCGGGTATAATAAAGTTTGAAACACAAATAATAAATTATAATATATTAAATAATTTTAAAAATAAGGTAATAAAATAACAACAATCAATGTAATATAAAAATGTTAACAAATCAAAAACACTGAAATTTGTCCAAACAAGGGTGCAAAATCATTGATAAATTAAATTAAGAATCTAGTAGACATCCTGGGTATGATAAAGTTTAAAAATGGGACTGGACAAAGTCCGACGTCACACTTAGTAAAGTAGAACATGGTTTCCTTTCGGATCTTCCTTCCACTGTCATCTTTCTGAGCTTCCTTGAGCAACAAACCACGCACATCATTGTAGGTGCTGCCTTTTTCTCGGTTGGTGGGATGTAGTCCGTTAAGTGATGACCAGTCAGGCGTTCGGGGTTGACAACGGCAACAGCACGACATCTAGGTCTATTCATGGCCATTGATGGTGTTTGGTGGTTCTAGACAATAGATTTGAAAACTTTCCAAATGAATTCAGAATGACTCACAGACCTGTCACTCTTTTGTAGGCATTCCATAAGCATTGCTCAACAAGATGCCTGAAAATCTTTTTGTAATACTTCTTTTGCTGTTTCCTCATTTCTGGGTAGAATGTCATTGCTTGGTTAGCTTGGTCGACACCTCTCATGGTGTTATTGTAGTCAATCACTCCTTGTGGCTTCATGATTTCTTTCCCACCTTTTGTGTGTGCCATAACAGTGGAAGCATTATGGACAGTACTCATTAGGCACATATCTTTTTTTGTCATGCCATCGCCGGGCCATCGTTTTGCCTTTCTGCCAGGCAACCATTTCTCCTGTATTCAGATTCCTTTTTGCAAACATTGATGGCAGGTTGAGCCGGTTAGCCCTAAAGGTTCCAAATGCATCTGTTTTGTGTTGCAGAAGAAACTCATAAAGTTCAGAAGTGTAAAAGTTGTTGGTTGTGACACAATACCCTCGATTTAGGAATATCTCAGTGAGTGAGAGAACAGAATATGTTGCCATTTCATAGTTGCCATATTTTGGGTTGCATTTTGTCCCTTTTCCAGTGTAAAGGATTGAATTCCATATGTAGCCAGTTGAGGATTCACACAGCATGTAGGATTTCACACCAAATTATGCTCTCTTTGACGTGATGTTTCGTACCCAGCTGAGCCTCCCGTTGTAGGCCAATAGACTTTCATCTATGCTGATGTCTCTTTCTGGCACATAGGTCTGTTGGAAATTTTTAAGAATCATTTGAGATACTTCACAATTTCTTTTGAGTTTTGGTGCAGGTTGGGTAGTTTCATCAAACTCATCATTGTTGGCAAAGTGTAGATACTTCCTGATCAGGGTAAATCTGTACTCTGGCATGAATGTGGCAAATAATGGAGTGGCAAGTAATTTAGTGGTAGACCAATACCACTTCTGCAGGGGTTTGCCCACCACTCCCTGAAGTATCACTAAGCCCAAATATAGCCAACTGTCATCCTTGGTCACAGGTTCCCACTTTCTGCCTCTTGCAAACCTCAGGTGTGGAGCAGCTAATTGTTGTGCAGCATACCTGTTTGTCCCAGCAACTACCTTTTCAATAACCTTAACGGTCAGAAACAATTGCAGGTATGCCAAGGGGTCATTACGTTAAGCATCAATTTTCACACCAGGTGCTCCAGTAAATGGGAATCCTGGGGGCGCTGCCTGAGCCACACCAAGGTCAATAGAGCGCCAAGTGCGCACATTACTGACCTCAAGTTCAGATTCATCGCTGAGTTCACTTTCACTGTCACCGTCTGATGACAGGTTTTCTTGGTAAATCACTATTGCTCGATTCCACAAGTGAAGCCAAATCGCTATCACTGCTTTCTAGTTGTTCAAAAACAGCTTTTGAGTTGGTGAGACGCCTTTTGGATGCCATGGATATGGTCGTCTCCAGTAAGCAGTCAGGAACGTTTAAGGTCAAAGACAAGCGTTCAAATGATGAAATCAGGAAATGATCAAGGTCATGGCTAATAGTGGACAAACTGTAAATTAGGGCACTGGACAAAGCTGTTTTAGGCAGTAATGGATGATCTTTTACTCCTAATTTTTATTATATTTCACTGTAATCAAACATTCGGTCTTGCCTACATGTTTGGTAAGCGAGAACGGCCCCATTCGCCGCGAGACCGAATTTATTAAATTTGCTTGCTCATCCCTAAATTTAAACAGTGCCTACAAATAAATGTAATATTTGCATAGGAATACAAGAAGCTATATAAACTGTAATACTTAGTGAATTATTTGACCACTACTCCATTAAAAAAATTCTTTAGTTACAAAATATTTGTGGGTCCCCATTTGAAATCCTACACAATGGGCCTGATTAATTAAAGCTCTCCAAGACTGGAGAGCATACACTTTTATCAGTAAACCTGGGTGATCAAAAAACCTGGAAAAAATCTGGTCCAGAGTTGAAAACATTTGCTAACCAATGTAAAATTACTTTAACACATTAATTCTAGGTTTGCTGAGTCACCTAGATTCACTGTTGAAAGCATATCCTCTCCAGCCTTGGAGAGCTTTAATAAATCAGACCCAATGGGCCTAATTTATCAATGAAATCCGCGCTCGCTGGTCGTGCGTACTTTCGCGCCGTTATATCGAGCCGGTTTACCGCGGGCTGGAGTCATATGCGCTCGTGAGCGAGCTTCCGATTTTGCTTGATGAATCAGCCTCAATGTTTCAGTTTGATTCAAACTAGATTAGGTTAGTCCATTTGTCCCTCCTATTCTTTTCTTTGAACCATTTCTTTGTGGATTTGCTAATGTGTTTCAGATTATTATTGTAGTGAATATATTTTTCTGCTTCAGCTTTACCTTTTAGGAAGTTAGGTTCACATTTTTATATAATAAAATTCAGATTTATACCCTGAAGCAGCAAAGCTACACCAGGTCATAACATTTCCATTACCATGTTTCACAGTTAGATTCTTTCTGGTATTATGTCTTTTGTTTGTGCAAATAGATCTACTGTTGGACTACTGTGGTCAAACAAATCTGTCATTTCTTTGCCTTCATGTTCCACGGCATATTATTTTCTTGTTCTAAAATTCTTTTTGGACAGCAAAAGCTTTTTCCTAGCAAACCTCCAATAAAGTTTTAACCTCCCTAGCGGGTCATTACTTTCCGGTTTTATATGTCTAAAAGCGGTACATTGTTTTTCATGAAAATTTATTTTACAGTATAATATAATAGTATGAGTATAATAAAGTTTGAAACACAAAATCATTTAAAAACAATAAATTGAATAAATTAAAAAATCTATATATTTAAAAAAAAAATTTAAATAAAGAAAAAAAATACACATTACACGTCATACTAATATATATATACTGTAAAATAAGTGTTCTTGAAAACAATGCACTGCTTTTACACATAAAAATCCAATGTGTTGCATTCAATACAGTTATTTTGTATTGAATGCAATACAAATGGATTTTGAACTTCCGGCCCCGCCCGGCCGGGACGTACATACACACGTCACCGGGAACTCCTCCAGTGACTCATCGGATGCAGAAGCAGGCAGAAGAAAGAAGATGGAGATCAAGGTGCTGGACGGCGTGGGACCTTTGTGATCTGCCAGCCACAAGGGCCAGTTATGGGGGGGTCCTGCTAGGATTTCTGTTTGCACTCTGCCCAGCATGTAGACAGGAAAGTGAGAGGTTTTGTTCTGTTACATACAGGCTTCTAGAGAATAGAAGTACCACTATACCTATATAGTAGAGATCAGAAACTTTGTTCACTTTTTTTAAAAGTTGTAATCAACGTATCACCACTATGTGATCATTAGTTGATAAATGGGTTGAATAAAAAATGATAGGCATTGACAACATAGTATCCATAATTCTAATAAAAATGATTAATGAATAATGAATATTAAAAAATACCCCAAAGATTTTGGAATCTTATATATGAAGATGTTTTACTGAAAAGGCTCTACATTTAGTGTATGATTTTGAACACACTCGGCCTGTAAAGCTAAATACGTGCAATAGCATTTAAAGTGAAGATTGTTACATAGCAATTTAAAATTCGTATTATTTATATATATTTTGTTTCAAAATGTTCCTGTAGGACATGGATCTTAATGATACTAAAGAGCAATAGGATTATTGTATGCACCTAATATGCTCTTGTATCTGTAGACATTTCAAGATCTAGAATAAAACCTGGAACAATTACCTTTTGTCAACCTTCTTTCTTTGTGTGTTTTTTGAGTTTGTGGTTTGTCATATCATCGTAAAAAAATTATCACCTATAGGTTAATTGTATTTAAATATTGTCTAAAATAAATGACACATAAACTATACACAACATCAGTAAATGCAATTTAATCAAAAAAAGAATAGTTCATGAAAATATTTGTATGGTAATTTTCTAATATTGTAACACTAACAGTGTATGTACAGTATGTAAACTCTAGCAATGAATGTCTCTTATTTAGTTTTTTATTCTATTAATTATGCATATACATAACCCCTACTAACTACGGTGTAGAGAAAAAAAGAAAATATGGTGTTTGGAGTGCTGCTTTTCTGTAGATTTAGTATGATGAGTTGGATATGTCACCCTTGGACAGACATTTTACTGACAGAATCAACATGTGAAAAAAATGTAGTCATCAACTTTAAGGAGTGATAGGCTGCGTGCAATACATTACATTTTTGTCTGTAGGTTTAGGTACACATTACCACAACCAAAAGACAGAGGTAACAGAGGCAGAAGCAATACCAAACTGAACCAGAGCCACATGTGCAGATATACAAATGGTGCAGAATTGGCATCAACATGTTATTATTAATATTAATAAACAGGAATTATATAGCACCAACATAATACGCAGCGCTGTACAGCACTCTACATTACACATATTCCGCAGCACTGTGCATTAAATTGCCAATGACAAATGAATACAGACAGTGACACAGGAGGAGTTGTGTTAATCATGTAAACAATGACAGTATCAGTACCAAACTGACAAAACTAAAAGAAAAAATCCCAGTCAATATATTTCTGCCTTAACAAAATCATCATCCATGGAAACAAAATCAATACCATATTAACAAAAAACTTTTTCTTGTATTGATTGTCATTGAAAAGAAAAATATCAATTATATTTGCTTGTGATCGGAGTAAAACTCTCTTATTTTGTTTTTTAGAGGCGAAAATGCATATAGGTGGTCAATAAAAGAACGATATGTAAACACTGATCATCAGTATGAGGAATAATCTTTCAGAATTGGTGGTTAGTGGAAGAAAAGTCTCAGCACTGGAAGAAAATGGAAGGAAAAAATCCCAGAAATGATGTCAGTGGAATCCTACTGGAAAGTATGACTCAGTGGCCAGATATCTTGTCTCTGCAGTGCTAGGGTCCCAAGTTTGAATCTTAGTCACAGATTTGAATGTTGGCCAATACTGTCTTAATAAAGTTTATATGTTGTCCTTGTGTTTCCATGGTTTTTCCTACCACATTCCGATAACATTGAATATGGTAGGGACATAGGATTGTGAGCCCCTATGAGGGACTGTTAGTTAAATGGATATGGACTAGGTTGGCTCTTTATAAATATGCAAAAAAAGTAATAAAAATATGTTGTAAGTCTTATGTCTCTAGCTTTTGACCTGCATATTGACATCAATGCCAAAACTTTGCAATGACAATCAGCTGGAAAATCAAAATAATCATGACTGCCTTTACACCAGTTTTTAACGATAAGCAAATGCATTTGCCACCGCTGCCCTGGTTTAGCCTGGCCCTGGTACTTTATATAGTGGGGCAAAAAAAGTAGTTCCCTAGTACACCCATCTTAAACTGAAAAAGAATACCTAATTTAGATTCAAGTAGGTTTGCAGTACGTTCTATTTGATTCCTACTAAAGTAGAACTAATGTCACCGAATGTGCAGTTAATACTTCTTAAATGTGTAGGATTTAAAGAATGGAGCTGGAATAATGTAACTTCAGTAAACATGAGTTACATTATTAGTAGCTGACCACTGGTCAAAGATAAAAGAACCCCAGACCAGAAGAGTCAGTAGGCAATTCAATGTCTAAGATTTGCTAAAGCTGTATATGAGGAGGGTAAACCCACAGGCTAATATACCATAATATGCAAACATGCTATGCAAAGTTGTACATTATGTTGTGACCTACTACTGATGAACCTTGCTACAGTCACTCTTTAAATAAACCTGTTCATTTTGCCACCTTACTGCTCAGTTTGGTTAGAGCATTGATTAATTCCCTGTTTCTAAAAGTATAAATTAGAGGATTAAGAAAAGGAATGAATATTCCATAAATAATAGAAAGAATTACATCTTGGTTTTCAAAAAAGCCAGAATGAGGTTTGATATAAGCAATAAATAATGTTCCATAATAAATTAACACAACTGTGATATGAGATGTGCAAGTTGAAATAGCTTTTCTTTTTCCTTCTGCTGACCTGATATGTGAAATACTATTAATAATAAAGCAATATGAAACTGCTATGCAGACAAAACAGAGGATCCCAGCTATCAGATCTGTTACAAGTGTAAAAATTTCATTGCTAGTTGTGTCTGAACATGATAATCTTAATAAAGGGGGACTCTCACAAAAGAAATGTTCAATCTCACGATTATTGCAAAATGACAAAGTAAAGGTCAGTGAAGTGTGAGCAGCAGAACTTAAGGCTCCTATAAGCCAAATATCAAGGGATACCTGTACACAGACTTTATGGGTTATAATAATGGTGTAATGTAAAGGTTTACATATAGCAATGTAGCGATCAAATGCCATGCAGGTAAAAAGAAGTAGCTCTGTAATCTCAACCCATGAAAACACAAATAATTGAACAGCACATTCATAAAAAGTTATTGTAAATGAAGCCATTACAAAATTATGCAACATCTTAGGAACTGTGGTGGAAATGCAACAGATATCAAGTACTGCAAGATTAGCAAGGAAGAAGTATAATGGTATATGCAAACCGGAACTCAGAAATATTGTAAGAATTATGGCAACATTCCCAAATAAAGACATGCAGTATATAATAGTAAACACATAAAACAAAAGTATGTCAAATGAAGAATCATGAAGAAGTCCATAAAGAAAGAATAGGTCTGGATGTGATTGATTCCTTTTCTCCATTTACGTTAGGAATCCACAAAAAATTAAAAATCAACATGAAAAAAGTATGTCTGGACAAAATTTAGTGTTATTCATCAACATCAATATATAACTTTGTGGTTCATATAAATATCTTATATTTGCCACTGATGCAGATTCAAGGCACGGTATTCATCAATGAAAAAATATTATATGATTTGCTTTAGTAAATACTTTATTAAAAGATGGGATTAAACATCAGTAACCATTACCAATATGTTAAAGACATAATTAGCAAAATAAATTATCTTAGGAAGTTACCTATCCACCATGTAGCTTTGGAAATAGGAATAATGCATATCCTTGCATACTCCCTTTAGTGTTTATCTAGTTTAGAAATGTGAACTATATTTATATATTATATACTAATATTGCACAAGTTAAAAACAACATACAACTAGACAACATACAATGGCTAAATGAATGCTTGCATTCTATAAATACATATATGATGTACATCTCTGAGGAATGAATCTTTGGAGACCTTATTTATTAGACAATGCAGAAATCCTGTTTATCATTTAAGCTGCATTTTTTATATTCTGCATGGGATAAAATTGTTTTTTAGTTTCCTTTGCTGAATTATTTAAAAAGCACAACTGAACCTTCAGATTAATTCATCTACTTACACAATTAGGCATGATTTGTGATTCATTGTTCAATGAACAATATATCCAAGAGTTCACAAACTATTATGTCTACGTATATACCTATTCCACATTTTTAAAAATCAGCTAGAATAAATTTTGTGACAAATATATATATATATATATATATGTAAAAAAATGTACAAAAATAAAATGTTTTGTTAGAACCAATATTCAGTCTGTCTATTGCATTTGTACAGATCATAAGACTTTGCAAGGCCATTGGCCTTGATTCCACCTACATTCTTACAGTACATTATCTACATTTATGGATTTTCTTTTCGGCATGTTAAATATCAAGTATTTTCATTTACCAATTGCATTAAGACAATCTGACATTATTTGTAATTCATAGTTCTTGCGTTTGTATACAATTTTATAGTTCCTCTTTCTTTGACATAGATCTACTTTCATGTTAAATAATAACCAAGAATAAATAATACCACGTCTTTAGGCCAGCACAAGAACCTTCAATATAATTTATAAGTTATGACTCTAAATTACAGTCGGGTTTAATAAAACTCCATATTTGTATTTGACCACCCACTGTAGATTGTATTATTAGAGGTGTATTTATACCATATAAGCCAAGATTTTTTAAAATTTGAATTGTTGTTGATGTTTTGACACCACATCCCCAAATCATACATATCATACAATCAAAATAATATTAGTAAAAATAATGGCTTTGCTGAATTTGATAGGTTGGAAGGTGCCATTAGAAAAAGAATCTTGGTTTATACTTGGTTTATGGCATGTTCTAGAACTGTGTCTGTCTTTGGTTTTGTTTGCAACACTATACAGGAAGATATACCTTTGTCTACTGGTGGCCAATAACCATACTCAAATAATCATCTAACAGCAAGTTACCAATCATAACCAATTCAGAAGTACAAAATACTTTATCCTATAAAAAGACCCCCTTCCTTTTTACAGGGTAAAGTTTTTGTACTTTCAATAAACAGAGTGAGCCATTATAATTTTATGTTTGCCCCTTTGAAATAAATTGTATGACAATAACACACTGTGTATGTATTTTTTCCAAATACATTTTAATGGCATTCTTGTTCAATCCTGTGTTTTGATGTTTGCAAGGACCAACACACTTTGTGTCCTAGGTTTATGCTTGAGTCAGTGTAGTTTAGCATGTGTTTTAGGTAAAAGAAAAAAAATGGTTTACATTTAAATCAGTTTATATTCAAGGTAACTGTAAGGTCCTGGTCTGGTGCCAGTGCTCAACAAGTGCCCTCTTCACCCACAGCCAGCCACAGCTTGGGAGGCTGCTTCCCTCGTCCCAGCACATGGTTGCCCCCAGGAATTCTGCTCACGCTTAACACAGTACAGAAAATTCCAGTAGAGGAAGTCCAGAATACAGGTGCAGCGGTCATATTATTATTATTATTATTATTAATATTAACCACCTGGGCGTTACACTGATGTCTAGATTTCTGTACCAAAAGCGTTACAGGTTTTCATGAATTTTTTTTTTTTAAATTGTAGACCTGTAACTTACAGAAATATGTCCGAATAGGGGTCTAGTAGATATAATGAATATAAAAAATGTTTGAAACACACAATCATGTAAAAAAAAAAAAAATTACTTTTAATAAAATTAAAGGAAAAACACAAAATTCAGCTTAAACAAGAATACATAAATAAATGAAAAATACTGAAAATGCGATAATTCGGTATACTGTATAGTAATATATTTTTCTAAAACACCTCCCTAGTGTCCATCACATACCTATAGACAAAACCACATAAATATATTTTCTATTATTTTGTATTGGATTGGATACAGGACTTTGTATTCAATCCAATACAAAATGAGAACAAAATTCAAACTCTCATTATGTATTGGATTGAATACAAATTCCTGTATCCAATCCAATACAAAATACATACTTTGTATTTATTTTTAATTGAAACCCATTCATTCATTTTGTATTGGATTGAATACAAACTCCTGTATCCAATCCAATACAAAATGAATGAATGAGTTTCAATTTGAATTTCCCGCACACGCGCCGACGTCATCGCGCACGCACGCACAAGAAACCGGCCAGCTTTTTTTTTCCTGCGCCGGCCGGCTTCTTGTTTCAGAGAGCACCCGGCGCTGGAAGGAGAACGACGCAGGACAATAAGCGGGACCAGGTAAGAAGCCGGCGGAACACAAGATGGCGGCCGGCATCTTACCGGTCCCGCTGGTATAGGAGACGGCACCCGACGCTGGAGAGGGAGATCGACGCTGGAGGACGACGCTGGAACACGGACCCGACGCTGGATGAGCACAGCGGGACCAGGTAAGTGAGATTTTAATATAGTGAGAAAAGTACGGGGTTAACGATAATTGCAACTTTTTTTTGCACGGAAAAGTACGGGCTTAACGGTTGGGAGGTTAATAAACATGATTTATATAGCGCCAACATATTACACAGCGCTGTACATTAAATAGGGGTTGCAAATGACAGACTTATACAGACAGTGATACAGGAGGAGAGGACCCTGCCCCGAAGAGCTTACAATCTAGTAAGTGGGGGAATTTACACACAATAGGAGGGGAGATATGTAGTGGTGGGAAGTAGTGATGGTTTCAAAAGACAGAAGAAGATGGGCAGGCAAGTTTTAAAAAATGAATTTTGAGTAGTCTTTTAAATGAGCGGACAGTAGGAGCAAGCAGAAAAAGACGAGGAAGACCATTCCAGAGTCATACACAGTTAATCAGTCCACTAACCAAGCTATGCAATATGTGTTCCTATTCTAATCAGCACCAAAGTTAGGTCTGTGTAAATATCATGTCGCTTAATTTAGGGAGCAATATTCAGATGTATATTTAAACTGTACCCAGAAAACAAATTTGTGTAAATCTCTCCGCGCTCTGCTCAACCGTACACCTGACACCAGATCCTCCATTTGTAAAATATCGACCACCACATGAAGCCAATGTGTGAGAGTCGGAGGATATGAGCACTTTCAACATGCTAAAATACAGGACTTCGCATCCAATAAATGTTGCACTAAAGCTGATTACCTGTGTACGACCTCTGCATGCATACAGACTCCTTCCAACTTCACCCTTTCTCATTTTCACCTCATTTGGAGCGTATCGTGTCCATATTTTCTGCCCCCAACCCTTCATTGTTGTCTACCGCCCCCTGGCCCAGTTTTCCAGTTTTTGGACAAATTTGCCCCGTGGCTGTCACATATTCTTACTCATGACCTACCCACTCTCATCTTCAGTGATTTTAACCTCCTGTGTGGTAACCCCGAGTGGGGCTTGGGGTAAAAATAAACAGCTGAAAGCGGTAACTTTGAGCCATACTCCGGGGAAGCTAAAAAGGTAATAAATAAAGACTTACCTGTCCCAACAGCGTTTTCCAGTGTCCTGCCCATCAGATACAATCCTCTGGCTGCATCCTCTTCCTTCGATCTGTCCCCCCGCAAGTGCGCTGACGTTCCCCGGGAGTTCCCGGTGACGTGCGTGGGGCCATTGCTAGGGGCGCGGCGGGAATTTCAAATTACTTTTCATTGCATTCCATACAAAATAACTGTATTGAATGCAATACACTGGCTTTATATGTCTTAAACCGGTACATTGTCTTTCATGAAAATATATTTTACAGTATAATATAATAATATGAGAAGAATAAAGTTTGAAACACAAAATCATGTCAAATATTAATATTACATTTATTATTTATATATATATATTTTTATTTATTTAATGTATTATTTTGACATGATTTTGTGTTTTAAACTTTATTATACTCATACTATTATATTATACTGTAAAATAAATTTTCATGAAAGACAATGTACTGCTTTTAGACATATAAATCCAGACAGAAATGAACCGCCCAGAAGGTTAGAGTTGCAGTGGATGACCCCAACCATTCTTCCTCAGCCACACTGCTTTCTATTTTGTTCTCCTTTGACACAGAACATAAATAGCCCCACACATTGCCAGACACAAATTAGATATTGTATTTTCCAAACTTTGCAACCTCTGCCACCTTGACAACTCACCATTTCCTTCTTCTAACCACAATCTCCTCATCTTCTTTCATTGGTGAAGCTGGTTGACCCACCAAACCTGCAATGGATTTATTCAGTCATTTGCTATTTGCTAGCAAATGGTTTAAATCCTGGACCAGATCCATTCCAGGTTTGCTGCATCACCTTGTATCCTCTCCAGCCATGGAGAGCTTTAATAAATCAGGTCCAGTATGTTCAGCCACTTCTAGTTAATACCTTATAATTTTATTAAAGTACATTCAGCTATTTCTAGCTCAAGTAATAATAACTTTTGATACTGCTATGCTTCCTCAATAGTAATGGTCATATTGAACTCAAGAACATTCCAACTCTCCCTTAGCACAAATTTAAATTACTTTAAATTACCCTTGAAATAGTTAGTAAATGTTGCCCAATTCACACATATAGACAAATATGACATGCACTTTTAAAATTCATTATCATGCAAATTGTTTATTAATATACCCTTGGATTCCTAGAGCACTATAGGTTTTATGAATAACAGTAGAAATGGTTTGCTTTCAGACAAACTTCTTCTAATTGTGTGCATATATTTTGGATAACGCTACTAAGATCTGTAATCAACAAGTTTTTTTTTTTTTTTGCAACATTAAAACATGGAAAATACATGAAATTAAACCCTTTGCTCTATTAACTGGCTGAATATAAGAATACATAGGATTCTCCCAGACATTCCTTTGAACATGGTGGGAATCTTCAGTTCCAGGTGTTTCAATGGCATTAACTGATTCCCACCTGGGAATGTTTGAGGGAATGTCAGATTCTCTGTTTTATAAACAAAGCCCATAATATTTATATGCAATATATAATATTTACCTGACTTAGCACCATAATAAAATATAAAAATATCAATATACTTACAGTCAGACTATACATTTCCTTCAATAGATAGTTTTGCTATGTAACAGTTCATTAGAAAACCCAATCGCTTTTTAATAGAAGTTTTTACTTCTTTATTTCTTAAACAGTATATAATAGGATTTAATAAAGGCGTTATCACAGTGTAAAAAACTGCAACTACTCGATTAAGTGTGAAAGCAAAACTTACTTTGGGCCTAACATACATAAATATAACTGTACTATAATAAATAAACACAACAATTAAATGGGCACAACAGGTAGAAAACGTTTTTCTTCTACTGTTAGTGGGTATCTTTAGGACTTTTACAAATATATAAATATAGGAAATCAAAGTCACCAAAAAAGATAATAAAATTACTAAGGAAGCACACAAAAAATCCATCATATCGATTAGGTATGTGTCCGCACAAGAGAGCTGAAGAAGGGGAGGAGAGTCACAGAAAAAATGGTTAATGATATTGCTCCCACAAAATGGAAGTTGAGAGATTAAGACAATGTGTGGGAAGGTTGTAATAAAGCCTCCAATAACAGAGCATATACTAAGACTACAGCACATTGTATAACTCATCAAGGTTGTGTAACGCAGTGGTTGACAGATAGCTAAGTATCGGTCATATGCTATGACTCCAAATAGGAAACATTCTGTAGATCCCAAGAAGAAGAAGAAAAACAACTGCATTATGCAACCAGGGAAAGAAATATATCTTCCATGAGAAGTAATGGTGGTGAGAATTTTGGGAACAGTAACAGAAACATAACAAATTTCCAGAAAAGAGAGATTACGAAGATAAAAATACATTGGTGTGTGCAGGCGTCTTTCTATCCATGTAGTAATGATGATTACAAAGTTACTCATAAGTGTTAACAGGTATATTATCAGTAAGAGCAGGAAGCAAAAAAATTGCATACTTAGAGAACCGGGAAACCCCAAGATTATGAATTCAGCTGGCGTGCTTTGATTAACATACATCTAAATTTAAAAAAATGTATTACGTTTTATCAAATTTATTTTTATATGCTTTATGGGTTGTGGTGGGCTGAATACAGATTTTTAAATTGTTATTTGAGGTGTCTTGGGCATCTGGCCAGGTAGTACAAACATAAAAGTATTTTATAATAATAATTCAAGACCCCAAACTTTATTAAACAGCAATAAAAGTTAAAAAAATATATAAATATAAAACGTTATTAGCTATCAAATCTTTGACAGGATAAAAAAAAATTGTTTGTTCTTATGAAACATTTATAACAATTTTGAATGATAAAATTACCAGGACTGAAAGGAGAAAATTTATATTACAGCTAGTGTTTAAGAAGTCTTGTAGACTCTGTAATCTTCAACTGGAAGCAGTCTTCTTCATATTTCTCATTTTTTTCCATATTTAGTCTTCTGTAGCCACCAATCTCACCCCCTATCCTTAACCCCCAACACATGTTTCCCTTTCACCTGCAGTGATTCCCAACCCAGTGCAGTAATGTATGTGTTTACTTACTTGTGGTAGTGGTGGTGTCCAAGCAGTTAGGTATAGAGCATCAAAGTGTTGTAAATATCAGGATCTGCTCCTACTGGAATCTTTAATGACAACACAGAAGTTTTTCCTATGCTGGGTACCAACTGATGATTTCTAAAGGCAATGTCTTGATCACTCTTTAATAATTAACAATAATAACATAACTGACCAGTTGGTGGGTGTAACACTCTTAACTCTTTCAAGTTGAACCCCTCAAAACTGCATCAGATGCTAGGACTGTGGTCTCCCTTTAACCCAAATTCACTTCATCTTCTTATTGTCAGACTGAATTGATCTTTCACAGAATTAAAGTATATATTTATGCATATTTATTACAAAATTTCTCCGAAAAATGTTGTAGTTCACTATGACTATTACAATAATGCAAGGTAATAAAGGAATGTTTTTTCTTTAAAACATATAATAAAATCTCTTGTCTTGAGACAGAGAATATAAAAAGTTTACCATAATGGGTTTTCTCTTCTCACTTTTTATCCTTTTATAAAACTGCATATAATTCCCCGTGGCTTTCAAAGGCAAAGAATTGATTTTATAAAATAGATCCTCCTGGAATATATAATATAATTTCATCAAAATAATTGCTAAATATTCTATAAATAATCTGTTTACCTCATCTCCTATGAGCCAATATTATTGCAAGCAAAATGTTTAAACCTGTAAAACAAGTCCACCAAAAACTTGAAAAAAACAGAACATTGTGTTCTAGGTAATATTTTGGGTGTTGTCATTGTATCATTTAAATGAAAACAATATAATTATATTTCAAAATAGCTGTCAATTCTCTCATTTTGCTAAATATTAACCAACTGTAGCAGGGGTAGGAGAACTTAGAGAGATAGGGATCCCTTCTCACTTCCCTGTGATGCTTGAAGATCTACCATGATATGTGATTTCAGATATACTTCGGAGCATAGTTTGCAATTTGCTACGGTCATGTGTAGGTTTTAAATTAGGATCACACAATTTGAGTTGACATGCATTTTTCATGCATTGATGTGCATTTTTTCAGAGGAGAAAACCAATGTAGACTTTTATCCTTTTTGTAATAAAAGAATTACAATTTTGTGTTACACTTTTTTATTTTTTTGGAATCTAAAAAGTCTAAAAAGTCAAATTTTTTTGGCTCTCATTGTTCACTTTTATTATTTTTTTTTGAGACCTACACAGTCACAGTTTTTGCCTCTACCTGTACCACCCCATACTCTGTTGTACTATAGCTCACATTGGGGGAGTACACATGCAAGAAAAGGCCACAACACAAATCAAGAGCTTAAATGAATTATTGGAGGAGATGGGCAAAGCAGAGCTACTATCTACCTGTCTGGTGGTTGCCAACCCTGAATTACAGGATAAACCACCTAGGGTAATTTTTATTTTACTGTTAAAGTTATGTATGACAGATTATGGTCAAGAATGACTACTAAGGTGTTGGGAAGGTGACGTTTATCAACTATTATGGGGACTGGGGTGGTCGTACGCTCCAGGGGAAACTGATAAGGAATAAAGTCAGCCTTTAGGAGGCTGATAAGAATATTCCTCTGTTGGGTCTGGAGTTTGGGCTGCAGAAGAGATTGCCGTGTCCACAGCCTGGCCACCAAATCTATTACTTCACCTGTCAGAATACCTGGATCATCATAAGTGGCCTAGGAAAACCCATAGGAAGTGTCTGTGTCTGTGCTAGGAGTTTGGGGAATTCTGTAACCTTTATTTTGCTGCTCTCTGCAAAGATTGCTACAAAGTTTTCTTGAAACAAATGAGTTTTAATATGAGCCACTGCCAAAATAGAGAATCAAACAGAGACGTTTTGGATTGCTGCTGTTTGTTCAAAATATGATGATGCACAGCATTATTATGCTAATGTGCTAAAGTTAGATACAAGTTAACTCCTGTCTGGCTTCTAAATGTTAGGAGAGGATTATCTGTCCTGCGATCCCATGCAGTAAGCCAAAGTGGTTCAGTGCACCCTGTTTATTCCCGCCGAAGGCATCCCTTACAGCAACAAAGGAGATTAGGAAATTAGTTAGGGCCCCTAACCCCTACAGCATCCCCATTTAGCTTTAGATCTTTAGCTGTTAATTAGGGCCCCCTGCCCCTACAGCATCCCCATTTAGCGTTAGATCTTTAGCTGTGAATGTTCTTAGTATCTACTTCGCTGAGACTGTATGCAGCTGGAGGGCAATTTAGACTAAGTGCTGTAGCCAATGAGTGCTTTAGTTCCTGATTCATATGATCCTGCCCTGCCATTGGCTATTGGCCATTTATAGGTTCTTAGCTCCCAGGCACCAGTTGCCCATTGTAGCATTTAGCCTGGCTGATCTGCCAGTGGTGTGACCATTTGTTGGAATTGCTGTTGCTGGCTTGTTTCTTGACCCTGTGATTGTTCGCTGTCTGGACCAGACCTTTGCCTGTGACACAATTTTGCTTGTATTATCCTTGAATACCTTGCTTGGTGGACTGATTTCTTGTGTATTTTCCTGGCTTTTTTCATGGACTTTCCTCTTTGGACTACAGTATACTGCAATATCAGTGGATTACCTGGTTCATGACCCTGGACTGTTTGATGTCCTGTTGTGTCCCCAGTCCTTCTCTTTTTGGTTGCTGATGCTCCCCCAGTCCTTCTCCAGACACCAACCTTTGCACATAAAAGTCCTAGGGGCAACCGTGTGCTGGGACAGCTAACCTTCCGAGGCTAAGCGGGGACATGCTTTAGATGAGGAGTGTGGTGTTAGATTGAGGGACTGGTGTCTGCTGGGCACTGGGGATAAAAGTATTTGTCTTCTCCTTATTCTTTACCTATGAGTTAGGGAAAAGTGATATGCTTTTCCAACATATTAAGGCAGGTTCCCTGATTCCCCAGCAATTTTGGTGACAATACTATGTTCATAGGCTATGCAATTAGCTGGAAAGTTCGGCAGCTGGCTTAAATATAGACATGCAAGTATCAGGTAAGGTCTAACTTTATAAAAAAACTGAGCAGGAATCACACGGAAGTGTACTTATACAGGACAAAGACTACAGCCCATTATCATACTATGATAGAAGTGGCAAAGATTTAAATGTGGAAACACAAGATGATTTTTTTTTTGTTAAATTTAGTTTAGACTTAACTATTTGAGTCTTCTTAATGAGGTGTTTGTATATAATAAATTATAATTGAGACTGAAATGGATACATTTCAAATGTATAGACTTGCTTGATTGCTCTATGTGTTTTGCAGCCAGGGGCCACTTCATAGGGAAAAAAAAGCTATTCGCTTTTAAAAGGGATTGTAAAAAAAACCTTACAAATAAGCAATAGGGATGAGCGAGCATGTTTTTAAAACTCGATCTTGCAGTGAATTTGGCCGTTCGCGCTTACCAAAATTGTAAGCGAGAATGGCTGGTGTAAATTCGCCAAACGAGATAGAATTTCCATTATTTTCAATAATCATTAATCAGCTCAGTGTGCGATCCCTGGCACTCGAGGTTAAATGGGGACAAGTCTCCCCATTCAAAACCTCTAGTGCTTTCTGATGAGGAAAGTAAAATCCTGATGACGCTCAAGCGGTGCGCCGAAATTGCGCGGACCCATCAGAAATGCGAGGAAATTTTCACGAGAATGCATGAAGCATTCTCACTCATCCCTAATAAGCTATTACTCCTAAGTTCCAGTTCCCAGTGCAGCAGAACAAAACTGCAGATTGGCTCCCTAACATTCCAGTGATTTTCTCTATTTAAAGATATAAACAGAGCCCTGACTAAAAGTAAAAACCATGGCACTAAAATGACTGCTGGTGACTTTTATAGGGTCTGGGCTGGGGCATATATCATGTAATCCACGTGTACAACAGCATGCTTGTCAGGCAGTCAGAGTGAACTGTGGTTGCCAGAACTTCCTATTTCTCCCCTGGCTGGTCCTTGATGCATAAGGAGCAAAACTGAACTGCATAAGCAATGTTCAGACTATACATTTGATTTGATGGGAGGCCTGAATGTCAACAGCAACAGTACCTCAAACCAACTCAAGCAAAAACAAAATAAAAATACCCTCTATGAAAAAATACAAAACAAATAAAAAATAATAAAAAAAATTAAAACAGCAGCTCTCTTCTCATCCCTAATACTAAGTCAATTCAATCAAATTACTCAAAAGAAGTAACAGAAAAAAGAAGACCACTATTTAATCATTTACTAAATACATTTGTTAACAGGGAGATGAATAACAAGCTAATTTATGACTATTTTAGGATTTGTTGCATTTTCTTTACCACAGGCTTTAGTGGTCAGGACAATGGGCCTGATTTATTAAAGCTCTTTAGCAAGGATACAGCAAACCTGGAATGGATTTATTCAGTCATTTGCTATTTGCTAGCAAATGTTTTGAATCCTGGACCAGATCCATTGCAGGTTTGCTGGATCACCCATCTTCACCGATGATGTATCCTCTCCAGCCTTGAAGAGCTTTAATAAATCAAGCCCAATGATTCTAGACCATGAGGCAGCGATTACTAAACTATCCATTATATCCATTATTTTAACCAAATGTTAGGTTAAAAGTGTTTTAAATGATAATATGTGGGAGTTACATGATTTGTTTTTTAATTCTTTGTAAGTATAATAAAAAATGACTACTAAAAGTGTAAACACTTTAGTTTGATTTTATAGTTTTTACTTTTATACAATTTTACTTTGTTATATATTTAGACAGCACATTGAACTCTGGGTTTCTTTTTAGCTAAGACTATCCTAGATCAGTGGCTAAAGGGCACATTTTTAAATGTTGCTGAATGAGTAAGAACAGTGATTTATCTCTACTCATTCATACATTCCCAAAAAGGGCTATACAAAGTTTCAATCTGGGACAAAGTACCGGTATGCTACTATAATTGTGTTGTCTCTTTAGAAAACCCATTATGCATGTACTAAAAGAATATCTGGGAAACCTTTTTTTTAAATACATATAGTACATAGCAAAAATAAACAAACAAATAAATAAATATATAAACACAATTAAACACAATTGAACGCTCACCATCATGATATACTATTAAAGATTCAACCTTAGGAAAGTTGTGCAGCTTTTTGAAGAATAAAAAAAAACAATCAAGCATTAGAAAAAGCATAGAAAAAATGTTTGCTACTCTTATACTATTATCTTTTTTTTTTGTAATTTTTTTTAGGAGATCCACATGTTAAAGGCATACTAAGACAAATATAGGTTGTATGTTTTATGTTTATGTTGTTTTTTAAGCATTGTAGCTTTAATATTTTTTATCAAAATATAAATAAATATGAACAAATGAATGTACTTTCATTTTGATCTTCAAAATATTATCTACATAATTATAAACAATCCTCAGTTTGATTTATTATTTCTATTTTCAAAAATCATGGGCACTAATGGAACAATTGCGTTGTTTGTTACGATTTACTCAAGGGCTTCAACAAAAATTTAGGGAATTGAGATTATTTAAATACTCTCACATGTATGATTCCCTCGACTTCAAAAAACGTGTAAATAGAGGGCAAGACATAACACAGAGTCCTCTTGAATGAGACTTCACTTCATTATCTGCGGTAAGAGAATAATTTATTTTATACATCTAAAGATCCACTCCTAAGATGTAATGTAATATTGTTATCAAGCATACAAAATTTTTATATTTGTATAAATCTAACATTTTTTAACTGTATTTGTTGTCTGCTTTTTCATAAAAGGTGAGTCTATCTATTTTAATTGTATATTTTGGGTTTTTATATACCGGTTTATATTAATAGTTTCATTTGTTAACTTTTTAGTCTGATTAGACCTTCTTTTTAATCCTGGTATTCAAGGGCAATTGACTGTTCTTTTGAACTGGATTAAGCAGTGGATTTGTGGTAGGTTCAAAGGGGAGTAATGAATATCATTTTTATATGATCCTGAAAAGTATGTTATGTCTTTAGGCACCTTTAGTTTCTCTGATGATATCAAAGGTATAAAGCCAACATATGTTTGCTTCAGTGTAACAATTTAACAAATTTTTGCTAACCATTCTTTCCATAGCAAAAAGCTATTACGATATGAAATCTAGTAAAATGTTGCTTTTCACCCTTTATTGGAAAAAATGTTAGCTTTTTATGTTCTGATAAATATTCAGATAAATATAATCTTGGCATTAGATGGCATTAGTTTGCAGACATGTTTATGTATTTTAAATGTTGCTTATGTTATTCTTACAGGCTTATACAATCAATAGCATAGAATGTACAATGAAACCACTGTGTCTGAATTTATTCTCCTTGGACTTTCCATTCCTCCAGAACTGGAGGTAGTTTTTTTTTCTGTCTTTTTTCTTATGTACATAATATGCATGACTGGAAATCTTATAATAATTATTATAACAAACATTGATCCAGCACTGAACACACCAATGTATTTCTTTCTTAGTAATCTTTCCTTTTTAGATGCAGTATGCACAACATCCACTATCCCAAACATGTTGGCCCATTTCTTTTCTAAACACAAGGTTATATCATTCCAAGGATGTGTTGTACAAATGTTTGTATTTACTGCTGCAATGGACACAGAGTTTCTCTTATTGACCATTATGTCAATAGACCGTTACCTTGCAATCTGTAATCCTTTGAGATACAAGACTATTATGAGCAAAAAAGCTTGCTTTTTTATGTCCGCTGTGGTGTGGACATTTGGATTTTGCAGCTCAACGTATCACACATCAAGTACATTTCGTCTATCTTTTTGTGCATCTAACAAAATTAATCACTTTTTTTGTGAAATTCCACAACTGCTTGCATTATCTTGCTCTGACACAAGTATTAATGAGCTAGTTCTCATTGTTACCGATGTTATTTTAGGAGTATTTTGTTTTATCTTTATATTTGGGTCCTATTTATTCATTATTTTGGCAGTGTTAAAAATACGCACAGCTGCAGGAAAAATGAAAGCTTTCTCAACTTGTGCCGCCCATATAACTGTTGTGGTGTTATTTTATGGCACATTAATATTTGCCTACTTTAAACCCTCTACTGGAAATTCATCCAACATGGACAAAGCAATTGCTGTTCTTTACTCCATAGTTATTCCAATGCTTAACCCCATATTATACAGTCTAAGAAACAAAGAAGTTAAGGAATCTGTTCAGAAAATAATATTTAGGAAAATACATGCAAATTAGTTATTGAATACAATAATGCATGCATTTTCTATATTTATGTCATGTGAAAGACACTTGCTGTATGTTTTATTTTTTTTTTAATTAAAACCAATTAAAACATGTATGGTAATAAAGCTATTTTTTTTGCACGTGTTTGTATGTGTTTTTTATTTTTTGGGCATGACCTGATATAACGTGGAAATAATCACATTAATTCAGTAGTTAGGCTAACAACAAAAGAAGGAAAAAAAAACACAACAGTGGACCTGTCGATCAAATGCTAAAACAAATTACAACATGTTATTTTCCTTGCATGTGGCGTATATTCTGAAATTGTATTGTAAGGAGCTGTTTGAACATCTGTGAGGTTATAACAAGTGACTCAAAGCTGAAGAAGAAACTAAGTACACCTCATGATTCAATAGCCTTTTAAACCACTTTTAGCAGCAATACCTTAACATATTTCTGTATGATTTTATCAGTCTCTCACATTGGGCCTGATTTATGCTCTCCAAGACTGGAGAGGATACACTTTCATTGGTAAAGCTGGGTGATCCAGCAAACCTGGAATAGATTTCTTAAAAGTAATTTGCTATTTGTTAAATCAGGCCCATTGCTGTATAGGAATTTTGGCCCACCCGCCTTTAAAACATTGCTTCAGTTCTCTGAAATTTCTGGACATTTGTTTATGCACAGCTGTCTTAAAGTCTTGCCACAGTTTACTCCACAGTTTATTGGTTTGGGGACTGAACTTTGACTGGGCTATTACAACACCTTGGTTATTTTCTTTTTCAGACATTCAGTTGAAGATTTGCAGGTGTTTGGGATCATTGTCCTGTTATATGAACCAATTTCAGGCATATGTTAGGTGTCACACAGATAGGCACACATTTAACTCGAGAATATTATAGTATGCAAACAAATCAGGGTCCACTCAGTGGCTGTAGGATACCCAGGTCCTGTGACTGCAAAACAAGCCCAAATCATTATTCCTTCCTCCACTGTGCTTGACAGTTAGTAAGAAGTGTTTATCCTGATATACTGTGTTTGGTTTTTGCAAAACGTGGTGCTGTGCATTATGGCCAGATATCCCTATTTTGGTCCTGTCTGTCTAAAGCAGTGGTCGACAACATTTTTGGACTAGCGGACCACTAAATTTTCCAGCTCTGGACCGCGCATGGGCGGGGAGCCATGTGTCACTCAAAGGGGAAGAAACTTCCCATTTAGAGACGTTATGAAGCCAGAACCCACCCACTTTCTAAACGGAAGTCTGAGTCTGCGATGTGGGAGTGGGCGGTTTGTGTCCAGAGACACAACCTCCCTACTTCCCTGAGCCTGGAATTCATACAGGGGACATGGTCTATGGCTCTGGCCGGTGCGTTCCTCCAGCGGGGTCCTTCTCCTGACCCTGTTTAGGAGTACACCGGCCAGTGCCGCAGACCCCAAAATTTTCTCTGCCGGTCTAAAGGACATTGTTCCAGAAGTAATGTGGTACATTCAGATGTACTTTAAGCTGTGTTGCTATGGTCTTTTTAGAGAGAAGAGGTTGTTTCCTCATTACCCTTCCAAGCAACTCATACTTGTTCAGCCTATTTCTTATTGCACTGCCCTGCATTAACATTTAACATAATAACTGAGGCCTTTTGAGTCTGAGATGTTTTTTTTTGCATTGCACAGTCAATTCCTGGGTCGTGGGAAAATTGGTAACTATCCTAAATGTTTGAAGTATGGACTTGTTTGGCCTTTCCCATTTTGATAGAAAGCAACAATTGGTTCTCTAAGTTAATTTGGCTTGCTCCTATTTTCTGCTCCTTTAACCTCCCTAGCGGTCTAATTCCGTCCAAATTTCCATGCAAAAAAGCAGTAATGTTTTGCATGGAAATTTATTTTCCATTGAAGGGTGTAAATCTTAGGCATAACTCACTGATATTTAATAAATTTAATAATAAACTTTAAATAACAAAACCCAAAAATCTGTTGAAAAAATAAAAAATATTTAAACATGTAATGTACCTGTAAAGTAGCATATATATTATATAAATAACTAAATTATGTATATATTTTTCGAATATTTCTTTGTATTACAAAAATATTTGAATTTTCCACCGATCCTCCCGCCCGCACCGACGCATGTACTGCCGTCACCGGGAAACCCCATAGATCTCATCTCTGCACTTCGCACCTGGAGATGGGAGAAGCAGGACCTGCGGAGACCAGCAGGATGACGGGGGACAGTGACAGAGCAAGATAAATGTTTTTTTTTTTTAGTTAAAAGTGACCCTGCGTTGCATTTAAAATCCCCCCCAAGTCACACTCGGGAATACCACTAGGGGGGTTAAAAGAGCTCTTAAAACCCATCTTTTCAAACTTGCTTGCCCGTCTTGCCGCCTATACATCTGTTTCGTAAACTCTTACTACTCACCATTCCATTTCCCCCCCCCCTATTGTATGCTGCTTCCCTACCTCTTATAATGCAAGCTCTTCTGGACAGGGTCCTCTCCTCCTTCTGTGTCACTGTCTGTGTCTGTCTGTCATTTGCAACTCCTATTTAATGTACAGTGCTGCATAATATGTTGGTGCTATATAAATACTTTTCTTAAACTAATATTATTATTATTATTATTATTATTATTATTATTATTATTAATAATAATAATAATAATAATAATATTAATAGTAATAATAATGTATTCTAATGTCCTCCTTGGAATTGTGTTAACACACACCTAAATACTCCAGACCAGCAAAAACTGCATAAACTTCTGCTTTTATTGGGGTTATCACATTTGCCAATGATCAGGTACTCTTACTCTCTCTTACCCTCTGGGTAAGGTAAGGGTGTACCTCATTATTCACATACTAATGTGAAATAGCTAAATTTTCATGTAAAAAAAATCACAGTTTACACTCAAGTACATACAGTACTTCATCGTATAGACACAGATAAAACTTATAAAACACTTTTAAATCTTACGGTAATCAAATAATTAGAGAATTCCTCAGATGTGCTCTAAAATGGGGGATAATATATAATAATCCTTACTGTTACAGATTATAAAGTATTAAAATAACTACAATGGTATCATTATTTTGTAGAATTTAATTTTTTGAATCTGTCTGTGGCCATCCATCAATATTTATTTTTATACTATTAATTTCAAGGACAAAACAAGGGGAAATCAGTTGTGTAGTAATGTCAAAAACAAAAATGCTATTTATTAATGTTATCGGTAAATTTATATTTTTTAAGTATCTAGATTTACAGTATAAACATTACAAGACTCATATTTTGATTTAGATAATGGTAACAATTATCCTTGGGGGTCATGAAGGATTTTGATGCCCAGTCACCTTCCTCTAGACTAATGCTAGAGGTTTGATAAAATTTAAAATGTTAAAATATAAGAATACCTGTTTTAAGGAACTTTAAGGAAAGTTTAAGGAAAGGAACTTTAAGGAAAGTTTAAACAGGAAGATCCCAGCAACAAGAAAAGAAGCTGGAAAATGTTGCCATAAGCGCAGGAGACACTAGAGTTACAGAAAACACTGCAGTCACAGGAGGTAAAGGATCACAAAAACTGTGTTCTGTTGTAATCTTGTATATTGTTTGTATAAAGTTTGTATTGGGTTTAGATTTTTTTTTTAAAGCAGAACCTACAATACTTACCTGTTGCTGAGTACCCTGGCAACCAAAGCTGAAGCTGCACATGTGCAGTTCAGCTTTTTTAATAGAAATGCAAGCCAGAACATTCAAGCAAGTAGAAGGGAATATTACAGAAGGGACATCATCTGTCTTTTCTGCAATAAGTATCTTCCTAATCATGTTTTTAAAGTAGAACTTTAGTTTTGCTTTAAATTGTATCCCTCTCTTTTAAATAAAATCATAGGAGAAAATAACATTGTTTTATTGAGACGTATGTTATAAATACTATATGAATAATGGAATTAGGAGTAATAAGGCCCAGTGGAACAATTAAGGATTACTTGTATGCAAGTAGAGTTAAGTGGGCTGGATCCTTCTATAAATCCCTGCACAAAAATGTTTTTCTGCCCACTTGAATGAATTTATAAAAGACTATAATTCAATATTTTGAAATATATATTCATACATGCATTGATACCTTTTAGTGCTTCTTTAACATACAGCATATGAACAATTTTTTTTTCGCAAAGATTTAGCAATTTGACTTTTCTACTGCACCTCTTTTTATTGCACATGTAATGCTTGAAATGTCCAAACAAAGAAATGTAACTCATTTTCACTAATCTATATTTTACATTTAGCAAGAATTTTTAACTAAGTTGGTAAACTTATGATATGATATTGCAAAAGCGGAAGTGTCGCTTGCTGAAAAGCTTTACTTTATATTTAAGCATCAGGATCTAGTGTTAGAATAGCGATGGTTGAACAGAGGAACATGACCATAGTAACCCATTTTAAGCTACTGGGATTTCCTTTACATCCATATGCAATTGTTCCAGTCTTCTGTCTTGCTTTACTTTGCTATATTGTCACTATAACTGGAAATATTCTTATCATTTCAATAGTGTGGCTGAATAGGAAACTTCAAAGACCAATGTATTTTTTTCTGTGTAACTTGGCTATCATTGATATTTGTTTTATCACTACCACAGTACCAAACTGGTTAAAGGACATCCTCAGTAAAGAAAAATCTTTATCTGTATTTGCTTGCTTAGCACAGTCATATTTTTTCTTTCTCTCGGGCACAGCTGAATTTCTAATCTTGGCTGTAATGTCTGTTGACCGATACCTAGCAATCTGCTTCCCCCTGCAGTATGCTACTGTTATAAATAGAGTCTTTTGCATTAAAGTGACAATTGGAGTATGGCTTGGTTCATTTTCTTCAATATTTTTTACCTCTTACTTGATAATGACCTTAAAATTTTGTTTTTCTGAGATTAACCATTTTATATGTGATGTAGGTCCACTCTTGAAGAATGCCTGCATAAACACAGCACACATTGAAAAATGTGTGCTTGTTTCATCTTCTGTTGTGATTATTTCTTTTCTTGTGACTTTTATATCTTATATAAATATCATTATTGCAGTTGCAAAAATTAGTTCTAGGCGTAAAGAGAGAATCATTTCAACATGTTCTTCTCATGCTGTAGCAGTATCTCTTGTATATGGTAGCTGCATGTTTATGTATTCCCAACCAAAAAATCATAATTCTTTTAGATACAAATATGTGTCCATTATGAATACTGTCATAGTTCCTATGTTAAACCCTTTCATTTATACCCTAAGAAATCAAAATGTTAAAGAAATTGTCAATACCAAATACCTGAAACACTTGAAGATGCAATAATAGTAATATTAGGCCTTCAAAATCACCAGCTCTTGGAGAGCCACTTGGAGACGGGGTAGAATGGGGTATTCACATCATGGATGTACAGCTGACAAATCTGCAGACTCTCTGCAGACACTACAGATTGCTAATAAGTCAGTATAAACCTAGAGCAATGTTTTTATATCTATACCACTAAATTGTGTCAGTTCTGAAGGCAAAATGGGGTCAAATTTGGCACTAGGCAGGTATTTCTCTGTATTTTTCATTTACAGTATCAGTGTTACCACAGTAGGCATCAAGTACAATGTACTATAATGTTTATGTTCAGAAAAAGCTTTTAACAGTTAAGCAATAAAACATATGAAAAAAACACAGATGTGGTAGGTAACATATGTAACACAGAGATATGTTGTAATATTTATGTTCTATAGGGCAAAACATGTAGATATCTGCAATCATTGAAGGGTACATTGATGCTAAAGTTTGTGTCTATATTTGGGTATTTTGCTGAACAGTAAAACAAAGTCAGGTATTATAATATTAAAAACAGGTAAAAGGTTTATATTTTTACCTTCATTGCCCTAAAGACGCTGATATGTTTGTATACTATGGTGATCTGCTTTGTAATTGGACTCGTGTAACGTGGTATTAGCTATAAAATGGGCTTTATTGAATAAACTGTGGGTAAATAGAAAACAACACATTGCAATTCAGTGCAACCTTAAGTATATATAAAATTTGTTGAAAGGAATGTAAGGATGTAGCTGACTAAGAAAAACCTGGATACCACTTGCAAACCTGCAACTGTCCACTGATCAGTTGTAATTACTGTTGCCCATGATTGGGTCCACCTAGGGCCCTGGTACTGCTCTAAAAACTGTGATGGCTCCTGTTTACTCCCAGTCCTCAAAGAGGTTTGACAAGGTTGGGCTGCAATGTCCTTAATGCCTTTTTACTTTACCTTGAGTCTAATGAACATCTTCCGTCTCTTAGCTACAGGCCTGTTTCAAGAACTGGGATAAGAAGGCAATTGACTGGGGTTCCAGATCAATTAAAATGCAAGATTGTGTCATTGGATAACCCTAGCAATAAGGGCTTTGGTTGGGTCCACAGCTCCTATTGGCTGAATTGACTGCTTGTTATAACAGGGGGGCTGCAGAGTGTTTGCGGCAATGAAAGACACTACTTTCTGTAGGATCCTCAACTTTCATGGTCACTAGGAACTTCCTACTCATACCAATAATGTCAAATGATAAAAAGTGGCTATGTACTGCAACAGGGAGCTCAGAAAGGGTACTTAGGGTATTGCTCTGCTCCCTAAGCAATCAGCGGAGCTTTACTATGCTGACAGCTCTGCTCCCCTGATCCTGGAGGCAATACGAGGGCAATAGAGGTTGAATGGAGATACTATCTCCATTCATACCTCTACTGCTCTGTGATTGGCTGAGGAAAGGGAAACCCTGATGATGCTTGAGCTGTCATCAGGGTTTCCTATTTCTCAGCCAATCACAGAGCAGTAGAGGTATGAATGGAGATAGTATCTCCATTCATCCTCTATTGCCCTCCTTTTGCCTGCGGTTACAGCTAATTGAAGGCACCTGCTTTCCACGGTCCAGGAATCCCACAATGACATTATGATTCATAATGTCATTGTCGGATAACCTGTAAAAAAAAAAAAAAAAAAAACAAGTTTAAAATAAAAAACAGGAAATAAATAATTTTTTTTTTTTTTCTCCCGAATTTTTGCTGTCGAATGCAGCAAAATTCGGTTCGGGTCTACCCGAATTCGAACAGCCATATTCGGGTCGAATATAGGGACAACCCGAATTCGAACATCAACACTAGTAATTACCACCAGGGGGTCAAACTGACCAATGTGCAAAAAAACCTCAGACATCATGATGAAGATCAATCATTGTCTCTGGTTAGCAAACCTAATTTTCTTTTCTAAGTCTATCCAAAACAAGTAAAAAGTTTTTTTGGCTTGACGTCAGTTTTCTATTTTAAAGAAGTGTGAACTATGTATCATTAATATTCCTTGGTGCATTTTAATTAGATTATTTTAAACAAGCTATGTTATTTTGGGTGATAATCTCTATCAAGAGAGGATATACAATATTTTAAGATATACTGTCTATAAAAATACATTGACTGGTGATTTGTTTTCATTTCTTTTTCACATGGATATCTAGCTAAAGGAGTGCACATAGAAATAATTGATTTAATTTTTTTTTAATTTTGGGTATTCTCATTGAACTATATTCTTTTTGAGAAAATGAAACGTTACAGTTTCACAAGCAGAATTAGCTAAAATAGTATTTTTATTTGAAAGCAAATTTATTTGTATGTATACCAGTTTAAAAATACTGTGGAACTGTACAAACAATTTGAAAAACTTTGATATAAAAGGAAAAAGTCAAAAGGTAAGTTAACTAAAAATCCATAGGTATTTTTATTAAAATATTGTTCAGTACAATTTTAATTAGCCATATAGTTTGAAAGTAATTCTTAAAACTGAAATTATCTGATTAAAGTAACAGGCTGTACACTGGACATTGTACATATCAATCTCAATATGATTAGAGTTTGGGTCCTTATAATTATTTCATAAATTATTTGTTGAAGCAATCTTAACCAGCATGAGCTTTCCCCTTCAGTACATAAGAGTTATCTGCCATAGTATAGTGCCATCCTTCCATGAGCTGATCAGTCTTCCCCAGCAGTGCCTCAGTCCCTTTGACTTTCCAGCCTTTACAATGCTTTTTTTTCCTCTCACAACCAAGCTGCTCATTTAGGATTTCTGGCTCATCTGTGCCACTGCCCATCATCTCAGCTCTCCAAGGCCTTTTCTCTAGCTATGTAATACCCCAAGTTGTATGACCTTCTCTATGCCCAGGCTTTCTTTCCATGCTGCACTTGCCGATCCCTATCAACAGTCAGGGCTTTGTTCCAGCTGTGGTTGAGCCATTTCAGGTTTTCTATTTCTCCCCCATATATGTAATACACACAAGGGCTGAGGGTGCAACAGTGACTAGTGACTGTGTGGCATCTCCAGTGCATCAATATTGCATTGCATCCATAGGATCAATATTGCCCCCAATGAAACAAAAAGTCCAAAATAATAAAAAAAATATGGTTATAATGCTGAAAATAAAGATCCCTATACTTGTGTAAAGCTTTGCTAAATTTGCATTAACACTACATTTGTTAATCTTTCCTGTCATAAATGCTAGGTACTTGGTTGTCAAACTGAGTCAGTGATTTTATTTCTTTCTGAAGAAAGAAACAAAATCATTAAAGGAAGTATTCAAATATTTTTAATTTCTAGCAGTTAAGTCACAAACTCACAAGAACCAGGTAACTAGTATGTTTACAGTACATGTGAGCCCTAAAAGAATGTCATCTAAATAATTTGCATGACTAATTGCAAATGATGCAATATAGAGCTGCTGACCTCCTAAAGTTTCTTTGTGTTCACTTCCACTCTACAAATAATCCAGAAATGACTGCATGGCAGTTATTGGTTGGTGTACTTCATAGAAGGATTACTAGAAATTATTTATTTAAATTTGCAGTTAAAAAAATGAATAAAAATAGCTTTTAAAATTATATTAATGTAAAACAGACATAGGGCACGATTTTTGAAAGCTCTGCAAAGCTGGAAATAATACACTTTCATCACTGGTGATCCAGTAAACCTGGAATAGATCTAGTCCAGGTTTCAAAACATTTGCTAGCAAACTGCAAGTTACTTTGAACCAAACTATTCTAGGTTTGCTGGATAACCCAATCCAGCACAATTGCAGGAGCATTTCCTAAAACACCAATAGGGCTCCTGCCCTATATGGTTAAAGAAGAAATTAATTTACAGTATATTATTATTATTATTATTATTATTATTAATATACAGTATTATACATAAGTATAAAGAAGAAATAGGACGTTTCCAATGTGACAATTTCTAAATCTAAACAGATATTTCCCTTACTATAGAACACAGGGAGTAAAGGGAGTAAAGGGAGGGAGTTTTTACTATTTCCAATCCAACCACTACACCAAATTCGAAAAAAAAATGTTTTGGTCCTAGTTATACTTTAAACACACACACACACACACACACACACACACACACACACATATATATATATATATATATATATATATATATAAAACTGAAAGGTTATGGCAATGATTTGTAAGCTGACCTTTTAGCTCTACTCTCTGCAGAATTGCCAGTAATAAAATAACAGATAAATAAAACAAAGACTTTATTACAACATGGAATGCTGCTAAGAGTTAGGAAAGGCCTGAATGTCTGTTTTTTTAAGGAGTACTGCTGTGGTTGACTGTTGTCAACCAGTCTTCAACCAACCTTTAACCCTGGTTAATATTGGAAAAGATGCGAGCAACTAAAATTTCTGTTTTTTACAGGTGCTTGGCTGTAGTGCCATGTTGGTGCATTTTTGAGACACTACATGCTGCATCTCAATGCATTCTTTCATTCCATCTGCTTCCTTTTAAACTGTCAACATAAGCCAGGAGACCACACGGTTCCACAACCACACATGAACGCCTGCAAAGAAAGGGAGACTGCTCTGGGCATCAAGTACAGGTAGTCCCCAAGTTAAGGACATCTGACATAGGAACGACTTCTAGATATAAACGGGGCTACCCTGCTCGTTCCTGTGCAGGACGGAGGCTTAATAGGGGGAAAGGGGCGGTTTGCATGACTTGCAGAAGAAATCTTTTGCTAAACACAGCTGGGACACAGTTCTGAAACTCTGCAGTTATTTTTTTGCATATCAAAGCACAGCTTGCTCCAGAATGTTATTGAATGTCTAGGCTCCATAAAGTTTTTTTTTTTGCTATTATTGTGATTACCTCACAGTGAGGATTTTATACAGTACCTGACACCACACTGCCTAACATTATGTTGAAACAAACATCTGTCCTAATTGCATTTATTAAAATAACGTACCTCCTCCGACTTACATACAAATTCGACCTAAGAACAAACCTACAGTCCCTATCTCGCATGTAACCCGGGGACTACCTGTAGTTGAAAAAAGATGGCAGGGAGCAGTGAACCATTGCAGCACTGTTTTGAACAGGAATTGAAAGGAAAGGGTTGTGGACATAGAATAATAAACCACTAGCATGTTTTGAATTGTTTCATCCTGATTACCCTGTATTTTATTAACAATGGTACACCTTTCTCATAATCTACATAAAATACTACAGATTACCACTTCAGACCACTTTAATAGAAAAAAATTCAGAATGAAAAATATAACTATGGTTGCAGAATTTACTTTGCTGGGTTTCTCTATATATCCCAAACTAAGAATTCATATATTCTTTTTGGTGTCACTATTCTATATTATGACCATGGTGGTGGATCTCATAATTATTTTGCTGGTCTTGCTGAATAGTAAAATGCAGAAGCCTATGTATTGTTTCCTAGCTAACTTAGCCGTCATTGACATTTGTTTCGTCAATACCACAATACCAAACTTGCTAAAGGACATCTGGAAAGAAAGTAAATCCATATCTGTAACTTGCTGCCTAGCACAAATGTACAGCCATATCCTATCTGGAACTGCTGAATTTTTACTTTTGGCTGTCATGTCATTTGATCGATACGTGGCAATATGTTTTCCCTTACACTATAACACTATTATGAAAAGACAACTTTGCATCCACCTAATAGCTGGAGTGTGGTATGGTTCCTTTTTATTTACATGTACTCCTGTTTATTTAATCATGAAACTTACTTTCTGTTTCCCTATTATTGACCATTTTTTCTGTGATATCTATCCCCTCTTGAAGAAATCTTGTACAAGCACATTGTTGGTTAAGAACTGTGTGGTGGTATCATCATCCCTTATAATTGTCTCTTTAATAATTACAGTTATATCCTATATAAATATTATTATTACTGTAGTTAAAATAAAAACTACTGAAGGAAAGCAGCGGGTTTTTACAACATGCTCTTCTCATGCTTTAGTGGTTTCCTTTGCATATGGAAGCTGCATATTTACTTATTTTCACCCTTCTAGGATTCCACAATTATATTTTAACAAAAATGTCTCAATACTAAATGCAGTTATAGTGCCTTTAGTTAATCCATTTATTTATACAGTACGAAACCAATGTATAAAAGAAGCAATTCATGACATCTACTTAAAACTTATTAGTCAAGGGATAAGTGTTTATTTATAGTGTTAAAAAGTATCTATTGTGTTTTCCAATCTTTATTAGCTCCTTTTATGCTATCTTAAGGTTCTGTGAACAAATTGTTGATCTTTGGTCTTTGGAATGTCTTGTTGTCTCTTGGTGAGGCTTTTTGGGACTGAAGAACAGTCAATTATAAAATTGCTCTAAGATATTTAAAATGAATGTCCTTATGATTCCTTGAAATATCGCCTTGGCCTTTGGAATCTCTCCACTTAAGTGAATGACCTAAGTCAAAGGTTTAGGTTTTAAGGATTCTACATGGCCCTTGTAAATAATTTTAGCTTAAATAAGCCTTCATGGCTATCGATTTAGATCTTCTATACACTGCATAAAGGGTCTCCACGCATGTAAACTTTTGGTTTTCTATTCCTTTTTTTCTTTTTGTAACCCTTGTTATTCCTTCTGCTTATGGGGAAAGTGGTGCCTGGAATAGGGTAAAATATTATATAATCAATTATTTATTATATATATATATTTTGTTTGGTAGGTGATTACATTAAATTGAAATATTGCCTGATGAACTTTTGGCAAGTTTGGTAAAATTAGCACAGGTTTCTGGTCTGGTGAAGCAGAGAGAGCTCTGTGAAATGTGTTACCCTTTTTAGAAACCATCAATGCGATCTGGATGATTGATTTTGGTTAAATATTGATATGCCACATTGTATAAATGTTTTTTGTAATGTCAGCATTTTGTAATTTTAAACTATTCAAAATAAAATATTTATATATAACTGTTTTTATTATAGTATACATATATATTTATATAAAACCCCATTTTGTTAGTGCCAATATTTTTTTTAGATATATTCCTTCTGCTATCCTATCCTAACTGTGCACAGAATCTGTTAAAAGGCCTTAGTTTTCCATTTTCATGTCACATCTCTCTAATAACTCCTAGATAGAAGCTAATAAATCTGTGTAAAAATCCATAAATACATAAAAAAGAACAAGAAAGACTGTGTTTAAGCCGGCAAGCGTTCAAGTCAAGGCTCCCCAAACAAACTTAGCAAGGGAAATTGCATGTTGTGCTAGACATAGGCCACCTATGTAATATACTGAAGCAGTCAAAGATGGTAATTGTCTCAACACTGACGCCGACAGGCTTTATTAAGACATAGGAAGTGACCAATAAAGCAACTGTACGAAAAAATACATAATCATTTTTCTCATTTTATCAATATTGTACCCAAAACAACATCACAATCACAGATAATTGTTGATAAAGTATTTTGCGTGATAAGTGGTCAGTGTCCAATAGACATAGTGGTAAAGTTTGGGTAAAAAATAGATAAAAAGGAAGGTTGTGGTGTTGACTCAATTTAGTAGTAGTAGAGTGACATGATTTAAACCATATTGGAAAAAGGGGTGATAATCAAGTTGATGACATATTATTGGAGTGTATTTGAAAAAAGTTTTTATTTGGGTAGTCTTGTCAGATATTGGTATTGACAAAAAGTTACAAATCTAGAAAATAAGGTGCATAAAAAAGGAAGTTTTTTAATTATTTATATACCTGTTTAATAATAAGTAGATTATTCAGCATTAGTTTGATAATAACAGTGGGTTGTTGAGGGTTACATGTTTTCCTTTAAACAGCAGAGGCTTCTTTAAATGTTCTACAAAAAAATGAAACATTTAATGGCATAGGATGAATCAGTCACAGAGATGGCTTGGTGAGAAAGCAGTTAAGGATGGCAGCAGCATAGGTTGTGTTGGAGTCAAGGTGGATACCTAATGATAATTAATTCCAAAAGCATGAGATGGGAGTTGCAGAGTGTAATGGTGTGCCCAATTATGTACCAATTCCTGGTTCAATTCCCTGGATTCATTCTCAAGGCAGTTATAATTTGGCACTTGAAATTTGGGCACACGACCAGGGTCCCACCCAACCTTGCCTGATGTTTAAATAGAACTGCTTTGGGGCCTGAACATGGATGGACTGATGAGATTAAACAAGGAATTTTGAATATCAGTTGAACCTGCGTAGGGGAGGGGTTAGCGGGGTAATTGCATTTATGTTTTAATATTATATTAAAGAGGGGTTTCAGTCTTGCTAGTTGCCTGTGACAAGTCATTGTACTGATGTCCTTACTACTTCCATCATTTGCTACTTTGTATTGGATTACTACTTTGTATTATTTAAAAAAATAATACTTTCCAGCAGGATGCAAGACTGAATGTCAGCAGCCAGTGGGGACAGATTTCATCCCCCAACCAGGCCAGAAGGATGGGTACAACATGCACACTGACATCCCTCCTAGCAAAGAAGCTGCGTGGATGTACACTGTACAGTTTTTTACAGTGTATATTGTGTGTATAGCATATTGTGTGTATAACATCACAATGTACTGATATCAAAGAGATATTGTTTTTAAATGTGTTTCTAATAAATAATAATTTTATAATAAAGTTGCCTGAAAAGTCACAATAATTCTTTATCCATTTGTGGAAAGCAAAAAACGTTAAAAAACATATTAACAATTGCAGCAATGCAGCTGTCTTTTCTTTTTTTTTTTGAAAAGTATACAAAATCCAGTGTCCCAGGTGGGGCGTTTTACTTCTTTGTCTCCCTGCTGTAACTTAATTGGTAAAGCTTTCAATTTTTTTAATGACTTTATTGTGATTACAATATAATATACTATTTAAGACAGTTGTTCATAATTATACCCAGTGGAACATGTGTATAGTTTAATACAACCTAAAAGCAAGATAGTATCAGACCATCATCTTCTATTATTTAGAGCATTATGCTGGAAGATTTTCTATCATCTTGATTTAATTTTTATTCAAACAGTTGTGTTTCTAATATATGTTAATATACTATAAAGTTATTTAACATAGTAAGGTATACAATTTGGAGCACAGGTTGTAGTAATCTACATAATTCACTTAACACAGTACATTTATTAAATCTTTTGCAATAGACAATAGGCATAGTTTTCACAACAAAAGCCTGGACTTTTATATTTTTAAACCTTCCATTTCATATTTTAAATATGAAGATCCTCAGTTCAAATTGACATACCCAATTGCTGGTATAAAATATATATGTTTTTAGGTCTTTTATGGAAACTATATTCAGTGTATTTAAGCATTTGTATGATATTAGTACTGTTTTACACAACAATGCTTGTGCTGAAGAACATAACCATTGTAACCTATTTCAAACTATTAGGATTTCATGTTACTCCATATTCAATTGCACCAGTGTTCTGCCTTGCATTGCTTTGCTATATTATCACCACAACAGGGAATTTCCTTATCATTTTTTTGGTTTTGACAAACCGAAGACTGCAAAGACCTATGTATTTTTTTCTATGTAACCTAGCCTTTATTGATATTTGTCTAATAACAACTACAGTACCAAATTTGTTAATCAACATCTTAGGTAAAAATAAGTCTATATCTGTCTTCTCTTGCCTAATACAGCTATATATTTTCTTTCTCTCGGGCACAGCTGAATTTCTAACTTTGACTGTAATGTCAGTCGATCGATACTTAGCAGTCTGTTACCCCCTTCACTACCATACACTAATAAACAGACTTGTTTGCATTCAAATTATAACTGGAGTATGGCTTGGTGCATTTCTTATTTTGTGTATTCCTTTTTACTTGGTAATGAGGCTGACATTCTGTGTTTCTGAGATTGACCATTTTATGTGTGACGTGGTTCCAGTCCTGAAGAATGCCTGTATAAACACAGCACACCTTGAGAATTGTGTATTTGCTGCATCTTCAGTTGTGATTATTTCTTTCCTGGTGTCTTTTATATCATATATAAACATCATGATTGCAGTTGTGAAAATTCGTTCTGTTGGAGGAAAAGAAAGAATTATTTCAACATGCTCCTCCCATGCTGTAGCAGTGTCTCTTTTATATGGTAGCTGCATATTTATGTATTCCTTACCAAAACAAATTCAGACAGCTTCTTTTAACAAGAAAGTGTCAATAATGAATGCAATTTTAACTCCTTTAATGAATCCATTTTTTTATACTTTAAGGAACAAAAATGTTAAAGAAGTTGTCCTTGGCATGTTACAGAAATGTCATACAATGCAATCACAGAAAGCATAGTTGGCTACAGGCATTTGCAATGCTGCATTTGCTACATTTAAATTGCAAACTAATTTGTGTTTGGATAGCAATCATGTTTGTGCTTGAATAACTATTTGCATGGCAAGCATTTTTCCTGATTTTAGCTCAGTATAACATTCAGCAGCTAAAGAAATGCAGCACAACTCAAAGCAAATCCAGCTTAGTATCCAGTGATGTAGTCGGGTGGCATGCCACAACACATCTGCATCTCCAAATAAAGCTACACATACCCATTCCACCTTCCCTGTGAAAGGATGAGCTTCTACATTCTACAAATGCATCTATCTTATGCTTATTTATTAGCAGCCTCTGTCTGGAATCCCACCTACTGTTTTGTCTACCGCCTGTCTGGATCTCTCCCTCAATACCAACAACTTCTTTCTGCTTGCCAACTACCCTGACCTTGCATGACTCTGACTGTGTTCCTGTCATTGGACAGGAAATGCCACTCTCAGCATTTTACTAGTGTATGACCTTCAGGTCTGATTCTGACCCATCCCTTTTTTTCTTAGTGGTTGCTGTTAGTTATCTTTTAAAGAAAACTACCCTTCAAAGGCTTGACCTTAGGTGAAAGGTGCAGCTTTAGGTTGGGGTATTGGCATCCAGGTTGCACTGACGCGGGACCAAGGCCTTATACTCAGTAAAGCCCAGGTAACTGGAATACAGAGGTCATGGAAGCATAAATGGAAGCATAAATAGTTCACTGAAACAAAGGGTCATTGGAGCACAAGTGTGATATGGGAATATAGATTTATTGGAGCATGGGTACTCTACAGTTCAGAAGTCACTGAACCATTCTGACACAGCAGCACATGTACCTTTTTAGTGTGGTCAGTACTTCAAAATCCTGTCAGTTAGTGCCTCGCACTAATGATCATTTTTAACAAGCTGTATTATTTTGGGTAAAAATTTCCAACAGATGATATTTCACAGGGTACAAAAACTATAAAAGTACATGGTTTATTTTATTATTGGCAATTATATGTATGGCATAAAATAATGTCAAGGAGACAGAAATTATTTTAAAAACATGGTTTTATTGTTGTAATTTTTTAAATGCATTATTTACCTAAAAAATAATACAAGTTTGCAAATCAAAACAATATTAACATTTACATTTTTATGGAATGTCAGAACAATCAAATTACGAAAATATAGGCAAAAGAAAAATGGAAAAATGAGCTCAGTAAAAACTGTATGTAAGTATATATATATATATGTATATATATATATATATATATAATAGTAAGCATTACAATTTATAAAAAATGTAAAAATGTTTTAACCACAAATAATCATATAAGAGAACTAAAATGTATTACATTGAATTACGACTTATGAAAACATTTCTACAATTTTTTTTTGTTAAAGACTGCAACTGTTTTTGTAAAAAATTTCCAAGGTATTTTCACTAAAGTATCCAAGTATAACTGAACATTTTTTGCATCCATTCCTGAATAATTGCACTATCTGGGGACTTTTAATTTTTCAAAACAATAATTCTTGCAGCAAAAAGCATACTAATTGTAGATTGTAGTTTTCTTTGTAGCTTAGAAATAAATTTGGTAATTCCAAAAACTTTTATTTTAACAAATATTTTATGTCATTAATAATAGGTTAAATTGGCCTTTATTTTTTACAAATAGTACAATCCTTCTTTGTTTTGGTAATCACTGAGATTGTGCTTGACTGTGACAAAGCTGAGACCCCGCATTCAGTACCCTCCCTCCCTGTAAACAACATAACACAACAAAATAAAATTGGATAAATGGCCCTAAGGCCTTTTATTAAACATACAACTTAACTCTCAATTTAACAGAGAAATAATCATAAATAACAATAAATAACCATGGATAACAATAAAAGTACATTGAATAACTTTTCTTTAACAATCATATCAACATCACCTAAATAACTACCTTTAATATTTATGGCCAATTTTAACACTCCTCAGTTTATTGGTCCTCGAAGATCCACTAATTTACCCCATTCTTTGGGTCTGCACCTCCGTGATATATTTGCTCCCAGCCGCAATTAACCATCTGGGGAACGATACCAGCAGCACTTGCAGCCCTTTAAACCAAAAACCATTAATCCTTCCCATAACAACCAAATGCCAGAGACTCCCATAACATAAATGGGTCTCTCACCCCCAATGAAATGTTAAAACCAACCACATTCCCTCGAGGACCTCATCGCCATGGTGCCACAAGGGCAACTCCTTTTCCTTGTGCGCCCCGCCACACCTGAACTGCCCTCTGAATCCCCTCTTGTAAACCTAAACACAAATTCATTCCAACTAGTGACAAATGAACCCCATCCTTTTCCATGTACATCCCACAATCCACCTCCAATTCTTTATGCCGAAGTACCACACCCCCATTACCGGCAACAAAAATCCTCGCTTTATTTACCTTCTATATGTACCTCGCCCCCTGCCATTGCTTCCTGGCCACCACATCTGACCAAACAACTGCAACACCTGGCAACATGGTACCCAAACGTAACGGACGCTACCGGACAAACTAAACCACCCCATCCCTTCCAGAGCAATGACCAGCCCTTGTCTCATCTGATCCATTTTGGACTTTGGCAAACAAATCTTAACCTGACCCCCACTACAAACCACATCACCCACCTGTTTACCGCCGTGCATATTGGCGTCTGGGTTAACTAACTCCCTAATCCTAAAAGCCCCAAAAAAAGGTAAAGCAAAAGCCACTCTGAACAACACCACCTCAAACATAGACCTATAAATCCCGTTCAATCTTCTTACCACCGCCACCAACAATTGAAATGACACCGGCCGCCTCCCATCCATCACCCTCTTTCCTTTTCTAAAGCCTTTCACTGCCTAACTAGAAACTCCTTACTCAGGTCCCTGATTCCCATAAATTTAAATAAAAAAATGCCAAGCCCGCCAATTTCCTATTTAACACCTCTACTGAGACCCCCCCGCTCAAAACACCTTACACAGGAAATAAACCAAAATATCCATAAACTCATCCTCCTTCTGACCCCCCCCCCTCCACATTCCTCACAAAACTGCCATCACTCCTTCCACATCGCCGAATACGCCATCCATGTCGCCTGACTCACAGAGCGCTGAATCATACCCGCTACGATTCCCGGGGAATCCTCCAAATCTCCAGAGCTTCTGAGGGCACAGGATGCCTCCATGGTTCGCTCCTGGAACCAACTGAAATGATCCCACTGAAAACTTAACCTTTCCACTGCAAGCTCCCTCTCCCCTCCCAGTCATGAAGACCCTCCAGTAGCTCTCTCTGTGTTCCCCTGCTCTAGGCCGTTTTTTCCAAAAAGTGGATGGAAAGAGAGTTCTGGGTTTGTAAAGTTAAAATCATTTGTAGTCAAGTGAAGGGATACACAGGCTTTAAGTAAAATATCAACTTCAGTTTTTTGAAAAGGTCCCAAGTTCCTGATGCGTTTCGTCCTTGGGCTTCTTCAGGGGAGGATTGAGATTGAAGTTTAACTTGAATATTGAAGCTTTGTTACAAGGATAAATAGGGGATAGAAAGCATAACAGAGGGAAAAGAAAAGGAAAGAAAAGAAAATTGAGTTTTAGTTTCACATACAATCATGTGAATAGTAGTACATGTGATTTAAAAATGTATCAAGTTTGAAAATGATTACTTACATTTATATAGTCACAGTTCAACATCTGCGAGACTTCCACACCAAATGATCTCAATGCGGGAAAAAGGAGAGAATATGTATGGTAACTAGAGATGAGCGTATCGAAGTGTAATGCAAGCGGGTGTGGACCCACTGTGCCACTGACTGGGTATGCTCCAGAGGGGCGTAACAAAGCCGCTACCAGGTCTTCACTAGAGCCTCTGATGGTGAGGATAGGCTTGGGCCGCAGGGTAGCTGCTAGGTGCCACTCCAGAGCAATCCCTGGGTCAGTGGCAGCTGACCACAGGAGTCAGGGTACTCGGTGCAAGCACCGAGGGGCGTGCGTGGCCAAGAAGGTATAGGAGAGGTAGTAATAAACAAAGTCCGTGAACAAGATCCGAGGTCAAAATCAGGCGGCAATCAGGCAGAAGTCCATACACAAAATCCGAGGTCAGGGTCAGGTGGCAAACAGGCAAAGTCCAAGGGTTGATAAGCAAGATCCGGGACACAGAAAGGCAGACAGAAGTAGCACCTTTGCTCAGGCAACTTCCTGTAGTGGGAAGTGCCTTTAAATAGTAGCAGAGCTCCAGCCATAGGCTGTAGAAACAGAGGGTGTGTATGTGTTGCCTCATGGATGAAGAGAGACAAACCCACGCCAGCTCAAACACCAGTGCAAGTCTCCAGCAGGAAGTAAACTCTGGCATGTAACACAGGTAGTGGGGTTACTCTACGTGAAAGATAGGACCCGGCGCCCGTGCCTACAATTAGGAGCAGCGGCACCGGCACGACCGGCAGGGCTAACACGAAGCTAAAGAAGTGGAATTCGATTCGAATTTCAGAAGAAATTCGATTCGCAATGAATCCGAATTTCCTCACAATTCGTTTAAACGAATCGCAATTTTTTCTAAAATGGCGAACACACGTGTAAGGACATGGAGCAAGGAACTCTGGGAAGGTGGGATGACCCATAATGCCATGCATGCAGCCAATCATCAGCCAGCCAGCCCTGTGATGTCACACCCCTTTAAATAGCCTCGGCCATCTTGGATTAAGACATATTACAGCGTTCTGAGTGCAAGGAGAGACGTGTGCAGACGCTAGGAGAAACCTCATTGTGATAAAAAAAAACTGAAAAAACGATTAATAAGTGCAGGAGAGGATAGGGAGGAATAATTTCACAGCATCTTAGTGCAGGGAGAGACGTCAGAAGGCGTTAGGGACAGTGCTAGAAAAGAGATTTACAAGTGGAGGGAAAGGATAGGGAGGAATCATTTCACAGCATATTAGTGCAGGGAGAGACGTCAGAAGGCACTAGGGACAGTGCTAGAAAAGTGATTTACAAGTGCAGGGAAAGGATAGGGAGGAATTATTTCACAGCTTCTTAGTGCATGGTGAGACGTCAGAAGGCACTAGGGACAGTGCTAGAAAAGCGATTTACAAGTGCAGGGAAAGATTATTTGGGGATCCAAATAGCCATTATACAGCTCTGTCATTCCATCAATTTATATATCCAGAAAAATATACACGCACGTGTATATTTGACATGATATATATATCTATATATCTATATATAGATATATAGATAAATATAGTGACGTATTTCAGTACAAAAATACAAATATATTCTCAGTTCAGTTCTGCACTTATATGTGTTGAAAGCATTACAAAAAGAAAAATATATACGCATTTCGCTGTTGCAGTTATTGGTGCTAAAAGCGTTTAGTGGCCTATTTCTGTACAAAAATAAAAAATTATTCGTTGCTTTTAGGTGTGTTTTAATTTTCTTTAAATTTATTTTGTTTAAGTAAAAGTATGTCAGACAGAGAAGTGGCAGGCCATGCACAGAAGAGTGGCAGAGTAAGGGGGCGTGTCAGCAGGAGTCACAGCGAGAGGACTGAGCTCCCAGTGTCATCTAGCGGTTGTGTCTTGACCAGCAACCCAGCTATTCTTGATTGGTTAACTCGGTCATCCACTTCATCCCAAATGACATCAGACACTCCCAGCCAACAGTTGTTGGGTTCGTCAGACACAACCCTTAGCTGGCATGGCCTAGGAGCAGACCCCGTGCCCTCACTTGTCCTCAACTTGCCTCTGTCCTTGGCTGTTCCCTCAGCCACAGAAGTATTGTATGCTGTGGGCTCAGCTCCACTATACAGCAAGGACGAGTTAGTAGAGGACAGTCAGCAGCTACTACCCAGCCAAGATCTGGAGTGGCGTGGGAGGTGGTGTTGCGAGTGGTCAGGCTCCTGACCCAGAGACCGTTGAGGAGGACATCAGTGACGTGCAGACACTACTCGATGATGATGAAGCCGATTGCACTTGGGAGCCGGGTGAAGAAGGGGCTTCATCATCATCAGGATGTGGTAAAAGCATTTAGTGACGTATTTGAGTACAAAAAGAAAAATATATATGCAGTTCACTGTTGCAGTTATTGGTGCCAAAAGCGTTTAGCGGCCTATTTCTATACAAAAATAAAAATATATTTGTCGCTTTTAGGTGGGTTTTAATTTGCTTTAAATGTATTTAGTTCAAGTAAAAGTATGTCAGACAGAGAAGTGGCAGGCCATGCACAGAGGAGTGGCAGAGGCCTAAATGTTTCTGGCACAAGCAGTGGTAGCAGCAGAGTAAGGGGGCGTGTCAGCAGGAGTCGCAGCGAGGGGCCTGAGCTCCCAGTGTCATCTAGCGGTTGTGTCTTGACAAGCAACCCAGCTATTCTTGATTGGTTAACTCGGTCATCCACGTCATCCCAAGTGACATCAGACACCCCCAGCCAACAGTCGTTGGGTTCGTCAGACAACCCTTAGTTGGCATGGCCTGGGAGCAGACCCTGTGCCCTCACCTGTCCTCAACTTGCCTCTGTCCTTTGCTGTTCCCTCAGCCACAGAAGTATTGTATGCTGTGGGCTCAGCTCCACTATACAGCGAGGACGAGCTAGTAGAGGACAGTCAGCAGCTACTGCCTAGCCAAGATCTGGAGGAGACATCCGCTGCTTTCTCCACTAGGCGGGCAAGTAGTGAGGATGAGGAGAGTGGCGTGGGAGGTGGTGTTGCGAGCCGTCAGGCTCCTGACCCAGAGGCAGGACATCTCCGAGGATATCAGTGACGTGCATACACTACTCGATGATGATGAAGCCGATCGCACTTGGGAGCCGGGTGAAGAAGGGGCTTCATCATCATCAGGAGAAGAGGGTGGCAGCTTGCCCGTGAGGCAGCGGCTGATCCAGCAAAGTGGTAGCATGGCTGGTAGTCAGCAGGGTGGCAGCAGTGGTAGCTGGGGAGCCAAACGTGCCCAGGGTAGACCACCTGCTTCGCAGCAGCCTACCTGCCCGGGAAGTAGTGGTGCAAGGGTTCACGGAGGCAGCGGCGGTAGCAGTCAGTCAGTGTGGAGTGTTGGGGGTAAAATCACCTACTCGGCGGTGTGGCAGTTTTTTGTTAAGCCACCGAAGGAGGTTAACATGGCCATATATAAAATTTGTTGGCAGAAGGTGAAGCGTGGCCAGGGTGCCAATGTTGGCACCACGGCCCTGCGTCAACATATGCAGCGTCACCACAAAGTGGCATGGGAGAACCGTGGTTCTGATGTGGTGGTCCAGCCTGCCGCAGCAACCTCTGCATCACCCAGTGGCATGCACCGGCTTTCAGGCAGTCAAGGCTCCACCACCTCAGCCGAAGGGAGCTGTATGTCATTTCCATCTTCTGCTGGTCCAGATGCTCCTGCTCCTCCTACTCCTCGTCAGTCATTCTGTCAGCAATCGATCACCGAAGCGATTGCCAAGAGACAACAGTATGCGTGTACTCCTCCAACAGCGCAGAAGCTGAATGTGCTGAATGAACCCAGCTCACGTTCCCTATTAGTGGGTGAACAATCCAACGCTTGGTGAATTCTGCTTCACAATGATAGTAAGAGCCGTCATCGAAGGATCAAAAAGCGATGTCGCAATGAACGCTTGGCTACCACAAGCCAGTTATCTGTCATTGTGCCACTCTGTAGCCTCCTGATGCTGCCGCCACCTCCAGACTCTGTCTTTGTGCCACTCTGTAGCCTCCTGATGCTGCCGCCACCTCCAGACTCTGCCATTGTGCCACTCTGTGGCCTCCTGATGCTGCCCCCACCTCTACACTATGTCCTTGTGCCACTCTGTGGCCTCCTGATGCTGCCACCACCCCCACACTATGTCCTTGTGCCACTCTGTGGCCTCCTGATCCTGCCGCCACCCCCATACTATGTCCTTGTGCCACTCTGTGGCCTCCTGATGCTGCCACCACCCCCATACTATGTCCTTGTGCCACTCTGTGGTCATTTATCCCTGTGGTAAATTTTCTGACACCTCCTGCTCCTAACCCAAAAATGGGAAGGATTAAGAGGCCCCACTTTCACGGTCTGTATTCATTCCTAAAATCCCTATGCTGCCCCCACCTCCACACTTTGTCCTTGTGCCACTCTGTGGCCTCCTGATGCTGCTGCCACTTCCACACTATGTCCTTGTGCCATTCTGTGGCCAGTTATTCCTGTGGTAAATTTTCTGACACCTCCTGCTCCTAACCCAAAAATGGGAAGGATTAAGAGGCCCCACTTTCACGGTCTGTATTCATACAGAAAATCAACATCAAGCGAGCTTTTGCCCTTCTGCTCCATGGGAGGTTTCTGTCCTCCCTGAGCTTGCCTTAGGACACCTGCGTTACCGTTAACCAGGTGTAACACCCCAGTCAAACTCCCCACCTGTCACTGTCCTCAGAGCAGGTCTCACCCGGCGTGCGCTGGGTGCTTGGAGCCAGAAATGAGAGCCCCTCGGAGTCAAGTCCCCGCCTGATGCCACACATCAGATGCCATGTGCTCCTTCTTTCACCCACCTTCGTCAGCGGGCACTCTGTCACCGGGTCACTTTGTGGTCTCCTGAAGCTGCTGCTGCCATCTCCAAACTATGTCACCTTGCCACTCTGTGGTATCCTCCTGATGCTGCCCAGACTCTGTCATTGTGCCATTCTGTGGCCTCCTGATGCTGCCGCCACCTCCAGACTCTGTCATTGTGCCATTCTGTGGCCTCCTGATGCTGCCCCCACCTCCACACCATGGAGTGGTTTCCTCATCCTGCTTTCACCTCCCCACTATGTCATTGTGCCACTCTGTGGACTTCAGAAGCTGTATTCCCACCCTCCCCACTGCCTTTTTGGCCTGGATGACATCACTATTTGTTTGACCCTTCTTCTGATCTGTCAGAAGGAAGGAAAAAAGAGACACACAACGGATCCTGTCTGTGTAGCACCTCTAAGGCCTGTATGGTCCCATCAGAATTTGCTTATGATTTGGTAGCCAAAAGCAGGAGTGGGTACAAAACACAGAAGACATGCAAATATTCCATTCACGTGTCATCTCTGTTTTGGATCCACTCCTGTTTTTTTTGGCATTAGCAATACTCATGGATTATTGAGCAAATGCTGACCGGGTGAAGGCAAATGCTCCACAGACAGGATTTGTTTTTTGTGGGTTATTGTTCTGATGGATCAGAGGAAGGGCAAAAAAATCAGTGACATCAACACAAACTTACTGCGGAGTGTGGAGTGATTCTAATAGCGACGCCTGTCATCTGCATGTCATACTGACTCACAGTGTTATTTCATTACCACAGCAGACTCCCTATGCCTGTTACTGCAAGGCACAGTGTTCTACACCACTATCAAGGCTCTCTGCAGGCCGGAAATAGTCATTTTTTAACACGATTCGTCGCAAATAAATTCGGATCGAAGCGAATATTTTAGAAAAATTCAGCGAACCGGCCGAATCGAATTTTTGAGAACTTCACTCATCTCCAATGGTAACTATAGAAAAATAATTTGGATATTAAGGGGCATGTGAATATTAGTAAACATGGTTCATTATCAGGGTATAAAGAACAAGGGAAAACAAACAGGTGAAAAAAACGTAAAAAGGTAAGATTAACCACATAGATAAAACCACATAAATATATTTTGTATTATTTTGTATTGGATTGGATACAGGACTTTGTATTGAATCCAATACAAAATTTTTGAATTTCCCTATTCTTACAATTGTAATCCGATTGTCATACAATGTATGACAATCGGATTGCAATACAACGTTTGTTTAACCACCTTACAAAAGTTCGGGTTTAATGCTTTTTGCAAGTGTTATTACCCCAAACCAAGGTCGGGTTTACCAGCCAGGTGGTTAAGAAGGTACTTTATTGAAGAAAATCCACTGTACTTACTATAATTGTTATCGGCAACACAGAGCAGACAATATAGATGAAATTGAATAAAGGATTTGAAGTAACTGGAGGTAAAATTATTCTGTTGATAGAAAAGGATGGGGGCAGATTTAGGTAGTGAAAAGTAGATAAAAACTTAAAAAATAAAAATTAACTGAAATATGGCAGCATTAAGTCATTGAGATCAAATTTGAATAAGGTAAACACATCTAAGTAAAAGAGACATGTGTAGCTGTTATAATGAAAAGGTAAAAATGAATAGAATGTTCATATCAAATATAATGTGCATAAGAGTGATAGAGCTCACTGGTATTTATGGTGAATACAAGAAGGTTTACAACATTTACTTACATTTAGCTCGTTATATTTTAGGGTGTTAGAGGAGTGAGGGAATAAGTTTGCACTGCACAGTATCACTGGGAAAAAAGTAAATAAATAAATGAAAGTGGGAAAATGTTTTACTAGTGGTTTGGATGTTAAAATAAATAAATAAATAAAAAAATAGTAGTGGGAGTTCAGGTATGCTTACCTGTCAGCCCAAGTGCTGGTTACTGATGTACTGAATTACCATACCATATGGGGATCTCAATATAAAAAATATAGGGGAAGATTTATAAGGATTAACAATACCTCCAAAGAGTATTTACCTAAGATTAGAAAGGAGAAGTATTATGTACCCAGAAAGAGATAAAAAAAAATCTTCAAGTGAATCCACATATGTTGAAAAAGGAAATAGGGAGTCTCTACAACTTTAAATTAAGACTTACTTGGATTACTTTCAGGTGAAGGTAGACAACAGGCGAGGCGTTGGCAGCAAGCCACAAGAGGACTTTTCCTGCCAGCATCTCGCCTATGAATAACACATGAGAAGCGGATTTGCATCTCCCAAGTCCGTGCAAAGTCTCAAAAATAGAGACATTAATTCAGACACATTTTCAGAATGGGTGCATAGTTTCCTCCCTACAGTTCCCAAAATCATAGCCTAGATTCACACTGTTTAGTAGGATATTTACAGTTTCACTAGGTTTCTTCACTGAGAATTCAGTGGTGTGGTCTTCATCACCACCATGTATCTCCTAAATATTTATAATTCTCTCATGCCTTGAACCAAGCCTGGCAAGATCCACCAGACTGGCATATACCAATGTCACAAGGTTTTTAATGTCTATCAGTGACTTTGTTGATCCATACTCGGGATTGAGTAAATTGATTTTACAAATAACTTCCATAAATTACATACAATAATATTGATGTTATAAAGTTAGGTATAGCACCACGAACAAAAAAAAACTTTTGTTGCAAATATTTATTTCCCAAGATTTGCTCTTTAAGCTAGGAATAATTTTATTGAAGATGTGTCATATGTGTGGGTAACACTTTACCATATTTATTTCTAAACCTATATTTTTGAACTTGTACTTCTCATACTTTTTTTAATCCAAAATCTGTTTTATTTAGAGTCTTTTATATCTTCAAATGTGGAAAATACCTATCAAAATTTATTGGTAAATCCCTATATTACAAATATTCTTCTGTGTTTTTTTCCTATTTAGCATATCAGGGGTCCCCTTTTATGTTCTGTCATATGTCACAGAGTAGTGTTTTGCTAACCCCTGGATGTGAAAAAGTAAAAAATTAAGCAATAATTTTTTAAGCACACGTTCATGAAAAGTTGAAATAAAGCAAACAAAAGATAGATAAGGAATGCTTTTAGACAAAGGTTCACTATAAACCATATAGGTAAATCAAGTGTGATTAGTCAGAAAAGATCTATTCTCATTAGAGTGTAATTGGTCTCTTTTTCCCCACTTGTTTCGCCTTGTCTGGCTTCTTCAGAGGAAAGTTTCAGTGACATATGGTGCAAAAATATCCTGGTATGTACAAGTATAAACTCTTTAAAATAATCCTGATTGGAGAGGGCCATTTTTATAATCCTTTCTTGGGGTCTTTTAGGTTAGGTAGAGTATCATCGTGACTCCTGTTGTGGGGTTTATCTGTCTTTTTAGTTATCCAAGGTAGAGGCTGTCACTTTAATGAGCCAAAGCCCTCCTGTGTAGGAGTTCTTTCATTCCACCACACTCAAGGGTCAGGATTGCCAGGATACATGAGCAGCTCAGCAAAATTTGACAGCTCGGCACCGATCAGGCAGGTAAGCACAGTTATTGCAGAAGGGACATGTCCCTTTCTGCAATAACCATCTATGGAATTGCGTAAATGTTCGAAATGGGACTTTAGTTCTGCTTTAAGACTGTTTGCATGTTGAATACAAATACTGAGATTACCTTTTAACCACCCTGGCGGTTTGAATAACTAATAATAATGTCAAAACGGTAAACTTAAAAAAAAATATTATTTTAAATTTCCTGCCTGGTCCCGCTGCCCAGCCGCAGGGTCCCACCCTCCAGCTGCATGCTTGCACTCCCCAGCTGGCATCTGCATCCCCTGGCCTCGCGTCCCCAACGTTCACACGCCGGGGACGCAGATGCCCTGGAGGACACGGTGGGCACTACTGTAGGACACTGTGGGCACCAGATGAGGATGCCGTGGGCATGTGGGGACCTGGTAAGACTTAAAATTTCCCTGGCAATTCCACCTCGAGTGTGGCTCGGGATTACCATTTTTGGTATTGAAAATTAACTCCGAGCCACACTTGGGAATACTGCAATACTGCCTGGGAGGTTAATAAATTTTATGAAGCACCAATATTGGCCTTTCAGTAAATTTTTAATTATGTATAAATGGAACTTTACAGTGCTTTTTGACAAATATTGAACATTTTTTTTTTGTTTTTTTAGTAATTATATAAAAATACAGACAAGCACTAAAGTATAAGTAAGAGCATGACAGATGGGTCTCAGGCAAAATGATTGTATTAATGATACAGTTTTCTCAAAAATACAATACACACAGTCATGATTCTTACAATTAGGGATGAGCGAGCAAGCTTTTAAAACTCGATATCGCGGCAAATTCTCGCTTACCGAAATTTTAAGCGAGAATGGTGTAAATTCGCCGATAGAGGTCGAATCTTAAATAAAAAAAAAAATTAAAACCTCTAGTGCCGGGGATCTTCTCAAAGAATTCGGACGCAGCCGCATTTATTGAGGACAGTGTGCGATCCGCAGTACTAGAGGTTAATGAATCTCTAATGCCGGGGATCTTCTCAATGAATGCAGACCCAGCTGCATTAATTGAGAACAGTGTGCGATCCGAGCACTAGAAGTTAATCTTCTCAATGAATGCGGCTGCAGCATTGACAACAGTGCGATTCGCGGCACTAGAGGTTAAATAACCTCTGGTGCCCCAGGGATCGCAACAGGAGGATTCCATGGAATGCTGTGAATCCTCCTGTTATAATTTCCTAGATCTTCTGATGGTCTTGTGAAATCGGTGAAATTTCGCGGATCCATCGGAAGTTCCAGGGAAATTCCGCGAGAATGACAGAGGCCAGTGGGGTTAGACATTCAAGAACAAGGAATTGAGGAATTTTTTTTATCTCCATGTTGTGAGCTAGAATCGTTATAGCAGTATTTCTCAGTCAGAGTTCCTCCAAAGTTCACTAGAGGAACTTGTGCCTCCTACGTCGGTTTAACTGACACCAATGATCTTTTTGACTATCTGTAAGGGTTGACATTCTTCCTTACTGGCCAGCAATGGAGGCATTTCTCCTACTGACCAACATACTAATGTACTGGGAGCTTTGGATATAGTAATTATAGTAGGGGTTCTCTAAGACGTGAAAGTTATTTTAAGGGTTCCCCCATGTAAAAAACGGTCAAGAAAGGCTGTCTTAGTGTAGTGCCTTAGTGCAGTGTTATTTTGAAATCCAAATAACAACACTTCTAACATCTGAAATTCGATTAGGTTCTTTTAGAAATGCTATTCACTATTCATTTTTCGGTCAACCATGGGTTTATGTATATTTCCTTTAAGGAATCTATATAAATAGTACAGTTTATTTATCTAAATTTCATGATTTATCTATATATATTATCATTACATGTAAAGCTAATGTACTTATTACTATATTTTTCAGTGAAACAATTTAAAAAAAGCAACACCATGAAAATATTATTATTCCCTAGTTTACCATTATTCAAACATTCATAATTAGCACTGTATTATATTAAAGTATGGCATCCCAAAGAGAGAAGTATCAGTACTATAAAAGATTATTGTTTTTGTAAATTATTTTTGGATATATGAATTGTAATGTGAAACAAATGTATATCACATTGTCTATATAAATCAAATTTACCTGCAAAATTCAAATAACAGTGTTGAAAAATCTTTAAAATGTATGATTGTGCATGATTCAGTTTACCTACTGAATAAAAATCTCATTTGCTATAACACAATTAATGCCTAAAACAATATTTATTTTACAGACAGAATAATTGCAATACAAAATAGCTGGTCACATTATAATGTTAAAAGGTAAGTTAATTTCTATAGACCCAGCACTCACACAGAGGAGTCTGATGATGGATGAGCAAGGTATTAGATTAGTTTTTTTTTCAATTCTTTTTATGCTTTTTAAACAATATGTGTTTTTTTTAATTTTACAATTTCTTGCATCACGCTTTAGAGCCTGCAGTAAACCAAACAGTTCATACTTGTTCACAGTTCCATGAAAGTAAATTGTATAGTTGACTCTGTAGTTAAGCCATAAAGATTTAGGAGGTCAGTAAATTTATGTAATTTTTTGCCACATGCACTGCACCGATTCTAATATGAGTCCTTACTATTTATGATTTTATTTACCATTACCTACACAATGAATAGTGAATTGTAGCTTTAACAGAATCAAAGAAAACTGTACTGAGAAAAATATTTAAGCTGTCATTGCCAAAATTAAAGTTTTCTGGTTGTCTCTGTATCCAACATGTTTGAATTAGAATAAGTATACAGCATGTAAAGTTACAGTTAACTTCTGATCCTTTAAGTATTGCATGCTTTTCACTCAAAAGAGGTGATTTACTAAGGAAATGTAGGTTGTTCACTTACCAAGGTGAATTGCAAGTGATGATTAGCTTGGTAAATGCGCCAAAAAATTTATTTTGCATAAAACACCCAATAACACACATCTAAAAAGACAATGCAAATCCTAATTTCATTTACTAAACAAAAAGAAATATCTCTAGAAAGTAGATAATTTATGAATGCAGCCTATATTTTATTCAGTAAATCACCTTAATTTGCTTAAAACCAGAGAACCAACATGACATCCAGCTAACTAGAATTTTTGGAAGATGTCAGTCTGCAAATTTCAATCATTACAATTTAACTTTAGGACAGCAATAAGGTTGATATACTGAAGTAATTTAGAATGTCACTTGAATTATCTCTCTTTTCTCAACTTTGTGAAGCTTTGTTGATTTCAGCCTTCCAATCATGTGCAAGCAAAATATTTGCTTTTAAAATTTCATTGCACGGTATTGGGAATGTGAATTGGAGTGAACGTGCAAGCACAATGGGACTTACTAGAGTACTAGAGTTTAGGGCAGGGGCAGACATAGGAAAGTGCAAAAAGTGCTGCTGCAAAATGGTCCTCGATCCTCCTCAGCCAAAGGGTCCCCCACATGAGTTCTAAGTCAGTTAGGCAGGGGGATCCCAAGTCAATTCTGCACAGGGGCCCACTGTAGGCTCTGTCTGCCACTGGTTCAGGCTGTTTACTAAGCACAGTGAATTACTCTATAAAACTATAATTCACTATGCAAATACAAATATTTACTACATTACTTTCTACAATACATTGCTACTATTTTCATCTAACTCTAACTTTTTTTTTAAGGTGCACTTACATTTTTTTTTAATGAAAGCTTGAACTATTTTATTTACTAATATTTTACTATTTTATAATACTGTACCTACCAATATTTTCAGATATTGTGACTGGATTCATTGCATACTGTCAGGTTAAAATAGATAATTTCTTTTTATTTATGATTTGTGGCAATATGTTCGATTTAAGGAATATGACTACAGTCAATGAATTTACTTTATTAAGTTTTTCTTTACTTCCTCATTTAATTGTCCCAGTCTTTTGCCTGATCCTGATGGCCTATATTTTTATAATGCTAGGGAATTTTCTCATTGTTTTCTTGGTCTTGATGGACAGTAGAATCCAAAGGCCGATGTATTTCTTTTTATGTAATTTAGCTGTTATTGATCTCTTTTTTGTTAACACCACAATACCAAATTTACTGATGAATCTTACAAGAGAAAATAAGATAATATCTTTAAATTGTTGTTTGACCCAGTCATATTTTTTCTTTGTGGCTGGAACAGCTGAATTTCTACTTTTAGCAGTAATGTCTTTCGATCGATATTTAGCAATATGCTACCCACTACATTACCCAGCTGTCATGAGTCAACGTCCATGTATATGGCTTATAATAGCAGTGTGGTTTAGTTCATTTGTGAGTACTTGTATTCCATCCTACTTAGTAATGAAGCTTAAATTTTGCTTTTCTGAGATTGACCATTTTTTCTGTGATATAGGTCCACTTTTAATGAACTCCTGCACCAGCACAGCAAATATTGAGAAATGTATAGTAGCCTCATCTTCACCTATGATTATATCATTTCTAGTTACAGTTATATCGTATATAAATATCATCATTGCAATAATCAAAGTTAACACCTCTGGAGGAAAGCAAAAAATTATTACAACATGTTCTTCTCATGCTATAGTTGTGACCCTGGCATATGGCAGCTGTATATATTTGTATTCCCAACCAACACATAATCAAGAATTTGATTTAAATAAACGAGTGTCTATAGTGAACACAATGGTGGTTCCATTAATAAACCCATTCATTTACACACTGAGAAATAAAAATTTTAAAGAATGTGTCCATGATGTCATATTGAGACTTATCAAGAACTAACAATACAATTTTACATTTATATTTTATTGTAAAGAAGGGTGTTATATTGAATTACTTCATTTCCCCACCTAAATAAATGTATATTATCCTAAATGTAATTTTGAAATATATTTTACTTTTTAGATGATGTGAAACAATTACAGAATATATGTAGTGGATCTAAAAATAGTACACCAATTGCACTGAACTTCAAAAAGCACAATAATTGTCAGAATGCGGTGTTGTTGTTTTTGGCAGATGTTTCCAGTTTTAAAGAGGACCTATCATCACACTCTCAAAATAATGTAAAAGGGTGGCTTTCCCTTTTACATAATGAAAAAAAACTAAAAAAAAACTAAAAAAAACTTCCCTCCCTTTCCATCTTTTCCATCACATTGGTAAACACATTTTGTTTCCTTCTCTTTTCCAAAACTACAGAATTGGGTTAAGGAGACTTTTATGGTACCTTTATACAACACAAATGTTATTTGGATAAAATGTTATTTATTAAAGACAATTTTTAAAAACAACAAGTTCAACAGCTTTGTTTGGTTACAAATATGCAAATGTGGTTTCCGACAGACAATGGAAAATCCCTCTATATTCTTAATGTGTTTCACAATCTAAGCTTCATCAGAAGAACCTTTTTTTGCAAATTCCATCTTAGATAGCATCCCATATTGTTTTTGTAATAAGATGTTGTTGAATTTTTAAATAACCAATATAGAAATTATATCCCAATCACAGGAGATACATAGATTATCAACTCATCCACTCCCCTTACTCCAAGCATGTACTTTCAAATGTACCTGCAGGTGAAACAGAAAATATCTTGGTACCCCATAAATGAGAAAATGTCTGCTACGTTCGATGATACTATTGCTAAATTCCAGAGAGTATTAAATCTGTGATTATTACATTATTCCCCGTCCCCCACCCTTAAGATTTTGCCTGGTCGGTAATAACTATTTACATCACAACAGTGTGCCTATCTTCTAGCTACAGTTACAGGACAGTGGTATGCACTGTGGTCCCATGAATATTCTGTTTTTTGTGGTGTCTTCCCCCTAGCTAGATCCTTTTCCACTTCCCTCCCCCCTCCCCTTTTCCTAAAGTTTCAACTTTTATTTGTTAGTATAAGGTACAAAGAGGCCCATCCTAGCTACTTAACATAATTTGCATTGGTGCTGTGAAAACACTTACCTAGCTTTTTCTGTAGCTATTGTACTTAGAGGTCGATGTAAGCATTACTTTTTGATGCTACTTTTGGGATGTCAGAGGGTGTCCCCTCCTATTTCCCTTCCTTCCCCTACTTCTTTTCTTTAATCTTTTTCTGTTTATGTTAGACTTGTCTTCAATTGTGTCTTGATGTGGTTTTTGGATTGTTTTTTAAAATGTTTGTTTTTAATAAGAATTTATTGAAATTAAAACAAGGTATTTTTTTACATGAGAATACAGAAAACCTGCTTTGACTTAAAAGTGATAGTAATTGATAGCTTCACTAGGTTTCTTCACTGAGAGGGCAGTGGTGTAGTATTTATCATCACCATGTACCTCCTAAATATAAAGCTCTCCCATTCATTGAACCAAGCCTCGGAAGATTCACCAGACTGGCATATACCACTCTCACGGCGTTTTTGATGTCTAACATGCCTTCAATGTACGTGTTTCTGTTGTAATGGGGCATATCTGTCTTCCACTCTCAGTTCCCAATCCCCAGTTTTGCTGCAAGAACAACCTTGATAGTGACATACCTCTCCCCAGGTCACATTCAATCACTGATTGTTAGGACTATTATTATTATTATTATTATTATTATTAATAAACAGGATTTATATAGCACCAACATATTACGCAGCGCTGTACATTAAATAGGGATTGCAAATGACAGACTAATACAGACAGTGATACAGGAGGAGAGGACCCTGCCCCGAAGAGCTTACAATCTAGTAGGTGGGGGAATTTCACACACAATAGGATGGGAAATATGCAGTGGTGGGAAGTAGTGATGGTTTCAAATGACAGAAGAAGCCGGGTAGGCAAGTTTGAAAAAATGGGTTTTGAGTGCTCTTTTAAATGAGCAGAAAGTAGGAGCAAGCCGAATAGGACGAGGAAGACCATTCCAGAGAGTTGGAGCAGCTCTAGAGAAGTCTTGTATCCGTGCGTGTGATGAGGTTATGAGTGAGGAAGTCATTAGTAGGTCATTGGAGGAGCGGAGAGAGCGGCAGGGGGAGTATTTTTTAACCATGTCAGAAATGTAAGTGGGACAATAACTGTGTAGGGATTTGAAGGCAAAGCACAGGAGCTTAAATTTGATTCTAAGGTGAAAAGGAAGCCAATGGAGAGAACTACAAAGAGATGTAGCGGAAGAGGAGCGGAGGGAAGGATGGATGAGTCTGGCTGCAGCATTCATAATAGACTATTAGGTAATAACTAAATGACCAAACACACACACAGGGTAACAGAAGCTAGTCATTATTACCATAACCCGTTCCATTTTTCATGCTTATACTGGCATTGTCAATGTCAAGATGAAGAATATGCTGAGATCATCAGTACTTCAGATTATTGTATTTTAAAATCAGGCTGATGTAAATTTATTATCCATAAATTCTTCAAACATTCATAAACAGTGTTTTATTTATCTTTTTAAAACAGGAGCACCTCAGTTTCAAAAAAAATATTCTTATAGAAAACATGGACTATTCAAGGTAACCATAACAGTTGCTAAAAATATGATTGTCCAATAATAATAGATTAGATGTCCACCATTTCAAAGGATGTTCCATACCCACCACTGTGCCCTGTGGTTGAGTAAGTCATATAACCTAGGTTAAGACCCCACAAATTGCTGCACAATTAGATTTAAGAACAGGGATGTAGTGGAGCAGGCACATGTGTGAATGCTGTGGCTTCTTATGTCTCAGGCTCGGGCATGGGCTGACTGGTCTGCCCTCATCGGAGTCAGGAGAAGGACCCCGTTGGGGGGTCATGCCAGAGCCACAGGGTTAGGGCGGTCTGGAAGAGTGGGCAGGTTTTGTTCAGAGAGATAACCTGCCCACTCTCCTATCGCAGGCTTGGACCTGCAATAGGAGAGTGGTCAGGTTCTGGTATCTTGACGTCACTCTGGGGGATGTTTCTTCCCCTTTGAGTGACACATAGGCAGGGGTGTAGTGAGGTGAACATGTTTACATATTTATGATGCGCATGTGCACTCCCCATGGATAGTACCGTGCCCACTCTTCATTTTTTACCACTACACCCCTGTTTAATACATTTGCAAATGTGAGATGACCTTGCCAAAGTGCAGCCAGCAGGTTGGAAATATTACCAGACATAGTATGAGATAGTGGGGAGTCTGCCAGGTGTCAGCCCCAGTTTTGAAGCCAACAAGGATTTCAAAGGCTGTGTAACTACTTTCTCCCAGGCTGCATGGCAGTGTTATTGTAATGTTGCATAGCTGAAGGAGCACTTAGAGAGAGGCTGTGTAGAACTGGTTTGATATCTAGAGGAGGCAATGAAAGGTGGCAGATGAGGGTAATGCTCCCTGATTGTCACTGTATCCTCCTTGGCAGAAATACCAACTCTATCTTAAACATCACACTGAGACTGACGGCAAACACAATTTCAGTGAGTGAGGGTTTTGTACAGAAAGTCCATAGCATATACCAAATAAAACATCTGAACAGCTAACTAAGATCAAATCAGTCACTAGCTAGTAATACGTGAAACTCAGTAAATTATTTTTACCAACATTTTCATAAAAATTGCATATTTATTTTTTGTTGAAAATAATTTTTTTAATTTCACTGAAGTACAGGTCGCTGGAGTACTATGTCATTGAAGTACAGAGGTCACTGAAGCTCAAAGGGTCACAGGAGACTATAGAATTATTGGAACATGGAACATTGAAGTAACTCCAGCACACAGGGTCTCTAAAGCAAAAAGGATCATCAAAAAGCAGCACATGTACCTTTTTAGTGGTATGTCAGTACTTTTTCACCATGCAGGAGGCTCATATTGCAATGGGGGCAAGAGAAAGACTGAGCGAGAGCATTTAACATAAGTACACATATATAAATGTCTCTGTACAACTGAGATTATTAGAATGATATGACTATTAGGTAAGATGTGAACCCCACAATGAAGGCTTGTTTCGACCTAAATCTCTAAACAACCTCTGGGCTCCAGGATCTAGAACAGGAAATGTGTAAGTAAGAAACCTACCTGTACATTATCCAAAAATCCTTGTCAGCCTGTGGCTTTTATTTGTAAAACATTACATAATACTGGCAATAATTACATGTAATCACATTTGTATTATGTTACAAAGTTTTTAAAAACATCTTTATATTAAAAATGTGTTATCTCTTTAAAAACATGTATCCTAAATGTAGAATATTCTGGTGATTATTTTCCCCAGTGTCGTTTTAATCATTAGGTAATTATCATTTTTAACAAGCTATTTCAGGTAAATAGATTTCCAACAGAAGATATTTCATAGGATAAATAAGCTATAAAAGTGCATGGTTTGGGGACATGTTTTTATTTCTTATTGGCAATTATATATATGACATGAAATAGTGTTAAGTGTACCACCTTAGCAGACAGAAATTATAAATGTTATTTTAAAAATACTAAGTAAAAATAAATTTTTACCTAAAATATACAATATTGTTTCAAAATAGTAATTGTTTACAACATTGATTTAATACCTTATAACAGAATCACCAAATCTTGCATAGGAAAAGAAAGGCAAGAGCACAAAGCAAAAAGGTACAAATGATCACAGAATATATTGCATGGAAGTATATACCAACTTAGAAATAGGCATGTCAATTTATAAAAGATGGGTGAATGTCTTCCACTGCTTTTAATATTTAAAACTAAAATTACGAATATTCTTCTATGTTTTTTTTCTATTTATCATTTTTCTTTCTAGACCCAAACTATATAAAGATACCTCCTAATATTTTCTTGAATGTTTTGCCAAAGGATTAGAACCAAATTTATCTGGTTGGTATTTATTCAGAGGAAGAAAACACATGTTCACTAATATAACTTTTGTCTTTTTTTAACAGGTTCTCATTTAATTTTCACTTACATTGCATATTGTTTTAGTGTTACAGTAAGTGCGGCATGCTTGGAGCAAATTAATTGGCATGAATATTTAATCATTTTTGGAATATAGGCTAAGTAATACTGTGAAAAAGAAATCTTTTAGGATGTAGGATATACCAGAAGTTTAATTTGTTTGAATGTTTTAGATTAATTTCAATTCCCCTGACTACCTTATGAATGTATTTGTTTGTCTGAGAGTCCACTGTATGATTTAAGATGATATTGAGGTCACAACCAACACTACTGTTTCTTTACAAAAATGCATTTTAGTAAAGAGGTTCAGAGGTTGTCTCAGAGGGATTTTGATAATGTTATTTCAACTTTAGAAATATACCCTAAGCCAGCAGTCCCCAACTGGTGGTCCACGAGAAATTTAGATGGTCCATGTCTCTGGCCAGTGCGCCCTCAAGTGGGGTCAGGAGAAGGACCCCGCTTGGGGGAAGGGGGGGGGGGGAAACCGGAAAGAGCCTCAGACCATGTCCCCCGTACAGATCTAAGGCTCAGGGAAGAGTAGGCGGGTTCTGGAATCATGAAGTCACTATGGGGGAAGTTTCTTCTCCTATGAGTAACATCCGGCTCCCCTGCGCATGTACTGTCCAGAGCCAGTAAATTTGGTGGTCCCTAGGTCCAAAAAGGTTAACGATCACTGACCTAAGCAATGTATCTTTTTTATTGATAGTACAATTAACACATAATTATGTTTTTATTTTCACACATTTTCCTTTCCTATACAATTAGGATTATTATGATGTTACCTAGGGGCTCAATTATGATTACTACTTTTATCACTACATTTAAATATTTTTCTAAATGCAATAGAAACACCGTTAGTTTTATTCTTAGGTTAGTTAAAATGTTAAGGAGTGTATAGTGACTGAATGAATGAGAAACTAAGAAAATAAATATTCTTAAAATTGCAATAATAATATCTGCTTTGTTGCATTTTTAAAAATCCTTTACTTTAGTATAAAACTATTAATGACAGTATACAGTGATCACTGTACCAGACCAATAGTCCCAAGTAAGGTGAAAGAGTAGGAACAAACTCAATAATCTTCCTTAGAATTTATAATACAGAGTAAAAACCATAACGTACATGGTGTCACTAGGATGGACAAACAAAGAAAGTAGGGAATTTTTGGTAAGTATAAACAGGTAAAAAAATTATTTATTAGGTATTTACCAACAGTAAAAACAAACAGTTCAATGCATAAATACATTTAATAAAATTAGAATTTACTTTGTTGACGTTAAGGACAATCCTAATCTATAGAGCATTCCAATTTGAAGAAAATAGGCATTATCAGCTACAGTTCTTAAGCACAGACATCACTAGTAGTGGATACAAGGACTACTCGGCTGCTGAAAAAGTCGGCACCAAAAAAAGGGCCTTTTTTCTTACACCCATAAAAATAATGAAGACTCAGGACTGAAGCATCACATGCTACATAATGTCATGTACTCTTAGAAGATTTAAATTTAATAAAAGCACAGTAGTAAAAGAATCAACAGCAATAAAAAAGAAATAAAAAAAAAGATATCAACAAGCCTTTTTATTTTAAGGATTCATGAACAGGAAGCAATCTGCCAATAAAATGAATTTGGGATGTAAAACTTTACAGTATATTGCAAATGTATCATTATGAATCTTTGAGAAGTGTAATGATATAATTAAAGATGAATTAATTAAATAACTAAAAATACATTTATTTTAATTATTGAACTGGCAATCACAATTACGTAAAGATGTTTTTACACTACCAATGCACTAATAAAGTGGGGGTCATGCTGGGTCATGTTGTTCAAACCACTGCTTGTCATTTCAAACATGATTGCTATTAGCATATGCAACCACAGTGCAATTGAATTGACCATGTATGCCACTTTCCAATATTGTGATTGGTAACTCTATACAAGTGGAGGAACTTCAATTGCCAAATCTTTGTCAATTATGGTGTGGCGATCAAGGATCATCACAAAATCTTATCATCCTTTTTCAAAAACATTATAAATGTGCCAACCAGATTTTAGAGTTATTGTGGGGTTATAAAAGAACAACATGACAATTATATTTAGACAAAATTTGTTTAGCCCGTAATTCAACTGAAAATATGTTGTCCCTATTTGTCAATAGAACTACCTACCAAACTCCATTTCTTGGTTCACATGGTAATGACTCCAAGTTAATGTTTGTCCTAAAAAAATGCTAATAAGGCGGACACAGCTATATGGAGATTTGAAAAAAAAATCACCTTTACTTGTGAAAAGCCCTCAGTCCAAGTACAAATCAAGTGTAGTGAGTCCTGTGTTGTCTCTTCCCTCTTCTTTCTGGGGTTTGCACTCCAAAACTGCCATCCTTTTTCTTCTTTCTTCCAGATTCTTTCTGATGGCATTCAAGATCAGGTGACTAGTCTTCCTCCAAATGTAAAAAAATTAATGCTGATCTCACTGCACTTACTGCCTATGCATGAGATGTATAACATCTTTTTGTTATTATAGCAATAAATTAAAAATACAAACACAATTCTGAAAGCATTTTACGTATTTATGGAACAAAAAAGCATTGCTTCAATATAATAAATACTGCATATGGTTTACCAATACAAAAGGAACATTTGAGAATGCAAAATATAACCATAGTTGCAGAATTTACTTTATTGGGTTTCTCTATACATCCCAAACTAAGAATTCATATATTCTGTCTGGTGTTGTTATGCTATACTATGACCATGATGGGGAATCTCTTTATTATTTCTTTGGTCCTGCAGAATAGTAAAATACAGAAGCCTATGTATTGTTTCCTAGCTAACTTAGCCGTCATTGACATTTGTTTCGTCAATACCACAATACCAAACTTGCTAAAGGACATCTGGATAGAAAGTAAATCCATATCTGTAACTTGCTGCATAGCACAGATGTACAGTTTCTCCCTTTCTGGAACTGCAGAATTTGCAATCCTGGCTGTCATGTCATTTGATCGATATGTGGCCATATGTTTTCCCCTACATTATAGCACTATTATGAAAAGACAAGTTTGCTTCCATCTAATAGCTGGAGTGTGGTATAGTTCCTTTTTGTCTTCATGTTTTTCAGGATATTTAATCATGAATCTTACTTTCTGCTTCCCTAATATTGACCATTTTTTCTGTGATATCTATCCCCTCTTGAAGAACTCCTGTACAAGCACATTGTTGATTGAGAACTGTGTGGTGGCATCGTCATCACTTATAATTGTTTCTTTAATAATTACCATTATATCTTATGTAAATATTATTTTTACTGTAGTGAAAATCAAAACTACTAAAGGAAAGCAGCGTGTTTTTACAACATGCTCTTCTCATGCTATAGTTGTGTCCCTTGTATATGGAAGCTGCATATTTACTTACTTTCGCCCTTCTCAGATTCAAAGGGGTTACTTTAACAAAAATGTTTCCATATTGAATACAATTATAGTGCCTTTAATAAATCCATTCATTTATACACTACGAAACCAAAGTATAAAAGAAGCAATCTATGATATCTTCCACAAAATTACCAGCACAGATTAGTACAGGGATATGATTGGGTTTATTTTAAATACTCTTGCTGTTGTTCTTGCTATCCTATCTAATTGTACTTATGCATAGTTGTAGGATCATTATTAAACCATTATAATTACATAGCTGTCCACCAATCATTTACTGACTTTTCCTGTCTCTATAAAAATTTATAACAGCAGGATAAAAATGAAGGGAATGGATGTCAACCAGAACAGTAAAGCACAGAGTAATAACAAAAAACTGAGGCTCTCACTCCTCCTGGCTTTACTAAAAGTGTTTTGATGCAGGCTGTGTCTCAACCGAACACATTTACTCAAAGGACGTGAAAATAATTTTTTTCCAGTGGAGTTAATGGCGACAGTAAAAATCAGACATATAAGCCTGAATACTTTCTTAGTCTTTCCAAACTACAAAAGTTAGCTAAAGTTTGCCTTTACCATCCTATGATACTCTATTTATTAAATCTGACATCCTGTTTTCTGTTTTAAATCACTGTATTATTCTGTGCTTCCTGTAAGGCCACACTCTAAAACTAAAAGTGAAAACTATGACACCAAAGTGACAAACCAGAACTGACCATGGGATGCCACATAGAATAAAAAGAACATTCTAATTTAGCTTAACCCATTAACCTCCCTGGTGATATGAATACTAAGTATTTTAAAATGTAAAAGCAGTACATTTAAAAATACCAAGTAATTTACATTTCCTGTCTGGTCCTGCTTCCCAGCCGCACAGTCCCGCCTCTCAGCCACACACTCGCGAGCAGATGCCTGGTCGGCATCTGTTCCCCTGGCCTCGTGTCCCCAACGTTCACACGCTGGGGACGCAGATGCTGGCTGGGCATCACCAGATTACATAGATTTTTCTGATTCAGCTGAGGCTGGATGACTAACCCTTCACCAGGACAATCTAATATGACCAAGACAATCCAACTTTGAGGACGAGAAAGAGGGGACTGCCTTCCTGGATGGCTGGAATTTTGCTACACAACAACTATTAAGTTACATTATTATCTAATTTTTCCTCGATGTGCCCCATCAGTCTGTTGTCCCCACCAAGGTCCCTTGTTAACTGATTGAACATATATGAGTAGTAAAAAAGTGAGATAATTTTGTAGACTTGACCAGGGTAAGACCTTGCCCTCCCCAACCATTAGCCATCCCCACCGACAAAGTACACTCTGACTACCTTTTGGAAGTAAAATTGCTGCAAGCAGCTGTTTTTTAGCAGAATATTAAAAATCAATATATAATAAACCAAAAAAGAGAACTCTCAACAGCATCATAATCCTTAATCAATGTTACAAACATAAACTCCACCTCTGTAAACAATAACAGAAGCCTTTTTTGTCTCTAACACACCCACAAAGCTGCAGGTCTTGGAAATGCAAAGTCCACAAACTACCAAATTATTAACCCCCAGCCAGCAACACCACAATGACCCCTAGCCACCTAGCAATTATATGCTGACTACGAACTAACACCTTATTTTTGCACCACCATAAACCTTGACGAAGACATTTGCCCTCCAAGATCCCAACCACCTTATATTCACACACCCATTATTCCTCCTTCCCACATACTGACACCCCTTAAGCAATGGGGGCGATTTTCCTGAGCTAAAATGTTGTAAGCCTAGTCCTTTCCCGTACCTTTATACCCCCCCCCCTCAGCTCCTCCCAACAACCCGACCCCTGGCAAATCTCTTTCTGACCTCCCCTTGACCCCTCCTTTCCACCAACTTTCTTCTCTTCTCACCCTGTCCCTTCTCACCTTGTAAGCCCTCCAGCTATCTTTTCTTCCTTTGTTGCTGCAGGCCTACCTTTCTTAACAGCTGATATACACATGCTTGTTTGAGCTTGTTGCTGTAAAGAGCAGGCAGCTGCTGGCCCCTGTGAGTGATGATTTTTTTTTTTTTTTTATTATTTGGAATATTCCACTTTTTTATTTGTATATGTACAGAATGTTACAGTAATTATAGTATATTAATATGTATTGTTCTCAACAACTGAATGGCTAACTTACTTAATACTATTCGTTTTTAATTAAATATAAATAAAAACCACACCAGGAAAAATTATTATTCCCTAGGTTACCCCTAATTTGAGCATTTATAATTAGCACTGTAATATATGAAAAGATGGAATCCCAAAAGAGAAAAATATTAATACTATAAAAGATTAGTGATTTGGAAAATACTTGTGAATAGAAGAATTGCAATGAGAAACAAATGTATATCAGATTTTCTATATAAAGTATATTGCAAAATTCAAATGAAATTACTGTAAAATCTTTTAAAATGTGTATGATTCGAAATTTATAATGAATAAAAATTGGATTTGCAATAACATAATAATGTATGATAAATATTTATTTAGCAGGCAGGATTAATGCATGAATAAAGAACCGGTCAAATGACCACACTGAAAGGTAAGGCAAATTCTAGGGACCCAGCAACTTACACAGAAGAGTCTGATAAAGGATGATCTAGCTGGTAATGCATGAAATTGTTTATTTATTTTCAATTATTTTAACTTCATATTGTATGTTTTTAACTATATGCACTGCTTTTGTTAACATACCATTTTCCACCATTACAATTTAGATCTTTCATGTATATTTTCTCACACCTCAAGCTGTTAAGGCCGGTAATGCACAGTTCCATAAAAATAAAGTATACAGTTGATTTGAACATTATTTGTGGCAGTCAAGCTGTATAGAGGACAGTGAATAAAATTCTATTTTGGCCAATTCAAGTAGGTGTCAGAACTGTTTGATGATAGAGTTCTTACTCTATAATACTAATTACTCTTACCTGCACGATCAATAGTTCAATTTAGCTGCTACAGATTAAAAGAACAATGTAAAAACTGTAAAATTTTGTACACTGTCATTGCTGTCCTCTTTCTGTAAGTGGAAGTTGTCTGGTTCTGACTTAGAAGTGATTTACTAAAGAATTACTGGTTGTTCCCTTACCAAGATAACTTACAATTGATGATTAACTTAGCTTAGTAATTGTGCTGAAAAATAATTTTGCAAAAAAGTACACACATCTAAAAACACAAAGCAGGGCTTCATCTCATTTTCTTAAGCTAAGGGAAATATCCCTTGGGAGTGGATAATTCACTTTGCTATGTGGGCAGCCTATATTTACTACAGTAAATTATCCCTATTCACCTAACCTAATGAAGCTCTGTTGCTTTTAGCCTTCCAATCATGTGCAAACAAAATATATGTGTTTTACATATACAGTGGTACCTTAGTATAAGTCATTAATCTGTTCCAGATCCTTGGACTTTTACCAAAAAGGACTTATACCAAACAAATTTTTCTTATAAGAAATAAAAGGAAACTGATTAATCCATTCCCATGAAGAAAAAATCCTTTTGTTATTGGCATAATATACATTGAAGGGGTTGTATAGAATCATTTGAACACAGCTTAATATTAAAATACATAAATACAAAAGCAATTAGATGAAATAAATGAAAATGTAACCTCACTTTACCATACTGAGAAGAGTGGAATGACTACTAGGATGGTGCTGAGAAGGGAGGAGGAGGAGATGTTATGTAAATCACAGAGAGTTATAGCGCGGGTTTTTCATTGATTGGTAGCAACTGGCGTACTGACGCTCGTGGCTTTGTCTCGAGAGAGGTAAATAAGGGTAGCTCGTGGTGTTATGACTTGTTGTGACCCATACAAGTTCTAGCTCATAGGTTGTATGCCAAGCAAAAGTTGTATACCAAGTAAAATATTTTGTGTCCAAATAGGACTTATACCAAGTTGGACTTTTTCCAAAGCGGACTTATACCAAGGTACCACTGTATTTATTATTGATTGTTTTTAATGCATTAATATATACATTATTGGTGTGTGATTTAGAGTGAACATGCAAGCATAATTTCTTTTTTATATGACAAATGATTAAAAACACACTGGGGTTGAGTTACTAAAAGAGATTTAAGCCAGAGGTGGACATAGGTTGGCAGGGGGGGGGGGGGGGGGGGTCATTTCTGCACAGAGACACACTGTTGGCTCTGTCTGACACTGGTTTATGATATTTACTGAGCACAATGAAGTATTACTCTGCAGGCTATAATTCACTGTCCAAATACATATTGTTTACTATATGACTGCTATTTTCACTACATTCTTTACATTTTTTTTGTTTTTTTAAGGTACAAATAAATAATTTTTATTGAGGCCATGAAAAGTACGACATTTTATAATATGGTACCTACCTTTATTTCCAGATATTGTAACTGGATTTATTGCATACAGTTGGGTATAAAATATAACTCCACTTTATATTTCTGATTTATGGCAATATGTTGGAATTAAAGAATATGACTATAGTGAATGAATTTATTTTATTAGGTTTTTCTTTTTTTCCTCATTTAATCATCCCGGTCTTCTGTCTGATCCTGGTGGCCTATATTTTTACGATGCTTGGGAATTTTCTCATTATTTTCTTGGTCTTGATAGACAGCAGAATCCAAAGGCCGATGTATTTCTTTTTGTGTAATTTAGCTGTTATTGATCTTTGTTTTGTTAACACCACAATACCAAACTTACTGAGGAATCTTACAAGAGAAAAAAATATCATATCCTTATCCTGTTGCTTGACCCAGTTGTATTTTTTCTTTGTGGCTGGAACAGCTGAATTTCTAATTTTAGCAGTAATGTCTTTCGATCGATATTTAGCAATTTGCTACCCACTACATTACCCAGCTGTCATGACTCAACGTCTATGTATATGGCTTATAATAGCAGTGTGGCTTGGCTCATTTCTGACTAATAGTATTTCATTCTACTTAGTAATGAACCTTAAATTTTGTCTTTCTGAGATTGACCATTTTTTCTGTGATATAGGTCCACTTTTAATGAACTCCTGCACCAGCACAGCAAATATTGAGAAATGTATAGTAGCCTCATCTTCACCTATGATTATATCATTTCTAGTTACAGTTATATCATATATAAATATCATCATTGCAATAATCAAAGTTAACACCTCTGGAGGAAAACAAAGAATCTTTACAACATGTTCTTCTCATGCTGTAGTTGTAACCCTGGCATATGGCAGCTGTATTTTTTTGTATTCCCAACCAACACATAATCAAGAATTTGATTTAAACAAACGAGTGTCTATAGTGAACACAATGGTGGTTCCATTAATAAACCCATTCATTTACACACTGAGAAATAAAAATTTTAAAGAATGTGTACATGATGCCATATTGAAAGTCATCAAGGACTAACAACAATTTAATTTTATATTGATATTTTATTGTATAAAGCGGTGTTAGGTATTGATGTAAATACCTACTAAAATATATACTTACCTAAATTGTATTTACTTAAAACTTTGATAATTTTTTATTGGATTGTAAGAATTTCTAAATGTAAGAAGACAAGATCAGAATATGTATAGTCAGTGACAGCTAAAATAAAAGTGTAATTTGTTTTCAAAAGGTCACAGAGCTGTCCGAGCTAATTCTACTTAAAATCAGGTTGTGATAAGTGGTGCATTTTTTGTAGAACAGATTTGAAATTAGGAACCCACAATGCTTTCACTGACTAAAACTAGTGCATCAAAGGCTAGTGTTGTCCTTTAAAAGGGACATTAAAAGGGACATGCTTATTGCTTTGCTACCTGTGTTGTTTAGTAGACACTAAAAGATGAACTATAAACTTTGATACAATTGAATGCCAACTGGATCTCAAAACATAAGCATTATAGATTTCTTCTGCTGAGGGCCTCACAAGGTAGTGGAAATGCTTAGGAGTGCCATATAAAAATGTTTTCCAGGAGGCAAGCAATAGTGTAAGGTAGAGTGGTTGGGATCCACCAGACTTTATGACCATACATGTGCTCTGCATTGTTGTTTATGATTGCCAGAGTTGTATGAGCAGTGCACATGTAATTTTACCCTACCTTCTATTTAAAATGTGAAGGAAATAGGGACTAGTGTTGTTGTTCGAATTCGGGTTGTCCTTATGTTCGACCCTAATATGACCGTTCGAATTCGGGTGGTCCCAACAAGAATTTTGCTGAATTCGAAGCCCCAAATTCGACCCTCCCACATTGCCTAGGGACCTCCCCCATGATGCATGGGGCCCTCCAATAACAGCAGGAATGCCCCCCTCCATGTTTGTTGTGGCAGGCAGCCGATTGGCTGTCTGTCACTGCATGCCACACAGGCAGCTATTGGCCTATATAAGGCCAAGTCGTGCCTGCATTTACCACTGACAGAGATTTGCTAGCATCACAACCTTTCTGTGCTGCTTGGCTTGCTTTGTCAAAGTGAAAAAAAGTGCTTTACTTTGTTAGACTGTGTCACACACATTATTATTCAGATAGATTGTTGGATTGTACTGTATTTGTGCAGTCCTGAAATCTACTGTACTCAGATAGGTAGAGGGTTTCACTGTTAGCTAGATAGATAGATAGATAGATAGATAGATAGATAGATAGATAGTCAGTCAGTGTGTTACATACACGCAGCCAGAGGCAGGGTCCCCTCGCTGACTGCGTGCACAGTATCACAATTGTACTGAGAGACAGACACACAGACGCAGTGTATACTGCAGTATATATTTTGTATACTGTGCTGCATATTACAAGCGTCACCACTGAAGCAAACGGTTGCATGCAACACACACAGCGCACTTGCATTTCTTGTGTCAACCCCCCCCCCCAATAAACAAATCCACTTACTGTACAAATTGACAAATACATATAGCATATTAGCTACAAACTATTTTGCAGGATGTCAAGCCACATAAAGGAAAACATTTCTACAATGTCTGGCCAAAGAGGAAAGGGCAGCTTTGGCAGGGGTTGCAAGCAAAGCAGTATGAGTTTGTTTTTAGCTGCAGACCCAAGAACAAGAAGCGCTGCTGTTGGTGGTGGGCATCCATTATTGCCACACCAGGAACAAGACGTAGTGGAGTACATGACCCAGCCTGGGTCAAAGGATTGTACCCCCTCTTCATCCCAGTTCCAGACACAGGTCTTACAGGTATCCCAAACAATCCATGATTTTTTTAGTCAAGCGCAAAAATATCTCTCTGCATATGTTTGGCTTAATAAAAAACCGCGTTGTAATTATTCAACTATGATTAAAGAAAGGAAGTTCGGAGGAATGGGACTACCTAGTATTCAATTTTATTATGCTGCATCTCTTATGTCCCAAATTGATGACTAATGATATTGGTAAAATATGGGTGGAAATGGAACTGTCTTTTCTCAAATGTTCCTGCTTTCAGTGGTTATTATTAGCTATGAAAATGGGGTATCAAGTGTCTCTAAATGATTATCCCACCATTCAAGCTACTCTTCAAATTTGGGGTAAATATTCCATTTTTGACCCAAGTATGCTAACAACTATGCTAATTACCCCAGATTTGCAAATTCTGGAGGTATTTATACCGCATTTAAGTCTCAATTCTTGGTATAATTCTGGAGCTACTAAACTTAAAGATTTATACTTTTTCAAAAAATTTAAAACTTTTCAGTCTTTGCAAAAGATCTACAACTTGCTGTCCACAGAATTTTTTACTTATATGAGAATTCGACATTGTCTGTTGAACTTAGACTTATCAGATAGACTTCCTATTGATAAGTCTGTCTCTTTTTATTTCACTAATTTAGCTTCGGGATCTAGAGGTATCTCCAGATTTTATAGATAACTCAGCTCCAATTTAGGATTTTGTAAATCTTCAGCGATGTGAAAGTGGGAATTAGCATTTAATGCGACTATCCCAGATGGCTCTTGGATGGCTGCATTAAATGCAACATATCAAACCACTAAATGTACAGACCACTGGGATATGTATCAGAAAGTGGTGAACCACTGGTATCTTACTCCGGCCAAGATGGCACATTTTTCAGCTTCTGGCACAAGTCTTTGCTGGAGAGAATGTGGTAGTTTTGGTTCACTCTATCATATTTTATGGGGTTGTATTTCAATCCGATCCTTTTAGAACCAAATTTTCATTTTTATCTCGGCGATCTCTGGTATTTATATTCAACCTAATGCTGAACTGGCGATTTTACATTTAGGCCTTGACGTAATACCTATGTCGGCTAGACCAGTTGTTATTCATGTTCTGTTGAGCGCCAAGTTGTCTATTTTGCGTAGGTGGAAAAGTTTGAATGTACCTATGGTTGTCGAGGTTGTTAAAGACATTAATGATCATTGCTCATATGAAAGAATTTTTGCTTTATCTCAAAACAAATTCAAACAATTTCTTAGGAACTGGGAACCATGGTTTATTCATAAGAAATGTGTTGTAAATAATTTTCCTTAAACTTTTTTAATTATCTTTGATATTACAGATGAATATAACAAGAAGTATTGTTATATATATAACATATATAAAAATATATCGGATATGTATCCCATTTAGGTTTAAGGCTTAATAAGGGCTGGTATATGTTTCTGCTTGTTTTTTTTGTCTGTTTATGTTATTGTATTTTGTACTTTTTTTTACTCTTAACTCTTTTTCCCCCTATTTTTTTCTATTTTCTTTTCTTTTCTCTTTCTTTTCTAACTATTTTGCTCCATACAACTATCTTGTTGGAGTCCTTTTCTCTCCTCCTTTCTTTTTTTTCAGTTGAAAATGGATATGTACAAGTTTTCTTCTTCAAAGTTAATGTTTTTCAGTTGTCACCATAATTTTGTATTTGTTCATGTCCTTTAATAAATAATACATTTTTGAAAAAAAAATAAAATAAATATCTGTATTTTTTTACAGAAATACAGAAGTTTTTATGGCTTTTTTTCATAGATAGTAAGAAAGATCAGAATGAAATATCTGTATTTTTTTTACAGAAATACAGAAATGGTTCTGTTTATTTTGATAGATAGCAAGTGGTATCAGAATTAAATATCTGTAATTTTTTTTACAGAAATACAGAAATG
>NC_092863.1:41353511-41420643 GCF_032062135.1 Pyxicephalus adspersus | reverse complement strand
TTTTCTGTTTATTTTGATAGATTGCAAGAGTTAGCATAAAATATGATAACTCTTGCAATCTATCAAAATAAACAGAAAAATTTTTGTATTTCTGGAAAAAAATACAGATATTTAATTCTGATTCCACTTGCTGGCTATAAAAAAATTCAAAAAATTTTCTGTATTCCTGAAAAAAAATACAGATATTTCATTCTGATACCACTTGCTATCTATCAAAATAAACAGAACCATTTCTGTTTTTCTATAAAAAAAAATACAGATATTTAATTCAGGCTTTAACTTGCTATCTATCAAAAAAGCCATAAAAATGTATGTATTTCTCTCCAAAAAATACAGATATTTATTTATGATTCATAAATTAATATCAGTATTTTTTAGAGAGAAATACAGTTTTTTTATGGCTATTTAGATAGATAGCAAGTAGGATTAGAATTAATATCTGTATTTTTTTTTAAGAATTTTATGGGTTTTTGGATAGATACTAGATAGAGAGAAATACAGTTTTTTGGGCTATTTAGATAGATAGCAAGTTCTATCAGAATTAAAGATCTGTATTTTTTATGGATAAATATAGAAATTTTTCTGTCTTTTGTGATATATTACAAGAGGTAAAATTTAGGATACCTCTTTCAATCCATCCCAAAAATCTAAAAATGTCTGTATTTCTGTAAAAAAAATACAGATATTTTATTCTGATAGCACTTGGTATCTATCCTAAAACCCATAAAAAATTCAGTATTTCTCTCTCCAAAAAATAGAGATATTTCATTCCAAAGCCATAAAAATTTCTATCTTTCTTTACCAAAAATCTAGATATTTAATTCTGATAGCACTTGGTATCGATCCAAAAGACCATAAAAACTTCTATATTTCTCTACAGAAAATACAGATTTTAGTTCTGATCCCACTTTGCTATAAATCCCTAAAGCCATAAAAATTGATGTATTATTCTACAAACAATACAGATATTTAATTCTGATAGCACTTGGTAGTTGGTATCTATCCAAAAGGCCATAAAAAATTATATATTTTTCTCCAAAAAATACGGATATTTTATTCTGATAGCACTTGATATGTATCCTAAAACCCATAAAAATGTATGTATTTATGTGAAACAAATACAGATATTTAAGTGATAGCACTTGCTAGATATCCACAAAAGATAAAAAATGTATGTATTTTCCCGCGTATTTCTCCAAGTCCGTTCCCTTTTTTTTTTTTTTTTGTAATTTCACTAGATAGGAGGTATGGAAAGTGTGATTTTCATTAATCCATTCATGTCTCAATAAGCTACAGCTTCTACACTGTCCATAGACGTGATGGCCTCAACCTTCTATGTGGTCCACGCTCCGTCACAGAGCCCACCACCTCCTCCTCCTCCTGCTGTAAATGATGCTGCCGCCTGCCCAGTACTCGACTTTAGATGCCAGATACTAATGCCATCCACACTCCGTCTCAGAGCCCACTGCCTCCTCCTCCTGCTGTAAATGATGCTGCCGCCTGCCCAGTACAGAACTCTAGATGCCAGATACTAATGCCGTCCGCACTCCGTCTCAGAGCCCACCGCCTCCTCCTCCAGCTGTAAATGATGCTGCCGCCTGTCCAGTACCTGACATTAGATGCAAGACACTAATGCCATCCACACTCCGTCTCAGAGCCCAGCGCCACTTCCTCCTGCTGTAAATGATGCTGCCACCTTCCCAGTACTCGACTTTAGATGCCAGATACTAATGCCATCCACGCTCCGTCTCAGACCCCACCACCTCCTCCTCCTGCTGTAAATGATGCTGCCGCCTGCCCAGTACCTGACTTTAGATGCAAGACACTAATGCTGTCCAGGCTCCGTCTCAGAGCCCACCGCCTCCTCCTCTTGCTGTAAATGATGCTGCCACCTGCCCAGTACCCAACTGTGTCTCAGGGCCCTCCACCTTCAAATCATGCTGTTACTGCTGCTGCCTGCCTAGTACCCAACTCTAGATGCCAATTACTAATGACGTCCACACTCCATCTCAGTGCTAAATGCCTCCTCCTCATGCTGTTTCTGCTGCTGCCCATTACCCAACTCTAGATGCCAGTTACTAATGCGGTCCACACTCCGTCTCAAGGCCCACCGCCTCCTTCTTCTGCTGTACTGATGCTGCCACCTGCCCAGTAACCAGCTCTAGTTGCCAGTTACCAATGCAGTCCCAGCTCCGCAATTAAACCTCTATTGCCTCCAGGATCAGGGGAGCAGAGCTGTCAGCATAAAGCTCCGCTGATTGCTCTGCTCCCTGAGGAAAGGGAAAGCCTGATCAGGATTTGGAGGCTGTAGAAGCTCTACACAGTGCTGAAACAAACCTGAATTTTTCTCCCATTGACTTTAATGGGATTCGAATTCGAATTTGACCACCCGAATTTTTTTGCTATATTCGGCCGAATAGCTGTCGAATCGAATAGTGAGCTATTCGACCAACACAAGTAACAGGCATCTAGAGCTGGGTGTAGTGCATCTTTAATGACACCCCAAAGTGTGTAATCTGAAATTTGTGATTGAATGTAGAAGGCCACATCTTCTGCTTCATCCATCGGTACCACGCTTTATCGGACTGAATTTTTGTGTATTTTACCCCTGAACTGTGAAGTGGGGCAGCAGTCCCTCTGTATATGTTGGGGGATGACCACATTGAGCCATGAAGTTATTGAGCTCAGCAGACGTCCGGAGACTTCGCCACAACAAGATTGTGGCCGTCCTGGGAGACTCCATTCAATGATCCGTCAACAAGGATCTTGTGAAAATACTGCAGAATAATAAGTTTCAGACTGAGAAGCAGCTGAAAGGGAAGGGTGAGAAGTCATTTGCAAATGACACGTTGGGGGATCTCTGGGTGAAATGCACAATGCCATATTTACCGCCAAGTGCATCATTACAGAACTGACCACCAGCTTGTACAGTTCTATTTCCTGACCCGTGTTTCTTCGGAGTACATAGAGAGCGTGCTGGCCAACTTCCAACATGGACCTCAGCCCGACGTTGTCATCATCAACTCGTGTATATAGGATGTTATCAGGTATCATGAGCAATCACTGCAAATGTACAAAACCAACCTGGACAATCTGTTTATTCGGCTCACCGAGGTGCTGATGAGCCCCAAATGTCTGGTGATATGCAACATGTCCATGTCTGCTGGATTCAAAGCTGGTGAAGTGCTAGACTACCCAATTCCTAATGTGCGCTGGGACATCATTGAAGGGAATTTCTACAGCGCCACACTGGCAGATTTACACCAATTGGATGTGACTGACTTGCACTTCCATTTACGCTTTAAGCTGCGCTCCAGGGTTATAGATGCCACCCACTCGAATCAGCTGGCTGATTGGAAGTATACCTGCATTCTGATGGCTCATATTGATTAAGTCTGGGGCGTGCAGCAGGAACAGCAGGAAGAGGAGGCGGTGGAGATTCCAATCTGTCCCTACCTACTATGTAGCAAAACCATATGAAAGGGAACGGGCTTGGCGGAATCAGCAGGAAAAAAAGACCCTGTTGAGCTTGAGTCTAGTCTGGCATCTAGAGCTGGGTACTTGGCAGTGGGCAGGCAGCAGCAGTAAAGGCAGGAGGAGTAACTCAGCCATCCACACTACGTCTCAGGGCCCACTGCCACTGTAGGAACACTGGGAATCTCATTCATCCCAATAGCTACACCTTCTACAATGTCAATAAAGGATGATGGCCTCAAGCTGTAATGCCGTCCTTACTCTGTCTCAGGGCCTGCCGCCTCCTCCTCATGCTGTTACTGCTGCTGCCTGCCCACTGCCCAGTACCCAGCTCTAGATGCCAGACTAGACTCAAGCTCACCAGGGTGTTCTTTCCCCGCTTATTCCGCCAAGCTTATTCCGTTTCATGTGGTCGCTACATAGTAGGTAGGGACAGATTGGAATCTCGTTCATCCATTCATGTCTCCAACAGCTACAGCTTCGACACTGTCCATTTAGGTGATGGCCTCAACCTCTAATGCCGTCCTTGCTCCTTCCCAGGGCCCACCGCCTCCTCCTCATGCTGTAACTGATGCCACCTGCCCAGTACCCAGCTCTGGATGCCAGTTACCAATGCTGTCCACGATCTGTCTAAGGGCCCATCGCCTCCTCCTTCTGCTGTTGCCACCTGCCAGTGCTCTATTCATAAATATGGCATTACAGCCATCTAGGTGGCATTGATGATGCACTACACCCAGCTCCAGATGCCAGTTACCAATGCGGTCCCCGCTCCGTCTCAGTGCCCGCAGCCTCCTCCTCCGGCTGCTGCCACCTGTCACTTGTAACTTATAACAGAGCTGTGTAGCTGGCTAATTTTTGGACTGAAAGACCCCTCTCAGAGACCTCTGCCTGTACTCTGAAGCCTGTTTATGGCTTGTAATGGAGCGGTGAAACCTGGTGGCTAATTTTTGGACCAGAGGAACCCACTCGTGCCCCTCTTTGCCTCTACTAGGAGACCGTATAAAATCCGGCATGTTTTCCTTTGACCTCCCCATAAAATGGCCTTGCCAGCAACAGAAAAAAGACTTCCTTATTTTTTTTTTTTTTACTTGTACAGTGTCGTGCAGAGCTGGGGGAGTCTTGACATGTCTTTTTAAATGTATTTATAGGCTGTAGAAGTTCTACACCATTCCGAAAATAAAACCAAATTTTTCCCCCATTGACTTTAATAAAGTTCAAATTCAACATTCGATCACCCGAATAATTATGCATTATTCGACCGAATAGCGGTCGAATCGAATAGTGAGCTATTCGACCAACACTAATAGGGACATCACATATTTTTAATTTTTAAACTTCTGATAAATGCCTTCTGGATTGAAGCAGATAAATGATAAAGTCATCTTGATTTTTGTACCTGCATACATTTGCACCAGCTGTATAAAAATGTATTAAACTGCAAATGGAAAATTTAAATGCAAAATAATGCAAAAAATATTTAATGGATCAAGCAAGAGTGACACGTGACAATGTTGCTTTATATGTATTTTTTAAGCATTTACATATTGCAGAATATCATTGTAATGAAAAGAGCCATTGAGGAATTCCAAATGACATATTCTAATTTTTATCACTGGCTTCTGAGACTTTAACGTGCTCTTCGGGTGGGATTTCTCCAAGGTAGACTGGATTGGCCATTTTTTTTAAAAAAAAAACTATTTGTATGAATAAACAGCTACCGTAGTTGTCAGTTCTTCAATATTATGTTGAACTAATACATATAACAACAACCTTATAGACTCGCCAGCCACTTTGTTAGGTTAACCTGTTTGCCTGTTTTTTAATGCTAAAATCTTATCAGCCAATCACATGGCAGCAAATCCATCCATTTAGGCATGTAGCTGTTGTCCAGATAACCAAATTAAGTTTAAAGTGAGCATAAGAATGGGGATAAAAAAAGATGATTTAGGTTACATTGAATTTAGCAACGTTTTAGCTTAGCAACGGTATTTCCGAAACCACTGATCTGGGGGGATTTTCATGCACAACGATCTTTAGAATCTAGAGACAATAGTTTCAAAAATGGAAGCAACAGTAACTCAAAAAAAAAAAAAAAAAACACTCATTACACCTGTAAAATGCAAAAAAAAATCTCTGAATGCAAAACATATTGAACCGAATACCACATTGGGTACCTTTTCATTTACCGTGTTTCCCCGATTTTAGGACATCCCCATTAAGTAAGCCACCCCCGATTTTTAAAAAAATAATTAAAATAAGACACTCTCTCTGAAGCTCTAGATGTAGTAGCTCTATCTCTCTTATCCTGTAGTCGCGCCTCATGCTGTTGTACTGTCTTTGAACCTTTAGATGTAGTAGCTCTTTCTCTCATTTGGTGTACTCGGGTCTCAAGCTGTTTTACTGTCTCTGAAGCTTTAGATCAGGGCTGTCAAACTCAAATACACAGAGGGCAAAATATAAAAACTTAGACAAAGTTGCCAAATTTATTGAAAACATTAAGAAAGATTTTACTTCTTATTAGATATAAAACCTTTTCATATTGAAACAAAGAATTTTTGCTTAACATTTAATCTGGCAAGCCTATAATAGAGAAAGAGGCCTAAGAATTGTATTTTTAAATTTTATGAGTGGGTGGAACTCCCTCTTCACTGAAATAGAACCTTTACTACAATTCCCTGCGTCTTGAAACAGTCCAATGCTGGGCCACACATAGATGGCTGGCTGGCCTATATATGCGAGTGATGTCAGGAATTGTAGTAGCAGTGCTATTTCAATGCAGCGGCGGGCCAGCTGCAATTCATGTTTAAGATTCCTTTGGGGGCCAAAAAAAAAGGACATTGCGGGCCAGAGTTTGACACCCCTGCTTTAGATGTAGTAGCTCTATCTCTCTTATCCTGTAGTCGGGCCTCACGCTGTTGTACTGTCTTTTGAAGCTCTGGATGTAGTAACTCTTTCTCATTTCCTGTAGTCGGGTCTCATGCTGTTGCACCGTCTCTGAAGCTCTAGATGTAAGAGCTCTATCTCTCTTATCCTGTAGTCGGGCCTCATGCTGTTGTACTGTCTCTGAAACTCTAGATCAGGGGTAGGCAAACTCAGACCTGTAGGCTGGATACGGCCTAGCCAGTATTCCAGTCCGGCCTAATGCCCCCCCTAGTTATTTATTGTTGGACCCGGTTTAATTGAATTGTCGTGTTATCGCGAGTTTCTGCGATGTTATCGAGTTCCCGCACAGTAACCCCAATTACTATGCCTAAAGAGCAGAAGCAGCGCGCAGCTACCAGTTCCTGGAAGGTTGAATTCAAACATTGTGTCTTCAACCCTGAATAGACTGACGAATTATTCTTCATCCAACGCGGCAACAAATCCTTTGTTTAGTATGCAAAGACACCAACAGCACTTTCAAGTGGTTGAATCTCAAGGGGCATTTCGATGCCAAGCATGCGCACATGTACAGAGACTACACTGCTGATGAGCAGAAGACTGAGGCTGCTCCCCTGTAGTCACGGTTGGAAAAAACCTTTCCTTGGACACCTTGTTTCTTCTTGCCTAGTGTGCCTTCTTGACCTCCTGAAATGGAAAGCCAAAGGCACACTGTCACTGAACAATACATACACATATACATACACACATACATACATGCAAATATACCTCTGTCATTTACCACTCGGCCAAATGCCTTAAGTTTTGTCGAAGGTATTATTACAGCGCAGAAATTAGTCCCAAACAAGTATGTAAAAATATAAGCAAAAGGCACACATACATACATGCAAATATACCTCTGACATATACCACAGCGCTGTACAAAGATTAGCAGTGCACTCACATGAGTCATAGTAAGTTTTGGTTAAATGTCTCAAAGTGTTTCTGAGTGATGGTGGAACATAGCAAGTTTGGTTGAAATGTCTCCATGCGTTTCTTAGTGATCACCAAATATAGCTCTGAAATATAGCACAGCACTGCACAAAGATCAGTGGTGCACTCACATGAGTCTGAATTATATGTCTAGCAAGTTTGGTTGAAATTTGTTGTTGCGTTTCCTAGTGATGGTGGAATATAGCAAGTTTGGTTGAAATGTCTCCACGCATTTCCTAGTGATGACATACACACATACATACATACATACAAATATAGCTCTGACATATAGCACAGTGCTGTACAAAGATGACTGGTGCACTCACATGAGTCTCAGTGATATGTATGGCAAGTCTGGTTGAAATGTCTCCATGTGTTTTCGAGTGATGGTGGAACATACATACACACACATACATACATACACTTTGAAATATATTGATTGGATGCATGTATGTATGTGTGTGTGTATGTATGTTCCACCATCACTCGAAAACGCATGGGGACATTTCAACCAAACTTGCCATTAATATGACTGAGACTCATGTAAATGCACCAGTCATCTTTTGTACAGCGCTGTGCTATATGTCAGAGCTTTATTTGAGTGAAATGCATGCACAACTCCTGTTTTTATTCTTCCTTTCTTCAATTAACAGTATTTTTAAGTTCATGCTCACTGTTTTTTTTTTCTTATAGTAGCTGTTATTTCATATACTCATATCCTGTTGGCAATACTTAAGATCAAATCAGAAAAAGGAAGAAAAAACTTTTCTCCACTTGTTCTTCACATGCTATAGTTGTGTCTCTTTTTTTTGGCAGCTGCATCTTTATGTATATAAACCCAGTTCAGTATCAAGGTGTTGATGACTATGATAAAAATGTAGCTGTCCTCAACACTGTGGTGGTTCCATTGATTAATCCTTATATTTACACATTGAGGAATAAAATAGTAAAGGATATACTGAGAAGAAACAAGAGATAATGGTATTACTGTCTTAGTAAGCGTTTCTTTTTCGAAAGTCCATAATGAATAGCTTTCAAACACATTATTTGGAATACCATCTGAATAAAATGAGTTATGTACGACAGCTTTAGATTACACAAATATATAATTGTTAGAACTTTGTAAATATTAAAACATATGACTATGGTAGGGACATTAGATTGTGAGCCCATTTCAGAGACTTCTAGTGACATAACTATGGACTTTGTAGAGCACTGCGTAATATGTTGGCACCATATAAATACTGTGTAACAACAATAATAATAATAATAAAGGGCATTAAGGTCACCAAACTCTTTTTTTTAAAGTTGATACCTATATCAGTATCAAAAAATACCTTTTTTAGAAAAGCCAAACCTCAATCAAAAAGCATATTATGCAATTTGAATACATGTAGTGGAGCTGTATGGATAGTCAAAGGATTTGTTACTGCCTCTGCAAGTCTTGTGCAATTAGCACTCTTGCAACACAGACAGAACCAGGACCTTCATGCAAACTTCACTGCAGTAAAGCAGTATAGCTGTATATGGACCTGCTCCATCCTATGATTGGACAATGTAAGACTAGAATCAAATTGTGTAAAATTGCTCAATCTTTAGCATTCCCTCCTTATTTAGGAATAAGATGTGTAAATATTTACAGTTTTAGTTGAATAAAAATGCTAACCCACACTTCCCAAACTTAAAAGATTGTGATTACAGGTAAATCTACATACGGATTCAGGCTCCTCACTCCCAAATATATTTATGTTTAGTAGTTCGTTGCTGGGCAGCACTGTCTTATTACATAAATTCCCAATGTGAGCAAAAGTCTCTATGAGAAAAAGAGTGTAAGAATACATATACATTGGTTACCAAGTGATTGCATGGGAACTGGAAGGAGGGTATCTCATAGAATCCAACCACTTACTGATCAATAAATATCTCTCTCAAGGGAGATGAATGACTCTGGAGTTCAGGATTTGGCTCATCTATAGTGTTAGAGGGTAAATTACTTACCATGGTATTTATGTAGAATGTATTTCTGCATCTCTGATGTGTTTTACAATTTTTGTATGTTTTTGTTTAATTTTTTTGGAGCAAAACCAAGAGCTGATCCAAATATGTAAAATTCCTAGCTCTGAGCCTCCCTGTGTCTGTCTGAAATGGATTCTGTAGCTGAAGGATAGTGGAGACTAAATGGAAGAATAGTGGAGAGGGAATTAATATAACTGTCTGGAAAGTAAAATTGCAATGATTTAGAGCAAACAGAGAATACATTAAACTACATGATATCTGTGCACAGACATATATTGATTTGAAAGTTGAGTCCTTGGTAAAACTATTGAATAGTCACTGCTGACTAGGTTGGTCTGTCTTCCATACCATACGGTGTAAGAACCAGTGCAATGGCTTACATACACAGATTAAGGACTTCTACATTTGTCTCTGCATTCCTGAAGAAGCAAACCCTGTTGTACCTGTAATATAACTACTTGGAGAATAACGTGTATTGTTAAATATAAAACTGTTGTTAACTTTATGGATTTTAATTGTAACTAATAAATATTTTTCAGAATTTTATAATAAAATGTAGAATGTATTCATTGTTTTGAATCATGCCTGCAGAGTCCCAAATACTTCTTTTTTTTGTAGTATCTAGAAAGAAATGTGGCATAAGTTGATTTTTCATCATAGGGAACTTATTATGATTTCTACCTACAACCACTGCCCATGGATAATTTTCTTAAAGTCTTCCTACTTCATCATTATTAATAGTTCCCACTTGCCTCAAAACAACAAATCCCCTGTACTGGCACCAGTTGTGCACCCAATGATCTAACTAATTGTTAGTCTAACTAATGTTCAGCCTATGAACAGGTGTCACATAGACTCCCCGAAAGACAACCTGCTATAGGAAAAAGCTTGATTCTGAGAGCCATATAAACAGGTGAACTATTTGGCTTGTCAACTGCCTTGTATGTAGACAGATTACATGATCATTTTTAAGATCATGATTTGAAGATTCTTGATTTGTGTTCATGAATATTGTCATCTTCAAATAGCACATTGTTACACTACTTAAGAAATGGACCACCAAGAATGTAATATCCTGTCATATGCTTTGATATTTTTATATGTTAAGATTTTAATGCAAAACAAAGGCTTGGTTCCATTTAGATCTTTGCATTTTAGTAAAGTTCAAGTTATCCCAACACACAGTAACACACTTAGTAACATATGTTGTTGCTTTGCAATGCTATTTATTTTGAATGGCAGCCCAATGCACTAAGGCAATACACTTGTGTTGTAGCATTCTGCAATGCATGGCAATACAATGTTGCTTGTTGTGGTGCATAATTTTAGAAAAAAGCTGTTGTGCTTTTAGCGCAGAGGATGTGTTGGCAGCACATTTATTTTAATGGGCTGCTGTAAGAAATGGTTATAAACTTGTTTATAATCCTTGCTAACAAAATTTCCCTTCTCCACCTTAATGGTCCCTGTTCATTTTAAATGAGTCCACAACCGATTTAAAAAAAAATTATATGAACAAGAAAAACAATTCCCATTGTGTTTTATTACTGACTATTGGGACTACCAATGGTGCCTGATGAAAACATATGAGTATACCAAACTATATAAATATTGATTTATTTAAAAACTGATTAATTGCGCATTAAAGAAAGAAGCTATAAACAGTCTATAAACAGTCTATAAACAGTCTTATGCTCATGGAGCTTTTTTTTTAAAAACAAATTGCAAAAAAATTAGAGAAAATGGTAAAACATAATTCATTGTTTCCCATGATATTAAAGATCAAATAGCTCTAATTTATTAAGATCAAATAGCGATTGACTCATTTTTGTTATACATATACAATAAAATATGCCAAAACATTTAAATATCATGCAAACTTCATTAGCAGATCATTGAAGAAGGTTTTAAAATGACAATGAAGGAAAATGGTGAGATATTATTCACTTTTCTCCATGAGATTTAAGATCATATTACAATTCTATAGAAGTGACAAATTTAATTCGTTGTGTTTTTTTCTTTTCAGTCATACTCAATCCTGTAAATGTAACATCTTTGAATGTAAGCACTGTTACAGATTTTATCCTGCTGGGCTTTTCTTTCCCGACAAATCTTGCCCCAGCATTCTTTGTCATATTCCTGATGGCCTATGTATTGATTATAGCTGGAAATATCCTCATTATAAGTTTGTATTCCACTTCTCAGGGTCTGCATATACCTATGTATTTCTTTCTATGTAACTTAGCCATTGCAGACATCATCTCCACCAATGTCATTTTACCAGTTCTTCTGGTTGTTGTAACTAAGCACACTTACAAACTATGTGTAGCGGGCTGTTTAGCACAATGTTATCTATACTTCTTTGCTGGAGCAGCTCAATTTTTTCTACTAGATGTAATGTGTTATGACAGATATTTAGCTGTGTGCTATCCTCTGCGTTACTCGATCATCATGCATAAAAAAAATTGTATTGTGTTTGCATCTGGAGCATGGATCAGTTCATTCCTTATTAATCTTTCTCCCTCTATATTTATTATGACACAATCATTTTGTTTTAGCCAGATAAACCATTTCTTCTGTGATGTTGGGCCACTTTTGCAGAATTTTTGTAATGTTACTAATTCTTCATTACAGGTTTTGCTTCTTCTAAACTCAGGGTTATTGTTTTTTTCTCTGATGGTCGTTGTTATATCATATGGTCACATCATTATAGCAATATGTAAGCTCCATTCATCAGAAGGAAGAAAAGTTGTATCTACCTGTCTATCACATGCTCTTGTTGTAACTCTTTTCTTTGGTAGTTACATCTTTATGTATGTAAAGCCTTTTCACTCTCAAGATGTTAATGACTATGACAAAAAAGTGGCTGTCCTCAGTACCATAGCAGTACCATTGATTAATCCCTATATTTACACATTGAGGAATCAAACAATAAGAGATATAGTAAAAGGCAACAAAAGATTAATTGCTGTGATGTCATAATCTTTTTTTTATCTGAAACAATTAAGTATGATTAAGAATTACTAAAATTTCAGCTTTTTTAGAAATATACTCCCTATTTAGGGCTGGTGCTTCAAAATATTACCATTATTCTTGTCATATTGTAACTTACACATGCATTTGTTGTGGCATTGACATTATCTTAGCAAAGTGGTGCCCAAACGTTTTTCATCTGGGGGCCTCTGTTGACATTGAGATAAAACTTGCGGGCCACAATGCAAACATTAAAAATATATGATTAAAACTAGTATAGTTGTAATTTAAAATAAATTAAATTGAAATGTTTCTAGTTACCGTAACGTATATGCACCAAATAATAGAAATGACAAATCAGTTTCTGCACTCACCATTTGATGCTCATTTTATTAATGAAAGATACAAAACTAAATCTATTATAAAGTGCTGGGCGGTCATATATTGCTCCCTAATCACTATTCCTGTACTACAGGGCAGAAACTACACCATACAATGCATCCTGTCAGTTATAGGGGGCTGCTAACCTTCTTTGTACACCAAAATCTCTGCAATAGATACTTCCAGAGAAATGTAATTCATATGACAGATAGCCAAGGCGGACATGCTCTTACTACTACATCTTCAGGTCCCTACATCTCAGTTCATGAGAAAATAGGGTTCACAGAAGGTAAGTGGCCAGATATGTGTGACAGGGTAGCACAGTATAATAGCTATAGTTTTTCCAATCTTGTGATGGTGCCGTTGAAATAAAATTTTAGGGGGAGTAAACTACAAGAGCCCTCCACTTATCCTACATTGTAATATACCTACAGCTCCCCATTCAGGAGAAATTGGGGTTCAAAGAACATAAGTGGACATTTAGATGTGACTGCTCATCATGGTATTGTAGGAGTAATAACATTTTATTGGGGTAGGGAGAAGCCACAAGATTCCCCCACTTATCCTACATCTCCCTTTCTCCACCGTTAAAGAGAAATTAGGGTTCACAGACGGTAAGTGACCAGCTATGTGTGACAGGGTGGCATGATATAATGGGTATACTATTTTATTAGAGAAGGGATCCCACATTTCCAGTTGCAAATGTCCCTCTGATGCAGAGAATTTGGGGTTCACAGAAGGTAAATGGCTATTTAGCCCCCCTAATGTGAAAATATCCCTAATTGGTACTAGAATTTTATGCTTGTGACCCCGTATTTGGAAACTTGTTATGTTTAGAAGGCTAAAATTTTATTTAGTAGCAGCAAAATTCCCGTTTCTCTGACAATCGGTGTGGGGGAGATGAAGGTTTATACAGTACATGGGGATAATGACAGCTGCATGGACACAGACACAGCTCTCACGTTGCTGCTGCTGGGTACAAGGTGGACGGGGAGCAGACACAGCTGATTATTTATAGTACACGCCCACTTTCAGGGAGCTAACACCGAGCATGCTCAGGAAGCTCCCTCCCCTGGTAGCACCTTGTTGTGTCTTGTTGTCTGGAAGTCTTAGGTTATGTCACGCATAGTTGTATGGGTTGTTCTGTACTAAATTGCTTATCCAAAGAGAGAGGGCAGCTTTAGCACTGTTCACTGAGAAACAAGAAATGAGATTATCTAATGAATAGGGCTGCTAAAGGGTTTACTATTTAAAAAGAGACATGATGAGTTTAGATTGATCTATGTGCGGCCTTCTCAGTATATAATAAAAATGAAAAAAAACTACAGGGTACAGAATTTATTCTACATGTAACAACTGCATTCAGTGACATTTGTAGAATCAGGAAATGGTCCTAGTTTTAGAGGTGAAGGGACATCAGATTAGTCATGATGCTAGACTAAATAGCAGTGAATACATAGCAATCCATGTATGGCCACCAGTATAGGTTATGCAGTGTTTGCTTTGTACCTGGAACTAGTAATATCCACAAATTTAATACCCATCAACAGTTCTTGTCTAATACTTTTATAGGGTCATATAACAGGGCTCAATTTATTTTCTAAGTGTGGCTTTTTGATTTGTCTGTATCTACTGGGCATGCAAATCAAGCTTGACTGAACTCGGATGCAGTAACTCCATCCAAGGAACTTCAATAATCTCATTCTTACTGCTAGAATCTATGGGTAAATGTAATTATGACAAACAATCAGCATGACATTTTTGAAACCTGGTTTGTATTGTATAGTCAAAAATTTTGGTCCCTAAACAGACAATGCTTGCATTCCTATAGAGTAAAGCTTTTAGCAGCTCTACATCTAAAGGTCAGGAGCAGGAGCTTTTATCACAGCTTTCACATGCACAAGATCAAGCAAAAGAACCATTTGTGATATAATATGACCCAAAAATGACAGATAACATTGTCTAAAGCAGCTTTGGAAAGATTTCGTTTTACAGATAAAGGATAGCCTGGAGCTGCCAAGGTAAGAAGGTGAGCAAAGGGCAATATGACCAGGGGCTAGGGGAAAGCAGAGGCATGGAAGAAAGTCAAAAGTAAGAAAGGCCAGGAAAGGTTTAAGTGAAACTGGTCTAATATCTTTTGATAAAAAGCAGGTGTCGCTTCTAAAACTATGTTTTCTATATAAGGTGAAAGCTGCAGATAACGTAGCTGCTGCTGTATGTAAGACAAGCTAACTATAAAAGAAAAAGTCCACAGCTAGACTATATGTTTCCAGACTATACCGTCTCTGAGGTTGTTTGTGTAAATCATACTGTTTTGTAATACCATGAATTTATTTAGGGAATTCTCCAAGCATGTATTGGAGTAATATGTGTATTTTCAATGGGGCTTCAAGGTTCTCTCCACAATGCTTAGAGATTGGTAATTCCCAAATTCCATCCAATACAGTCTTTTGGATTAACCAGAAAATCTGATAAATATTAGTGCTTGGTCAAATTTGCATTGAAGCCTAAAGGTTTCTGGTATTCTTCAAATATGTGTGCCTGTAGTGATTTGGAGTACTTGTTTTTTTTAGGCAGAAGTGTATGGGTAAAATTGGATTCTGCTTACATTAAGTATTAGTTATAGGAAAATGAACTTTCAGGGCTCTATTTATAACACAAGGAATAGGGCATACCCTTAAAGCGTACCTATACTCACAAAATCAACTTTGGCTTATGGATAACAAATTATAATCATCTGAATACTTTTTTGTCAGCTTGCTTTCACCTATAAACATTATCTGGGAAATGCCATATTTGGTGGGAGTGTTTCTAATCTACTCCCACTGCCCTAAGTATGCAGATTTTTGTTTCTTTCCTTCTTATTCTTTCCTTGCTTGGGGCTCTCATGTCACTCAAGTGTGACTGCTCTGTCTGCAGCTGCTTCCTGCTTCTTTTCAGCTTGTGAGCTCTCCGTGCAAAGGACTCCAGCTAGTGAGGGAGGGGGAGTGGGTGGAGGAGGAGGTCAGGAGAGGAAGAAAATGTGAACTTGCCAGTCACAAGCTGGGCACTTCTAAACTCTTCATAAATCATTATATTTGTCATGGAAACGATCTAACCCCGCCAGTGCCATCAGGGAAAACTGACATTTTAGTGCAAGTAAGTAAGAACAGATTAATAACTGAAAGACTGATTTTTGAGTATAGTTCCTCTTTAAGCATGTCACATTGTCTGCTCTAAATTTTAGAATGCAGAACGATGGTTCCAGTTTACTAGGAAGGCTGCGTTATCACATAATCTATCCACATTGATCTAAATTTTGTATATGAAAGCAAGCCTGCAAAGTGCCCTTAGCCATAATTTTATTTACCTTGGAATTTATTAGAGAATAGTAAGGAATTTGCTAAAATTATTTTTGTCATGTTGCCACTTGGGAGCTTATACTACCGTATAGACAATACATATCCAACATACATTAAAAACAAATTAAAAGGAATATTAAGCACACAATCAACAGTTCACTTGAAAATATGTCCCGTGTGATTTATTACTAGCTTTTGGGACTGACAACAGTGTTTTTGGTAGAAGCATGCATATGCCAAAACATTTAAATATCATGCAAACTTCATTAGCCGATCAATAAAGAAGGATTATAAAATTACAATGAAGGAAAATGGTGAGATATAATTCACTTTTCTCCATGAGATAAGATATTACAATGCTATAGAAGTGACATTTTTAATTTGCTGTGTTTTTTTCTTTTCAGTCATACTCAATCCTGTAAATGTAACATCTTTGAATGTAAGCACAGTTACAGAATTCATACTGCTGGGTTTTTCTTTCCCAACAAACCTTGCTCCAGCATTGTTCTTTATAATCCTGCTGGCCTATGTATTAATTGTGGCTGGAAATATCCTTATTATAGGTTTGTATTGCACTTCTCAGGGTCTACATATACCTATGTATTTCTTTCTATGTAACTTAGCTATTGCAGACACCATCTCCACTAATGTCATTTTACCAGTTCTTCTAGTTGGCATAATCAAGCACTCTTACAAACTATCAGTAGCAAGCTGTCTAGCACAGGGTTATTTATACTACTTTGCTGGAGTAGCTCAGTTTTTTTTATTAGATGTAATGTGTTATGACAGATATTTAGCTGTGTGCTATCCTCTCCGTTACCCACTTATTATGCATACAAAAATATGTATTGTTCTTGTTACTGGTGTGTGGTTCAGTTCATTCCTTATTAATCTTTCTCCCTCTGTTTTAATTATGGCATTATCATTTTGTTTTAACAAGATAAACCATTTCTTCTGTGATGTTGGACCACTTTTGCAGAATTCTTGTTATGATACCTCTTCCTCATTACAGCTCCTGCTTCATCTAAACTCAGGGTTATTGTTTTTTTCTCTGATGGTCATTGTTATCTCATATGGTAACATTGTAAAAGAAGTATGTAAGCTGCATTCAGCAGAAGCAAAAAAAGTTGTATCTACCTGTTTATCACATGCACTTGTTGTTACACTTTTCTTTGGTAGTTGCATTTTTATGTATGTAAAACCTGTTCAAAATCAAGGTTCTGATGATTATGACAAAAAAGCAGCTGTCCTAAGTACTGTAGCAGTACCATTGGTTAATCCTTATATTTATACATTAAGGAACCAAATTGTAAGGAATATACTAAAAGGCAATCAGAGATAAAATTCTATCATATGTCATGATAAATAATTGTCTTATGTCATGATATATAATTGTTTAAATTCTGTAATATTAGGCTATGTACACATGTTCAATTATTGTCGTAGGAAGGGATTTTTCCTGATCAAGACTGCATGATGCATGAACGAGTGCTATACAAACAGCACCGGTCTGCTATATGGAGTGAGGAGGTGGACGAATGATGGAGCGGCACCCCGCTGCGCTCTTTTCCCTTCACTTCTATTAGGATTGTTGTCGTCCATTGTCCGTGGATTCGCAAGGACGGTCTTTCAGACGATAGACGATGAGCGCTGTACACACGTAAGATTATCGTCCAATATCAGCCCTGAGCTGATCATCAAATGAGAACAATTGCACGTGTGTACATAGCCTTAGTCTCCATTAGGAATGAGGAAAGAGATACATGGGAGTTATCGTTTTCTGGAAATTCACCTTATTCACTGGATACAACCCCGAGTAGGGATTGGCAGGCAATTTTAATTATGTGCTTACAAAAACAAACAAAACACTTTTTTCAAGCTTTAAATTATACTAGCGAATAAATCAAAGATATATGTGGTACATTTTGTTAAACAGAAATTTTAACCCCTTATCTAAAGGTTTTGGTTCTTAATGTTTTTTTTCTGATGGTTAGCTGAAATTTTAAAAAAAAGTTAAAATGTGCATCAACCATGTATTCAACACCTGAAAATTACACCAGTGTTTCTCCTCCAGCCCCATTCTCATCTGTATAATTACTGTATTTGTTTCAAATGTTAAAATACATATTAGAAAAAATTAGTTATGATATTATTTGGCCTTTTTTTAGGCTCAGTTTTTAAAATGTTATTGTAAAAATTTACATTGACATGTATAAGGTACTTATTTATTGTGCAAGTAGCAATGCAGCTTTCTGCAACCTAATTTTTAACAAAGGTAAGCTAAAGTATATTGAAGCAAGTTGCATAAAAAGGGGCAGCAACTACTAACATATTAGGATTATCTTTGTATGTCTTTCTAAAATACTAATAGGACCACCAAAACTGCATATTATTTACTATGTAGACAGCAGTTTTAAGATGCTATTCCTGTACATATCTGATAGGATTTGTTTCCACTAGAGCAGGGGTCTGCAACCTGCGGCTCCGGAGCCGCATGCGGCTCTTCAGCCTCCTTGTTGTGGCTCCCTTCGGCTGCCACGGGGAGATCTCTGATGGGGGATCCCCTTCCTCCCAAGACACTGCGGAGGAGGGGGATTCCCTATCCGGTGTTCTAATGAAAAAAATCTACCAGTGAAATAAATCTACCACGGGGCGTGTACAAATGGGTGTGTACAATGACATCCCCCTCCTATGAACCCCAATTCCTCTGGAATGGGGAGCTGTAAAAAAACAAAAATGTAGGTGCAAGTGGGGGACACCTGTGACTAACACCCCCTAAAATTTAATTGTTAGGCTATCATCAGAACATAAAGAACTCTGCCCATCAAAAAAATTTACCGTTACACATTGCTGGAGGCACCTGAACCCCAATTTCTCTGGAACAGGAAGGGGGTACAGGTGAACAAAATTAGAGGTGCAAGTGGGGGACACCTGTGGCTAACACCTCCTAAAAACTCCACCCATCAAAAAACCCCTACCCTGTTACACATTGTTGGAGGCTTCTAGCACCTAAACCCCAATTTATCTGGAAACGGGGGTACAGGTGAAAAAAATTTGAGGTGCATGTACGGGACATCTGTGGCTAACACCTCCTAAAAATTCATAAAAACTCTGCCTATCAAAAAAATCTACCCTGTTACACATTGCTGGAAGCATCTAGCATCTGAACCCCAATTTCTCTGGAACTGGAGGGGATGCGGTACAGGTGACCAAAATAGAGGTGCAAGTGGGGGACACTTATGGCTAACACCACCTACAATTGAATCGCTAAGGCATCGTCAGAAAATAAAGAACTCTGCCCATCAAATTAATCTACCCTATTACACATTGCTGGAGGCTTCTAGCACCTGAACCCCAATTACTCAAGATTGGGGGGTACAGATGAACAACTGCAAATTAAAGCTGCAAATTAGGGACACCCGTGGCTAACACCCCTTAAAATTTCATCGCTAAGGCATTGTCAGAACATAAAAAACTCTGCCCATCAAAAAAATCTACCCTGTTACGTTAGAAGCCTCCAGCTTCTAATGTAACAGGATAATACGTTAGAAGCTGGAGGCTTCTAGGGGCATAGTTCAGTGTTTAATTTATTTCAAAGTAGGCCTACACATGCACACTTGTTGTAACAGGTAAAATTAAAAAATATTAAAACTTAAAAGTTTATAAACTGTGTTATGTTTTGCGGCTCCAGACTATTTTTCTTTAGTAGAAGAGGAGGCAAAATGGCTCTTTTGATAGTAAAGGTTGCATGCACACTTGTTGTAACAGGTAAAATTAAAAAAATATTAAAACTTTTAAAAGTTTATAAACTGTGTTATGTTTTGCGGCTCCAGACTATTTTTTTTTTAGTGGAAGAGGGGGCAAAATGGCTCTTTTGATAGTAAAGGTTGCTGACCCCTGCATTAGAGCATTGCACTTGTGTTTCTGGCTTCTCTAATGCAATCAATATAAATGGCAATTTTCTAAGCCATAGTGGAAAAAAACCTCTTAGATAACTTTCTGTTTTACCTACCTCCACTTATAAGTGTAGTCTATATAAAAATATATAATATGTATGCTATTGTATTGTTTCTGTTGAAGTGCTAACTGTTAAAACAGTACTAGGAGAAACTGAACTGGTTCACCTTCAATTCAACTTGTGCTGAATAGTAATTCCTGAGTGTCCAAGGGCCCAACCAAGGGGTCCACATATGTACCATTATTTTCACTAGCCCAATATAATCCCTATCAACAACCAGTAAAGGTGATAACATTTAAACGTATGCCTTTGCTGGAAGTAACAGTATTGGAATGAAGAAACTACCACAGTAAGATCTGTCAGCCCTAGTCATTTAGGCACTCACTGGTGATAAAAAATGATGGACGCTACCTTGCTGATAAACAGCTTTCTGTCTGTATACTCAGCTTCTTCCATCCCTGTGTGCTTCAGAGCTGTGGGTCTCAGTGCTTGCACTTAATTTACATCATTGTTTAGTGAAGAGAACTTGGGAAGAATCAGCAAGTCCCAAACCAAACAGACAGTTACAACTTGGCAGCAGATAGAACCAAGCACAGCCGTAAGATGTAAAATATAAAATTTTATTGATGCAATATTTTTTTATTGACAAAGTCAATATTACTAAAGGTTTGCTTGTGCTAAGCAATTTTTTAAATTATCTATCCTCCCACTGTTTCGTTTTCCTTGTTCAGGCCATTGTGCACTTTGGAGTGAAGTAAAGTACATGGTACTTCCAGGTATGGGTAAACATGTGACTCCCATTCTTCCCATGATTTAGCAATAAATACCTGTACAACCAATTGCCTAGCTCAAGTTTTTTCACATGATGGTGTTTAGACTGAGCTCTTTGATCTCATGGGCAAGTTGTAGTATGATAAAGAGAAGGTTGAGTTCAAGGGGGAATGTTTATAAATAATAAATATACTAATCGGGGCTGGAACAGAGACCTTGAATTCCAGCATCTGGCATAAAAACTTGTTTTACCCTGGAAGGCTACCTGGTGCACCCAACTCTTTAGGGCAGGGTTGTCCAAACTTTTTGCAAAGAGGACCAGATTTGGTGAGGTGAAAATGTGTGGGGGCTGAACACTAACCAGGGTTAGGGTGGGTGTGGTCTGTGCGGGTCCCGTCCTCCCGATTATGCGGGCGGATAATTGCAAGGTGATTGATCAACTCTTAAGAAATAATAAACAGCTTTTTTAATGCATGTATTTTATACTGTGGTCAACAGTGCTAGCAGGCCGCATATTATTGATTTTATGACAGAGGCTGCGGGCCGGTGGAAATCTGAACATGGGCCGCAATTGGCCCCCGGGGCCAGACTTTGGAAATATCTGCTTTAGTGCATGTGAGTACAGAAACATTGTTTGTATTTGTGTATTGATGTGTATTGTGAGATCGTTCGTAGCAATGGGGGGTTTTTCAAACAGCAAACAGGGCCAGCAGGTTAAAAGTGCATCAACGGTTTTATTCACTAATACTATTTTCACACAAAAACAGGCAAAATAAAACAAACAGCAAAATAAAGCCTGGCCACTTGGCCACTAGCTTACTGTTAGTTCCCTTGACTAACAATCCAGCCCAACCTAGTGCTGTGCGGGACTCTAAGGGCGTAACTATACAGTTTTTCCAACAAAGTCTGTATCTTTACTCACAGTTCATATTGGACCTCCTCCCAGCTCACCAGCAAGGACAGAGCCGCAGGAAAGAGCAGGCTGGGCCTAATTTCCAAGATGGATTTCAGCTGAGACAATTACACATGAATATCCCCAGGCCTCTTTAGCTCCCCCATCTGGCCAAGAAACTTATTGTCATTCAGCCTGGTTCTTCAGCACCCCCTTCAGGTCAAAAGGAAAATTGTCCGATTACACAGAAAAATACTCTGCATAAAACCTGTATCTGGGGCAAATGTACCTATCATCTTGGATGAAACCCTGGGTCTTTGTTGGCCAGCTGTTACAGTATATAAACTTCACATAACTCTGTATGCTGTATACTGCACCTTTACTGTGCTGTATGTTATACGTTCTACACTGCTTCAGTTTGTACATTGTGCAATTCACAATTCACACTGTTCCACTCTGTAAATTATGGTTTATGTTATATACACATACTGTTCCATTTTGTTTGCTGTGCTTTATATTAAAATTAAATCATCATTTTGCATGAACATTATTTCTCATCTGAATTCAGGCTGCTGCTGCTGCTGCTGAGATAATTGCAGAACACTGAAGCAAAATATAAATGGCAATATGTAGGCACATGAGTCTAGTCAGCTCTCACATTTCAACATTCTATCTGAATAAATTCATTTTACTGAACAAATATGACCCCTTGCACTCAAGTCAAGCAGCACTTATGTACTTATTATCCCAGAATAACCCTTGGTAACATCCTCTTGGTTTACCACTGCCATGGCTATCTACCAAATGCTCTCCTCCAATGCAGTGTCATTCTGAGAAAAGGTAACGCCACAAGCCCTATGCATGAAAAAGGGTTGCTTATTTAATATTTCATATAATTATTCTTTTGAAGAAAGAACAAAAAAGAACTTCCTTAATTTTTAGTCTCCTGGCCAACATTTCCCCAGAGCAGGCTCACAGGTGCAACACAGTATGCTTCAACTGACATAAGAAAATTATTAAAATACATACATTCAGATAGCCATTTTTTGTGTTTTGCCTGCATTTCCTTTTAACACACATAAACGTATTACTTTTTCACGAAGTGTTTATTTTTTAAATATTTTTGCACATTCTTGTTACTGCTTTTAAGCCCATTTACTAGCTTTCAAACCAAACAAAAACACAGTACTATATATACATATACATGATATATGTGTGTCTATTTAAATTATACTGATACTTAGCATACTGTATACATTCTGTGCAAAATACATTTTTTTAGCAAATACTTAATAATATAAATACTTAATACTAAACAATATTATGTTATGGAAAAAAAGGAACAGAAACGTGAATATATTTAAACATAACAATATATTATGACAATACTTTCTACACTGACAAGAACCCATTGAAAACACTGAAGATTCCCAAGCACTGTTAGCCAGCAAACCATAATAAATCCTTATTTAAGATAAATATTTCAATTATGAAAAATGTCTCGCTTTGCATAAATATGAGAACAGAAAGATTAATTTAGTGTACGATATACCAATTTACCTCCTCTAATTTTTAAGGTGCTGCATAACATGCAATAAAAAAAGAATAAAGAAGAGGAGAAATTAGGGTATTTTAAATGCAGCAGTGTATTAAAAAAGGGTAGACAAAACCTATACAGTGTTACATCACACATTTGGTATATATACTTCATGTTCCTACAATCCCTTGAGCAATATGCCATGGGGGATGTGGAGAGCTAGACATTGACTCCTATTATAGCAGAGATGAGCGCATAGGCCGTTAAAAAATGGATGTCGTGTCTGAAGCATTTCACCTATAGTGGCTTCTTCAGAGGACTTTTAAACATCAAAATATGAAGTTAAGAGTGGGTTAAAGAGGATTCAAGGAGTCACAGTCACAAATGATTGACAGGACACATCAATTCAAGTGCTGGTGGCTGGTAATTAAACAGAGCTGGTATCTGCAATAAATATAAATATGGGAACACATTACAATTAGGTGTTTTTTGGGGGGCTAACAACTTTCTCTTCAAAGCATTGCAAGTTTATTTGCTCACCATTTATTTAGAACACTTGTATCTTATCACTCGTGATCATATCTTGAAGTTTCCGCACATTTACATTTTATTTGAGTAGTATCAAACATTTAGCCTATTGACGTTTTCCCTGTAGCCCATTGAGAATATTTCAATCTTTTAAGCCCATCTGTTACAAGGGAAAAACTAGGGGCTCGGCACTAGTGGAGACTCGTTGCACAAATGTTGATGAGTGCTGTGTCTTAGCTAGCTAAACAGCCAGGGATAATTAAGAGGCTATTTCATAATTGGTTGGACAAAACAGATAAAACTTGGAAGAGCAGGCACGTCCGGAGTCAGAACTGCCTGCATGCGCAGGAGAGAGACACCTGCACTTTAGTGAGGAAGAGGTAGGTGTGACACCACACTTACCTCTGTAGCTGCTTGTACTGTGAAGAAATTCATCCTCAAACATCAGAACAGAAACAGGTTTCATTCCATCTTTGGCAGAACTTAAAGATGCATTTCTCCTAAATGAGTAAAAATATGAATGAGGGCACGTTTCAAAGTGCTTTTATTTCTTAATAATAAGTTCCTAACTAACTGTTCATAGACTGGACACATGTTCACTTTATAGAATTTAGGAGGACATAATCATACATAATTGTTTACATAAATTACCGGGTTGATATATTAATGATCAAAGTTTTATTTAAATTATTAAATATTCTATTTTTTCTCATAATTCTTGAGTATTCAATATTGTACCAAAAAAATCTTGTTTGGAACACAACATAAAATAATTCTTGTAATGACATGATTTTTGTTCCTTTCCTATTCTGGCAACATGTCAAGGAAATCTGTACAGCTGGTAACTGACAATAATACTATTGAGTGATATGTTATATGGATATCATGCTCATAACATTGGATGCATTTAAATAAAAATAATTAAAAAAAAATTAAATCTGGATTAAAGTTAAGTAGAATTAAATTTCTATTAACATTTTAACGTGTATCGACAAAATTAATTTACAATGACAGATGAGCAATATATTGCCTTACATTATTTAGGAAATACACATTTTGATAAATATCAAAAAGGTAATCCAGTGTGTTCAGTTATTTAAATTTAAATAATTTTTCCAATTTCAATACATTTTTATGCTGATGAAATGAGTGTTACAGTTGTAGACAGAATTACTGAATTTTTAACCACTTATTTACCATATTGTGTTCATACGGATAACCTCATAGCTTGTGTACAAATGTGGATAAATGTAAACTGTCCCTTCTTTATCAATGTGATTTATACCCACTGATGGCCAAATGATTGTCTGACAACAGAGATTTCTTGTGTGTATGTATTTCAAATGCTAATACCCCCACATAAGTATATGTGTCTAAACTTTGAGTGCTAGATTGGTCTGATCTCAAACCAATACATTAACACTGCCAACATCCCTGAAAAGCAAGTACATGAGAAAGCAATTTGTATTCATGGGACTTTAAAGGCAGTTCAATATATATCACAGAGTGACTCAAACATAAAAAATAATAATATTAAAAAACATCTTTTATTAGGTACAATAGGGTAAAACAAGGGGAGGAATAGGAAATTCAATAAAATGCCCAGTGCACAATACTAGGCTGGTATCTAAATCATTAATGTGTTATGGTGAGTTCTGATAATCCAACGCGTTTCACAGAGCTAGCTATTTCCAATAGCTTTTTTCTCTTTCTATCAAGTAAAAACTCACTGGGAAGTGATCAGCAACTGTGAAAGTTTAGATAGTGGTACCATTAAAATCAATACCAGTAAATGCACATGTATAAATAAAGTACCAATCAAGTAAATCCCCCAGGAATGTGATATGATTATGGGATGGACAATAAAGAGAAGAGTACTTACATATTAGCAAAATTAAGGTCCAGGAATGAGGGTCTATTCTCCAGCTGTAACCATAAGACCTAAAGTGTCCTAAAGGGAGGCAGGGGACTGCCATTCCCCTTAATACAACCCAGGTTATCATGGGACCTGCTAATCGGCGTCCCACGTGTAAAGGGCGCCTCCAGAAGTGGCGCTCAGGCTGGGGAGCTGATTACCAGATTCGGGGATCACTCCAATAAGGTTGCAGGCATAATTTGCATGTGGCGCTGGAAACTGGGTAAACCGAATGCCGGGACCAATCAGAAGGGGGCAGCAAATACAGCACAAGAAATCAGGACAAAAAACAAACTAGCAGCACAAACCAACAGGGCACAGATGAAGGAAGATGAGAAAGGGGAAAATATGAGGAGAGACACAGAGAAAAGGGACTAAAAGAGGGAACACATAAGGGGACATGCTTACATAGGAAGAGATAACAATTACACATGCAAAGGAAGACAACAGTTCACCAAAGGTCAACAATTCACCAAATATGTGTCTTAACTATCAAAGATGCTACCCTGCTGACAGGGTCTATGATCTTTGATATACTAGCTTATGAATCAGCTAAGACGTTCTACCATTTTGGTTTAGTAGAATGAATTCAATAGGGTAAGCATCTGATGGGTCAGTGATTTTGTTTTGAGCTAGGTTAGAAATAAACGCAACATGAAGCTACTCATATGGCCTAAACCATCTAGAACTTAGATACATGTGTATTTAATAGTCAATTTTGGTTGTGTCCAGTGTTTCCAATGGTTAAAATAATTATTGTAAAGTCTCCTTTCCTTTTCTTGTGTACCTTCTATGACTCCAGAACCATGACCCTGAACCTGTATTTACAGTGTTTGTATTTGTTTTGTGTTTTTGAACTAAAATTCATTGATGTGAAGCAGATAAATAAAAAAGAATAAATATTTTACTGACATGCATCTTCAAAAAATCAGGTAGGAATAGGCTATATGGTCTTGTCAGGAATCTAAGGACATAATGTGCATTCATTCATGTGCTATGTGAAGCACTCTACCTCCCCTCTTACTAACCATGATCTGTCTGCATTGAGACCAAGTGATTATGTCACAGAGTGTAAAATAAGGTTTGCAATAAAAATAGGTTTAGTTTTAAAATTATTAGAGTGTTGATGGGAAGGGTGAGGGGGCAAGGAGCCAAGGAAAGATTAAACTTGAGCTTTTAATCTGTCTTTGGGCTATTACCTACCCAGATTAATTTATTATGCTTGGTTTTTGGAACTTTGTGAGTTTGAATGTGTATGGCATGTATATCTGCAGATGGGTGCAGTCTTCTCAAGCCTCTTCAAGTGAGCAACATCTAACACCAAACACTCATCTACAGAAAATGTTTTGCACAACTAAGCACACATAATCTTCTCATCAACATAACTCATATACTATACAACTACCTAATAGCAGAAAAAATGTAGGTGCTAAAAAATAGGCTTTAGGATGCAAAGTGTACTTCACTGTCTAAGAACCTCTTGCAACTTCACTTATCAGGGTGTTTAATGCCCGATCTTTTCTGCATTATGTGTTTTTTCTATCGAAACCCTACATCAAGGAGCAAAGTAGTATTAAGAAGTTGAGAGAAGAAACCACCTTGCATTGCAACTGACCTGGAATTACATAAACTCGCTAGTTTGTCAGATGGAAATAGTTATCAATATAAAATTAATACCTGGTGGCACAGGCTTCAGGACAGGTGAGCATTAAATTACGTTCATTTACAGGCAATGCTTTGTTGAATTGTTATATGCAATGACAGAGTCATTTTAAACTTTTGAGTTTAACAGTTTTAAAATGTACACCACTTTTACATGGAATAAAAAACCCAACTAGTTTTAAACTTTAAAGTAAACCAATGGGGCTATATGGGGCCAATAAAAACAAAGGTGTTAAAGAAAAAAATAGACTGGCATTGCATATTTAGAATAATAGACTATTCAGTTTTAGGTAACAGTGGAAACATTTTTTAAACCTTTATTTCTGATGGTGATAATATTTTTTTATAATTTTATAAGTTAAAAGTTTTATTTTTATCTTGTTTCAAATATTTATAAAACTCTACATCCCATGACAGTGCAATTTAAAATAGCTAAATCACCTGGGCATAACACGAGTGAATATAATAACCTCTTGTTTTAGTGGTTCAGGTGCCAAATTTTACAGCAAGACTAGTGTGAAAGCCAGTTTCTGTGTAGATGATTTACCATTCCATCTGATGTGAAGTGAATGAATATAAAGGAGACTGTTGTTTTCAATACAGTTACCTCTCATTGATTTGATTGATTTAATAATTACTGTTTATTTATTTTGGTGAGTATATTTATCCTGTGCCATGTGTAGCTCTTTCCAAAAAAGAAAATGTATTTGCTTTTACACATTTTACACACCTTTTTATTGTTTGATAAAATGTGGCCTATTGTAATGTTATGTTTTCCTTATAAACAATTTCTGCATGTTACCTTTATTTAAAAAAATATATATAATTTCCTTTAGAAAGAATATAAGATTTTAATTAGATTACCCTACCTAAATTTACAACAAAGTAATATTGTTTTTTAGTTTTTACGTATTTTTTTATTTTTATTTTATATCACCGTGTAAAGTATATGTTCAATTATGTGTTTATTAAGAATGTCCAGCCAACGTAAAAACTCATAATTCACTCTTTTGCACCTAATTTAATAACTGAAGTGAACACAGCTTCAGTCTGTTTACTAAACTAGTGAAGTACACATCAGTAAGGAACAGCTTTACTTCTTCAGGAAATTACCACCAATGCTTAAGAAACTTGTTCTGTGATTTATTTAGGAGAAGATAAAAATATTTTGAATTTAAATTTAAATTTGCTTTTAAATTTCATGTCTATCTTCACCTGGGTGGGTCCACCACCCAATAACACGTATTTAAAATTCCCATTCTTTTTGTTTAGTTTACTTAAATTCCTTACTCCCCTTACTTATTAAACACTGACAGTAAAAAAGCTAAATGTGAGATAGGATCATCATACATTTATCAGCTGTCACTTGTGTTTTACAAGTCCTCTGGTTAGATATATATATATATATATATATATATATATATATATATATATATATATATATATGTATATATATCCATTCATTCAGCAGGTATTGGGGTAAATCAATTCTGTCAACAAAGTAAAAAATTTACAATGAAAATATAATTAAATACATTTATTATTATGATACATATTTTTAATTAAATGATATCTTTGAAACTTCTAAAATCTCAAAATATACCGCTTCTAAAGTTTTATATAGTTAAACCTAGTATTTATCTTGACTGTGAACAATATTAATACAAGTTAAGTCTAATATGAAAAAATAAGGAAGGAAGCAGGAAAGCAATAAAAAACCAAAGGAGAAAATGCAGCTTTTGTTTGTATGGTCTGCATGACTTCAGAACTCCTTCGCCTGCAGAATGTAAAATTTTTATGCCGTTTTTAAAACATCACTAGCTTTTTACATTCAGTGCCAGTATGTGTGGATATATGACACTAACACCAATATTCTATTTCATAGTAATGTAATGTCAAAACATGAATACAACAGCAAATATCTTACCCAAGAACATGACAGCAATAACAGAATTTTTTTTGCTTGGATTCTGCATCTCACCTGAATTTCGAATACCAGTTGTTATCCTTCTTGTACTTTCCTATGTGTTTACAGTGTTAGGAAACTTTTTAATTCTTGCACTGGTTATTTTAGATCAACAACTACATAGCCCAATGTACTACTTTCTTTGTCACTTGGCTGCCTTGGAAGTTTGTTTTATAAATACTGTAATTCCAAGTATGTTGAGTGGATTTTTACAGAGAGGAAAGTATATCTCACTCACAGCTTGTATGTCCCAATTTTATACTTTCTTTCTCATTGGAGCAGCAGACTTCTTTCTTCTAGCTGTTATGTCCTTTGATCGTTATGTAGCTATATGCAATCCCTTACGATATACAGTTATTATGAATAAAAGTCTATGTATTCAGCTTATGGTTGGAATAGTAATTGGCGCATTCTTCTATACACTTTTTCCATCAATTCTTGTTATGCAGTTGCCTTTTTGTTGCAGTAAGCTGGATCACTTTTTTTGTGATATAGGTCCATTACTTAAAAGTTCTTGCACTGATACAGAATCAATTCATTTACTGGAGTTTTCTACTTCAACTTTTCTTCTTTTTTCCACCCTCACAGTTACTGTTATATCTTATATTCACATTATTTCAGAGGTTTTGAAGATTCATTCAGTAGAAGGAAGGCAAAAGGCTTTTTCAACCTGTTCTTCACACGCAGTAGTTGTGTCTCTGATCTATGGTAGTTGTATTTTTATGTATGTACGCCCAGCTCACGGACAGACATTCAATATTGACAAAGCAGTGGCTGTCCTGAATTCAGTGGTGGTTCCACTGCTCAATCCTTTCATCTATGCATTAAGAAACCAGAAAGTTAAAGGAATATTAAAAGAAATTATTTACAAGGCACACAAAAGTTATTTACAAAAAAGCTAATGTCTAAACCTAGTGTTTTCATAGCATTGCTGCATGCAGGACATGGGAGTAACTGTGTACAGAATGTATGTTAAAGGATGATTTATTGAATTGTTTAATACAAGACTGGTACTTTCATCTGTACTTTTAGCAGTGTTTCCTAATCTTTTTAAAAAAAGCTAAGGCAGAATCAAATAGTAACGTTTCATCAAACTATCATCTGAATTGGACTTTCTAACATGTAAGAGCATTTAAAGCAACAGTAGAATGACAAATAATTTTAAAAGTTGTTTTACAGTATGTGCTTGGCTGATGAATTGTATTGTAAACTTAACTTAAAGTGTAAAATATTTATGCAAGTAAATTTATGTAAATGTGATGAACAGATACTACATTGAACATACCGTGCAGGTAGTCCCCGGGTTAAGGACATCCGACATATGGATGACTCCAAGATATGAACATGGCTTCCCTGTTCGTTCGTGTGCAAGATGGAAACTTGATGGGGGGGAAGAGCGGTTTGCATGACTTGCAGAAGAAATCTTTTGATAAACACAGCTGAGACTGAGCACTTTCTGCAGCCTCTTGTAACTCTTTAATGACCAAGACAAACTGCATTTGTTTCTTTTTGCATAGCAAAGCACACTTGCCTCAGAAGTTAATGAATGTCTAGGCTCTATAAAGTTTTGTTTTTGTTTGTTTGCTTTGTTTGTGATTAACTCACAGTGAGGTTTTTATACGGTAACCATGCTGCCTAATAATATGTTGAGACAAACATCTGTCCTAATTGCAATTTTTAAAATAATGTACTGTACCTATTCCCACTTACATACAAATTCAACTCAAGAACAAACCTATAGTCTCTATCTCGTATATAACCCGGCAACTACCTGTAGTACACTTTTTTGGCATATAGAATGAGCTAATTGGTGCAGGCTATAAAGTTGAGATTATTTTAGTTATAATAATTTTACATGTGGTAATAATAACATTTTTGCCTATTTTTTTTTAAATGCAGAAAATACTCTGTCTATGTCCCAAAGTCTGTAGGGAAATGTTAGAGGGCTGCTTTAGTTGGTGAGGTCTGGATTAAGCAATGTTATGTGCCCGAAAAATATGATAAATTGACTATCTAATTATACTGAATAACCAGGTTTTCCTAAAAGTGATCTTCCCTGATGGCTTTTGTATATTCCAAGACGATGATGCTAGGATTCTTTGGGCTCAAATTGTGAGAGAGTGGTTCAGGAAGCATGAGATATCATTTTCACACAAGGATTGGACACAGAGTCCAGACCTTAATCCCATTGACAATCGTGTGCTGTATGCAGAGGTGCCACTAACCCATGATCATAGTACAAGATCTTGGTAAAAAATGAATGCAACAGAAATACATTGTGGAACTTTGCATGAGCTTATCAAAAGTATACCATAATGCATGTGTGATTGTGTTACAATTTTTTTTTTGTTTTTTGGACAAGTAGTGAACTTTTTACTTTTACAAAGTAAGTAAGCCAAACAAGACTGTTTAAATTAATACCAAAGTTTAAACTAAAATGTAAACTGTATAACCTAATATCTAACATTTCTAGTGCTCTTTTTTGTGTAGAGTGATTTAAACTGCACAGACAAGGCTAGTAAGCCTAACTTTTGCACCAATATAAACAATTTTTTTTCTACAGACATCATAACCTCCAAGGAACCTCTGCTATGATTTTAATGTAATCTGCAGATACTTATCCTGTATAAAAAATAAGTTGTCAGTTTCCCTACCTGGGCAATCTAGCAAACCTGGAATGGGTTTCTAAAAATAATTTGCTATTTGCTATTTTCATTCCTGGACCAGATCCATTTCAAGTTTGCTGGACCACTCAGGTTCACCACTGAAAATGTATATTCTCCAGCCTTGGAGAGATTTAATAAATCAGGGCCATTGTCCACACGTTGCGCTCATTCAATCACCTCCTCCCCTGACATCTGCAAGGTTTTGTGCAGCTTCTATCTGTGACTTTATGCATATGCTGGGGACTTACCGGGGTGAACATTCAGGTGTGTCTCCTTTATGTTGTCTGCTCACCTGACATGCATTTGTGTGTGGGGGAAAGGCAGGAAAACGATAAAATCCTATTACTGTAAGGCAGTTGATGCTGTGTCTAGGGCCGGATTTCCCACAAAGCCATCTAGGCCATGGCCTAGGGCAGCATGACCATCATTACAACATATCCATGTGGAACTAGAAACTGCTGCTGGCTGATGCAGCCACAGAATACACAATACTACAGTAACAGAATACACAAAGTGAAAGTGATTATAGTGAGGTCCCATACAGGGCAGAGATCTGTGCAGGGTGACATTCGTATTGAAGTTATCATTCTTCACTCTACATTACATTCTCCTTCTTATTACCCCCTCTCTCCCTGCTCCCTCCCCTCACTCCCTGCCTCCTTTTCTTTCTGTCGCTTCTCCATCCTATCTATCCCCTCTCTCTGCTTTGCCCTTCCTCCCCCTCTCTCTTACCCTCTATCCCCTCTCCTCTCCTCTATCCCCTATGCTAACAGCAGGGGATCAAATACTTATTTCCCTCACTTCTTCGCCCGCTTTCTCTCTCTTTCCACTCTACCACTCTTTCTTTCCCCTCTTCATTTACCTCTCTCTTCTCTTTATTACCCTTTTTCAAGTCTCTCCATCTTTTTTTTCCCCACTCTCCACTTCCTCTCTCTCATATCTCCCTCTTCTCTCTGTTTATCTCTCTTCCCCCATCTCCTTCGATTTCTTCTTTCCTTCCTTCTCTCTCCCCTTACCTTCTCTCCTGCACTTACTTAGCCCTCTCCTTTACCTTGTATGTCTTTCTCTCTCTTCCCCTTGCTCTCTCCCTCCACAACGATTTTGTAGGTTTGCCCTCTGACAAAGAAATGACCAGTCTATAATTGTAATGCTAGGTTTGTTGTAGCTGTGAGAGACAGAATAACATCAAAAGAACTCTCAAAAACCCAGTGCTCAAAAGTCAGAGCTTGGTGTGCATTGTAACGAGTAAAATAAGTATTTGATCCCCAATCAACCAGCAGGATTTCAGGCTTCCTGGTGTCTTTCCTGTATGCAGGTAATGAGCAGAGATTAAGGGCACCCTCTCAAAATCAGCAGGGGATCAAATACTTCTTTCCCTCACTGTAGATACGGTACAGTGAATGAGCCATGCCATCTTTAAAAGGAAGGCATGCTACTGTCAGGATCACTAGGCAAAAAGGAAAAACATAATATTCAATCTAATTAATTTAACCACCAGGGAACAGAAATCTGCAACATGTTACATACAAGATTTAAGATACAGGCTTGTTTGCAAAATGTAGGGATGTTTTATTCCAAATAAAAATCAATCTTGTGTTAAAAAACAGGAAAAATCTAATGGCTTCTATATATAAAGTCACAGAAACAAAACTAGTTTGCTAGCTATTATCTGCTTTTCGTAGGAGAAAAAGAGAAAAAGATGTCTGATTTTTGCCCCTAAACGTCCATTGTAACATGTTAAAACAAGCTACAAAATACACATGGTGCATTTTTGCTTAGCACATGCAAGTCACAAGCACAAACTTTTTCAGGTCTTTGTTGTGTGAACAAGAAAATCAGTATCTGACGTCACAAGAACATTTTATAACATTGCATGAATGACAAAATAAGGAGTGTGAACTTTTTTTTTATTGGGACCATTGTGTCTAAAATTCAGGAACAAGTGGGTTGATTTATTAAAGACGTTTTGGTTGGTTAGTGAATTTTATATTTGCAATCATATTTCACTTACATAGGAAAACATAAAAGTGAAAATTCACATTACAAATAATACCTAATTACATGTAAGGAAATAAAAAAATATTTCTGCTTGCACATAATTGGATGGTTGAAGTCAGCAGAGCTTAAATAGAAGACCTAGTCCCAATCTTTAAGAAGAGCCTCAAGTTTTGTAAAGAGATACAATATTACAAATTTCCCTGTAAATTTTCATTTAAATTTAGATTTGTTATTGACTTACACAACATCTCATCCTGGTATTAATGAAAATGCTTTTTATTTGCTGTGCCATGAGTTTGGAGTAAAATCATTCTGGAGTATAAAATATCATGTCACTGAATATGGTAATAGTATGCAGCAGGTAGAATGGAGTCATATTCAATCATGAGACCTAAAAATACCCACAAAGCTGCACACATACCTCACAAAATTTGAAAGTAGCAAAAAAGGACAAAAAGGTAAAAGGCAATGGTGCTCTTCACGTGCTGTGACAAAAGGTAGGCATGGTCCAGTGGGCAGGGGTTTATTTTGGCAGGGGAAATGGAAAGATGTGAAAATCTAGTTTCTATTTATTCCAATAAAAACATTGTATCAAACAGTCCTAGATTTCTCTGTTCAAAACTGATTTGCCCCCCCCCCCCCCCATTAACTAATTTGGGACCTTCATGGGGGCCCCTGTTGGCTGAAAAGGGTCTGGGATCCTTGTGCAATGGCCCACTTTCCACATCTTTATGTCTGTCCCTGCTCCCAATTAATAATATTTAATAATATTTACTATTCCAAAGTTACATTAGATAGTAAGCCTATGACCTCTCTCTATTCTCTCTGGAAAATGTCTAGATCAGTGATTTTCAACCACTGTGCCACGGCACACTAGTGTGCCATTGGGGATCCTTAGGTGTACTGTGGGAAATTATCCAATTACCATAGTCAAGTGTCCGTGCTGTAGTGACTGGCAGAGTATTGTAATACTTTTCCATGTCAGTGGGTGACAGTAAGTTGCTAAATTGCCTTGTTTATTCTTAGAGTCAAGCGAATTAGCTACAGAGTGTCATTTTGTTACATTATGGATTAGTGGCGTGCCGCAGGATTTTTTCAATGTAAAATGTGCAGTGGCTCAAAAAAGGTTGAAAAACAGTGCTCTAGAGCACTGCATTTTGTCTTCTTCATCCATATTCCTGTCTATAAACCACTTTAAACTAGTTGATAGGAAGGTTGTATGCATTAACAGGAATTTGCTTACACATCCCTAGAAACCAATACATTTACAACTATTTATTAAAATATAACTTTTTTGAGACATAACCAGGTACAGAAAATATATAACAGCGTAATATTTTTCCACAGTAAAAAATAAACAGTTCAATCAAGGCAAGCCAAAAGGACAGTACAATGGTGCAAAAAACAAGCTACTTCCAAACCTCTAACCCAGGATATCTCAGTAACATTATACAACTATAATAGGGTCAAAAAGAGGGAGTGAAACTGTGCTGGGGAGGGGGAAGATGAGAAGAAGAAAAGGGGGTGGGGAGGGGGAGGGGTAGCACAGGTACTGCAGCATTGTCCAACAAACCATTCCTTGAAACATACAGCAATGAGTTAAGGGTCAACTAAAACTCGATCCACTTGGATGTACAAATCTTGTGAGGACAGGGTAGCGAAGGCAGGGGTGGTGATAAACTGGATCCAATAGAAGCAGGTAGTATTGAACTTCTCGGATGTCCCAGAATCCGTAAACAACATGTCTTCCATATGATATATGTCTCTAACCCTATTAAGCCAGTGACCAACAGATGGTGGTGTTTCTCTTTTCCAATTAGCGGGAATGTATGCTTTAGAAGCATTTAAATATTTTAAATTAAAATTAAAATATCTCAGCAAAGATGTCTTATAGCATTTTTTGGACATGTCAGTGATATGTATTAATACCATCTCAGGTTTACCATGTATGTCAATGGAAGTGACGTCTTGGGTACGTTTTTTTAAAACAAATAATATCCAACCTATCTTATAATTACAGGCCACATCCCCAACAAAATATCAAACACTTTGTGAATAAAAAAATCATGGTATGAGACTTTATAGGCAAATCAATACAAATTTCCTAGTTTTGTTAGTAAAGTATAACATTTTTATTAAACAGATATAAAAATTGTATCTAACATAAAAAACTTAGATTAGAAAGGTGCAAACCCAATGATATTCCTGTTGGGGTCACACCCTAGTTAGGGTGCTCCCTCTTGATATCTACATGTTTTACGGATAAATTTTGCTTCCTCGGGACCAAAACAGGAATATCTACAATTAGAACAGTACATATTTTTCATATTTAATTCATAATTCGACAATAATAATCATAATCATAATTCAATATATTCTTTAACTATTGGATCAATTTGGATGTAAATGTACCTGATGTTTGACGCACATAAGGACTCATGATAGGTGGTAACGGACAGAAGCAGCAATGTATGATGTCTTTCCAACTATTTATTCAATTATTTGCAGACGTCTAAAAATAAATTATCAATTGTTATCTCTATTGTATTCACTATTTTTTTAAAAGTGCTCAGTGTGATCAAGGTTCTGTGAATAAGAACCTTTATAAAAAGGCAAAAGCATATCAATAGTGATTTCATATCCAAGTCATTAGACCAAGTGAAAAAAAAAAATGTAATAATAAATAAATACAATAAAGCCTTCCCTTGTAGGTCATTAGACTTTCATCCATGCTTATGTCTCTTTCTGGCACATAGGTCTGTTGTAAATTCTTTAGAATGATTTGATATACTATGAGTTTTGGTGCATGAAATTCCTCTGTTGTTTGCGAAGTGTAAATATTTTATGATCAGGTTATTATGTACTCTGACATGACTGTGCCAAAGAATGGAGTAGCAAGTATTTTATTAGTAGACCAATACCACTTCTGCAGAGGTTTTCCCACCACTCCCTGAAGTATCACTAAGCCCAGAAATAGCCAAATGTCATCTTTGGCCACTGGTTCCCACTTTCTGCCTCTGGCAAACGTCAGGTGTACAGCTGCTAATTGTTGTTCAGCGTACCTGTTTGTCTCGGCAACTACTTTTTCAATACCCTCATCGGTCAGAAACAACTGCAGGTGAGTCCCGCCTAGGGGGCCTGGCTTGAACATGGTGCCGGACGACTGTGAGTGCACCCTCCACCCCAGCACTGCACACAGCCTGGTCAGCATGCAGCTCAGTCTGCATACAGCCTAGCCGCATACAATACAGCCAGCATTCAGCACAGCCTGCATACTATCCAGCCAGCATACAGCTCAGCCTGCACACAGCCCAGCCTGAACTGCTTTCTCAATGAGTGGGCAGTATGGTTCGGAAGCAAAGCAGGAAGGAGCCTAAGAAAAAGCAATGAGACAGAGTTTACATGTGAGTACTCAGCAGGAAGCAAGAGAGGTGGAAATGGGTTTACTAAGGGAGCAGAGAAGGATGGAGTCTGTGCAGTTATGCCCCAGCTCTTAAGAGGACTATGTACGTTCTCTTTCTTCTAAAGAGGATTTATCCTCCATGTTTCCTGACATGATATGTTACTTCAAAGGGGAAGTTGATTCTCTATGTTCTGATTTAACACATACCCTGATAAGGGTGGAGGAGGCAGAAGATAGATTGGATGTACATGAAACAGTATTGCATTCAGCTAGTAAAAGGCACCAGATTCTGAAAGAGCTACAATCTGTGCAAGGGGAAATTTTTTTTTTACAAGAAACGCATCTTTCCTATTTTTCAAAGGTCAGTTTTTTTTCAAGAAACTATCCTCAATGGTTTTATGTTTTTCTTTATCTAATAGATCAAGGGGAGTTGCAATAGGTTTCCACAGGGGTACTCAATTTAATCTAGTTGACTTGTTAACTGACCCCAATGGTAGATTTTTGTTTTTAAAGGGAAAGCTCTTTGAGCAGATTTGTACACTAGCTAATATTTACTACCCTAATAAACACCAAATACAATTTTTATCGAAGACTTTGTGTAGCCTGAGAGGTTTCCAGGAAGGGCTATTGATATTGGCAGGTGATTTTATTATGGTGTTAGAACCCCTCCTTGATGTCTCATCAGGAAAATCGAGCCTCCTATTTAAACAAATTCAGAAATTAAAGAAATTATTATTTGATTTGCAACTAAAGGATGTTTGGAGGATATTACATCTGACTGTAAAAGATTAAATCTTTTATTCCCCTGTACATGATACATATTCAGGTATTGATATAATTTTTGTAGAGCACTTCCACTTGGAAAAATGTGTTAATGCAGAAATTTGTCCACGAACAATCTCTGACCACACAGCAGTAAAAGTTTTAAAATGTTTGGGGCCCCCAGCAATTCCAACCTATAGGTGGCGCCTTAACAAAGCCTTATTAGGAGAAAATGATATTGATACAGAAATTTCTAATGAATTGAATAATTTTTTTTAGAGAGAATGTTACAGATCAAAATCATAACTACGCAGTAGAAGACACAGGATATGAAGTTGAAACAATTACGAACACAATTAGAGCAAATATTAGATGTAAAAGCTAAGTATGCTATTTCTAGAGTAGCAAAGAGATTTTTTGAGTGGGGGAATTAGTCAGGTAGATATCTTGCAAACGCCCTGAGGAAAGAAAAAACAAGGACCTATATTTCTATGATCAAAAACAAGAACAATGAAACAGCCCATCAATTGAAGGAAATGGCTGCGGTATTTAGGGAATATTATCAAGATCTTTATCAGGTGAGGAAAGATGAGTCCCCTGAAACGGAGGCTACTAGGAAAGAGAAGATGATAATGTATCTTAAAAAAGCGAATTTACCTAAAATAACATCCAAAAAATTGCTTGATTTAGAAAGTGACATTAATGAAAGTGAATTGAGGGCAGCCATTAGATCAATTCTTACTGCTAAGACTCTGGGACCTGATGGCTTCTCGCTGAAATATTATAAACAATACAAAGATTTACTTCTCCCCCATCTATGTAGATATAATAATGAACTATCAAGGAAGGGGGTTTTGTGTAAGGACTGTGCCTATCTTTCACTATGAAACATATGGGCCTTGGACCTAAGATGTATATGTGGATAATGGCTTTGTACACTTGCCCTACTGCAAGTGTCTGTGTAGATGGCATATTGTCGGTACCCTTCAAATTATATAATGGAACCAGACAAGGTTGCCCATTGTCCCCATTACTTTTTGTTATATCCTTGGAACCTTTCTTGAATACAATACGTCAGAATAATAATATACAGGGTCTTAAGATAGGTAAAACGGAGCATAAATTAGCTGCATATGCTGATGATATTCTGTTTGTTATTCAGAAATCTGAAATATCTCTTCCTAATTTACTGTCAGGTTTCTCTGAATTTGGTTATTTGACTAACTTTAGGATTATTTTAACCAAATCCGAGATTCTTAATGTGAATATATTAAGATCAAAAGAACAAAAACTAAAAAATAATTTCCCATTTACTTGGCATCAAAAACCATTAACATATTTGGGCACTGAGATTACATCTTTGCTGGTGAGTCTATATGACATGAACTACCTTTGTTAAATTCATTTAAAGTAGGTATCCAACAATGGAAACAACTACAGTTATCTTGGATAGGGAGAGTTAACGTTGAAATAATGAATATTTTACCTAGGGTACTATTTTACTTTCAAATGTTACCTATTCAGTTACCCCCAGCATTTTGTAAATGTTTAAATAGATTAGTATCAACATTTATATGGTATCAATATAGAGCCAGGATCTCTTTGAAAACACTTTTTCGCCCTTAATTTGTAGGAGGTCTTGGATATCCAAATTTATAACTAGACTATAATAATATATGAGTCCTTAATTGGGGCTAAGGGCTGGGTGGAGCTAGAGATGGAGCTTTGTTCAGCTAATCTAAATAAGGTTATTTAGGTTCCCAAACAATACAGAGCTTTAGGAAAGGATACATCGCCCCTTACTCTATCCACACTGAGATGCTGGGATGCTTTACATAGACAACATGGGTGGTTATATAATTCACCTTTACCGGACACCAATATTTTATACCAATACTTCAAAAGGATTTTTTTGGGACAATCAGCGGATAGGGAGTTGTTGCATCAGGTTGTTTCGGATAATTCAGTTCGACCTTTGTCACAGCTAGTTTCTTTAGATAAATATAGACAGATACACCAGTGGCAGTATATACAACTCTGCCACTTTGTGAGGTCACTACCACACCCTCTAGGTTCTGAGAGAGCTCTTACTCTATTAGAAGCTATGTTTAGGGGGGAGAACAGACCACCCCAAACTCTATCAAAATTATACAAATTTTAAATCAGCTATACCAGCCCAGAATTCACAGATTATATAGGGAAATGGGAGAATTAATTTATTAGTGTACTCTCGGATGCTCTGAAAAAGAAGATCCTGAGCATGACCTATAAAACATCAGTATGTCCAAGGGTACAGGAAGGGAATTTCAAGTTATTATTTAGATGGTATTATGTACCTGTAGTTCTACATCAGATGTCCTCGCAAGAATCTCCATTATGTTGGGGAGGATGTGGGATGAGAGGTACATTTTCACATGTCTGGTGGTCCTGTCCAATTGTAGAGAGTTACTGGGGAAAAGTTCTCCACTTTATTGAGATAATACCAGGATGAAAAAGTGCGGGCTACACCCTGGAATGTACTCTTTATTTGTTTTCAAATGCAGTGGAGTAGTAATAAACGTTCTTTGGTGTCCTTCCTTCTGAGCTAAGACTTAGATCCCGAAGTGTTGGAAGGACCCAAAGGAACCTTCTTTAAAGAGTTGGTTACGTGGTGTGGAAGAAACATGTAAACTAGTGGAAGGTTACCATGAATATCGAGATACATCCATAATATTCACTGCCATCTGGGCCCCCTGGATAAGATTTAAAGACAATATTTTGACATTCTAAATCAAAAAAAGATTATAGATACAAATATATTGACATTTCCTCATGTGTTTGAATATATATTTGTTATATTTTATCACAATCACTTTTTCACTTAAATTATTTTTGATTGTAACATTTTGTGCACTAGTATATACATGAACAAGGAATTAATAGCGACCTGTCTAATAAGAAAATGTATTAATAGGATGATATTGAAGATTTCATCTTCGGATTCACTATTACAAAGAGTGGCTATCACTGTTTGTACAGAAATGAATTGTAAATTTGAACACTATTCTTATGATATTCTCACATATATGTATACTACACTGTGAGTTTTGTTTTATTGAGTATGTTTTATTGACTGTGAGTTTTGTTTTATTGAGTATGTTTAGTATATGTTGGTCGTATATGAAAATAAATAAAACAATAAAAATGTTAATAATAAAAAAAGAAACAAATGCTCGTTTGCCAAGGCGTCTTTGCGTTCAGCATCAATAGAGCACCACGTACGCACATTACTGACTGATGACAGGTTTCTTGGTGAAACACTAATGCTCGATTCCACAAGTGACCCCAAATCACTATCGCTTCTGTCTAGCTGTTCGAAAACACCTCTTGCGCTGGTTAGATGCCTTTTGGAAGCCATGGATGTGGTCAAGTTTCCAGTAAGAAGTCAGGGACGTTCAATGTCAGAGACAAGTGTTCAAATGAGGAAATGAGGAAAAGGTCAGGAAAAGTTCAAGCAAAAGTCAGACCAAGGTCAGGGCTGGTAGTGGGCAGACTGTAAATCAGGGCACTGGACAAAGCTGTTGGATGCACTAATAGATATACATTTGCATTTTTTATTTATTATATTTTACTGTGATCAAAAGCAGATTACATAGTAATTTTCCTGCCAGGCCACACATCCCCAGCAAACCGACGCTTCACTCGTCACATCAAGGCTTCTGGTTATAGTTGAACATATGACATTTTTCCTTTTCTTGACCTTGATGACCAAAGCACTGGGCACAAAGAGTATAATGTAGAGATGGGAAGGAGGTATTGCCTGTTGTAGACCATAACACATACCTACTTGACATACACAGGGTTTAGTCTCAGCTCTTTGACAGACAAATGTGAGAATGTGAGAATTTTTTAATTTTTCTAGAATTGGCAGGTTCATTGGTATAGTTTTATGTGGCTAATATGCTAACAAAGGTAACAAAGATAAATTATTCTGTAAAGTAGAATGTTCTTATAATACAGATGTCTAGACATAATCAATATTATAATTGTACAGCAAATTAATATTTCTTGATGACTTGGTAATATATTGTGCAGGCTTACAATATATATTCCTACAACTAAAAGCAAACGTTAATATTTAAATAAAAAATAGTTTGCCACTCTTACTCTCCAAAAACATCTACCATCAGATATTTTTTAAAATATACATTTTTTTTTGTAGATACTGACAGGATCAGTCCCCTTTTAGATTTAAGGTAAGGAATGGATTGGTGCAATATTACATAAAGGTTCATTCTTTTCTAATGAATCATTCCTTCTAACTGCTATGGCATTGGATCATTACATAGCAGTTTGTAGTCCTTTAAGTTATTTCCCAATTATGAACAAGCCCCTGTAAGTCTCCTGGCCCAGCAGCAGTTCTCACCAGACACCAGCCCACAATCTTCACCTATAGCAAGCCCCCAGTCGGCTGCATTTTCCAGCACACGGTTGCCCCCAGGACCAATGGCAGTGCTGGATAGATTCAGGAACCAATCAGCCTTTAAAATCCCCTTCAGCTGTGCACAGCCTCAGAGTGTGTGCTGGGGATGGTGATAAAGTACATCAGGCTGCACGGCTAAAAGGAAGCAGGGGCTGCTATTATGTATTCTCTTTGCTGTTCCAAGTGACATTGCTGGGCAAAATAGGCTATGTGGGATACTGCAGTGGCCCACAGCATGAAATTGACGGCCTGATAAGCATTCCCTAACAGCCCCTTTGTATTTTCTTTGTGGTTATGTGTTACATTCTTGGGTTTCTCCATTCAGCTCTTTATTTAGTTTGCACATTTAGATTATCTTTCTGAAAATCGAATATAACTGAAGTGCTATCACTTGTCTACTGATGCTCCTGGTATCTTTTACATCAGGGGTGTAAAACTCTGGCACGGCATGTCCTTTTTTTTGGCCCCCAAAAGAATTTTTAATATGAATAGCAGCTACTGCAATCTCTAGTAAAGGCGGACCAGCTGCAATTCATATTAAGCTGCTGTTCTACAGATGCAAGTACAATGCGGCTACTACAATTCCTGGCATTACTCTCATCTCTAGACCAGCAGCCTCTCTGCCTATGCGTGGCCCTGCATTTTTTAGACTCAAGTGATGCCGGGAATTGTAGTAGTGGCATCACTAGTGTCTATTGAACAGCAGCCGATGCGTGGACCCCACAGAGTTTATATTGACAGGTAAGCTCAATAATCAGGAATTATCAGGAATATTATTATCATGAATTATCATGGAGCTATTGCTATATTAATTGTTTTTCTTTGCCAGAGAATGCAATGTGAGTGAAACCAAATTAATGCAGCAATTAATTTGGTTTCACATTGCATTCCTTCCTGGCAAAGTAAAAAAATCTTAATAAGAAGAAATATATATATATATATATATATATATATATATATATATATATATATATATATAAATATATACAGAACAGAAAAAGCACAAACCATTAGATAATCCAGGCAGTACAACTGAAGACACGTTGGAATAACATGACAACTCACACACACTGGTACTGTTTTGTAACTGGTACTGTATTGCAAACTAGTTTCTGATATTGAAGTTTTATCATTATGATTACATTTTGGAGTATTTCATGCTTTATTTATGTGTAGCTGTCCGATAAGCTTAAAAACCATATACTGTAATATTTAAAAGAATGCATAATTTGTTTAAAAATAGTTCAATATAGTTCATTCATGTTTTTAAATGAAAACCAAAGCCAAGTATATTTGCTACATTTGTATTAAATGTAAGCTTGAAAACTGGGGTAATTTTTAACCATTAAATTTTCAACACACCCCTAGCCCTGGATAGTAGTGTAGTTCTTTAGAAACAGCCTTTTTTATTTAAATCTATTGAGTTATAGGCAATTTAAGTGTAAATAGTGGCTAGTAGAATGAGATACTGAGTTTGTTTATTATAGATAGATAGATAGATAGATAGATAGATAGATAGATAGATAGATAGATAGATAAATAGATATATAGATAGATAAATAGATATATAGATAGATAATAGATAGATAGATAGATAGATAGATAGATAGATAGATAGATAGATAGATAGAATAGATAGATAGGATAGAAGTTAGGGGGATCCGCAAATCGCAGGACATTGTGGGATCTTTTTAAAGTCCATTTATTGAGGGACAAAATTAACTCAAGCAGCTTCACTTCAGTATAAACGTACTGTAATCTTTACTTCCAAGAACCACTCATCTTCTGCTGCATCTCTTTGTAGTTTTCTTTATTGGCTTCCATTTCACCTGGCTCCAAGACTTTTCTAGAGCGGCCTAACTCTCTGGAATGGTCTTCCTCATCCTATTCTACTTGCTCCCACTTTCTGCTCATTTAAAAGAGCACTCAAAACCCATCTTTTTAAACTTGCCTACCAGTCTTCTTCTGTCTTTTGAAACCCTCACTGGTTCTCACCACTACATATCCCCCCTCTTATTGTATGTTACTTCCCCTACCTTCCCTCCTAGATTGTAAGCTCTTCGGGACAGGGTCATCTCCTCCTCCTGTGTCACTGTCTGTATCTGTCTGTCATTTGCAACCCCTATTTAATGTACAGCACTGTGTAATATGTTGGCGCTAAATAAATCATGTTTATTATTATTATTATTATTATTATTATTATTAATAATAATATTGATAATAATAATTATAACAATAAAGAACAGCATGGCGCTGCCCAGTCCTGCTCCTTTCAGCTTTTCTGTCCACACTCTGAGGCTCAGACTGCCCCACCTACTCCCTGACAGCCCCAGACATACTTGTTGGGTTAGTTGGAAATCCTGGGCTGTGCTGTATTGGCATAGAAAGGCCCACCCAGATTGCTCCCCCCTATCCAAGGGTCCAGGCCCTGTAAAGATAGATAGATAGATAGATAGATAGATAGATAGATAGATAGATAGATGATAGACAGATATAAAGATAAACCTATTTTATATTAAGTAAACTTCTTAAGGCCACTTTGACATCATTGTTCCTGAAACTGTAAATTAGCGGGTTTAGTAAAGGTGTTAATACAGCATAGAGAAGTGCCACCAGTTTATTTGTTTCAAGAGTCTGATAAGCATTTGGTCTAACATACATAAAAATACCAGAGCCATAATAGATACAAACAACTGTAAGATGAGAAACACACGTTGAAATGGCTTTCTGCAAACCTTGCCTAGAATGCATAGAAATTATCGTGAGAAAAATTCTACTGTATGAAAAAGTAATAACAATAAATGAGCTCATCAAAATGGTGGATGAAATAAAAGACACTGAAAGTTCTATATGCCTGGTGCTTGAGCAAGTCAACTGTAAAATTGGTGGAATGTCACAGAAGAAATGGTTAACTCTATGCCTGCAAAACTGTAACTGTGAAACAAAAATGGATGGAACAATAGGAGACAAAAACCCAATGAACCATGAACAAAAAACAAAAACAATGCATAAGTTACTGTTTATCCTAAATGAATAATGAAGAGGGTAACAAATTGCCACATAGCGATCATAAGCCATAATTGCTAACAGCAAACATTCCGTGGCACCTAGCGAAGTAAACATATATAACTGGATAACACAATTGGAGAGGAAAATAATTCTTATGTCCGATATTAAAATATACAAAGTTTTTGGAATTACTATAGTAGTGTAGCAACATTCAAGTAAGGAGAAATTGGCCAGGAAGAAATACATTGGGGTATGCAGAAATATATTAACTTTAATAATAACTATAAGAGCTAAGTTTTCAAAAATGGTAAAGCTGTAGGTTAGAAGAAGTACTGGAGCCATTATTATCTTGACCAATGGGGATATTGAAAAATCCATCAAAAGAAACTCACTAGTATTATTGGATTGCTGCATCTTTTAAAACAACACCAACAGTATATATAAACAGATACTGAATAAGCTTTATATCATATAGGTTAAAGATACACAAATCAATGTATTTATTTATTTGTTTAGTAAACAGAAAAGTTAGTGCTGCTCTTCGAGTTTATGTAAATGACAAAAAGTTATCTCTTGGAATAGAAACATTTTTTTAAATAACTAGTATAAAAAATATGTGTTGTGTTTTCATTTTATTAAATTATTTTGTTCTTTAATGCCTGTGGTTTCAAGGGAATTGGTAAAACTTTTTCCTGGGAATGGTAAAGAATATTTATGTTCCATCTATGACCATCTACTGTAGAGGGAAGACCTGGTATGGACAAAAAAGATTAAGTTAGGACTGCTGAAAAACTGCTGAATATGTTGCCTGGCTATTATGATTACCCAATAAACAAATAAGTCAATTTCTGAGTGTTTGACAAGAAGCAAGAATGTAGATCAACAGGTACAACTAGTGACTTGACTTGTACATGCTCTTTCCAAAAATAAACATTTAAAAATATAGAAGACAGAGAAAACCAGGCAGCATGGACAGCTATCATGACATCAGTTCATAATAATCATTAATTGCATGATTCTCTGCAGCTCAAACAGATGTACATGATCAAATCTAACACCAAAAAGAGATGAAATTCCTGATTTGATTATTTAAAGCAACAGAGTAACTTATAAAGGCCGTTATTATTTATCCTAAATGTCTACATTTCACTAAGCTAGAAAAATGATATGGACATGTATTTAAAGTTCCCAATTTATTTAAGCTAAACAATATTAGAAAATAAGGAATTTTGATTCTACAGCATAGTCCGGTACCACAGCAGCAGCAACAACCATCTACTCCTTCCCACTAATATTTCAAGGCCCATTCATTGCATTCTGCATCCTAGATTGTGTATGTAGGTAATTACAGATGTACAGAGTTTTGTTTCTGATGAAGCATTTCATTCAGTCTCTTATTTTCATATCTCTCTTGGTCCTATATTTTTGATGATAGATTGGTGATTAGGAAAGGAGGACTACAATATGGAGATGAGCATGAAGAAAAAACAGAGCAAGTAAATAAAGGAATAATCCTCCAATTCCCTGTCTTTCCTGTAGCATTTCAATATTTATAGGATTTTTGTGTTTATTAGACCGCTTTATGTATAATTATTTTTAGTGCATTTATCATTATCATTAATCAACATCACCAAAAGACTATTATTTGCTCAGAATAATAGTACATTACAAATATGAAGTACAAAACTTTATAATATTATGGGTGGATATTCCCTGATAAAAGTATTTTTAGGTGAAATCTGAAAATTTAAGATATCATTGTATTGGTTTGTTCTTCTCCATGTACAGCTCAGCATGCTTATTTAAATTTTTGCTACCAACTACATAAACACTGTTTGGCTGCATTTCTACTGCTAGCTACCAACTTTCCCAGTCCTGTTAAAGGTACTACAACAGAAATGCTGTACACACTACTATACCATTAAATTAAAAAAAAAAAATATTTGTTTAAAAAAGATGTTAACCCAACTGTAGCAATTTTCATTATTTTACAAATACAGATATAATAAATGTATATCCATATTTTTATACTGTATATATAAATAATACCTGGTAATCCTTCTGCTGCAGTTACTCTCCTGTATTGTCACACTGCCACATTCCCTTTTATTGGAAACTATAAGCAGAAATGCTTACACCTAATGCACAGACAAGTTCTGTAAATGTATGCAAATAGATAAGAAGTGAGTGCAAAAAAAGAGAAAACGATAAGCAGCACTGAGATGAAAAAGAATGAATATAGATTGTTATTCTACATTTGGAAATATATAATTTGTCGAAACAGAAATTGAAACAAAATTGAAACAGAATATATTTCTTATAAGTAAAATGTAGATTTTTTTTTTTGATTCAATTCAGCTAAATCAAGTTAAACAAAAACTGTTTAACAAAATAATTAGCATTTATCAAAAGCTGAGTAACTTTAATCGCTTTTTATAGGACAATGACTGTATCTCCTTTTATGATATATACAGTAGACCTTGTCTGTGTTTGATAATTTGAAGAAATAAGCCACATGGGATTTTTTCCTTATTCCCTCATGGGAAAACTGTTAAATTATTTTGAGAACTAAGCTTTCGCCAATTATATGTACTGTATTAAACTAATGAATGCATAACCTCAGTGATTTCACCACTACATGATATATTTATGTTTGCAAATATAACTTGCAATAACTTTTAAAAAATGTTTGTATGTTGTTAAATGTTTGAAATACAATTTATATATTTAAAATAATGTATATCAAAATAAATAATAAATGCACAACAGGTTGTGCTAGAACAAATATTTGCTGTATAGGTTTTGCCCCTGTTTCTGCAGAACAGTCTCCAATTTTTTTAAGAACTCTACCACTTGCTTCCTCAGGAACAAAGTAGCCTATGATTACAAATTAATTATCAATATGACTTGTTTATAATTCACAGACACTTAGAAATAAAACTCACACAATCTCTCTTTATTGGTTTGGATACCCAGACCAATTATGTGATCCTTTCATATGTTGTACTATGTACAAGTAGGGATAAGCGAATTTAATAAATTTGGTCTCGCACCAAATTTGGCCGTTCTTTCTTACCAAACATGAAGGCGAGAATGGCCTTTGTAAATTCGGCCAGCTAGACCGAATTTTTTGGACCTGCAAGACCATTCAGGGGAGCGGAGCTGTCAGCTCTGCTCCTGATTGCTCTTGCAGCTCTTTAGTTGTATGTGTTCCTGGATAGAGAAACTCTATCCTGGAACACATACTACAAGGAGGCAACAGCAATCAGGGGAGTGGAGCAGCTCTGCTCCCCTGATTGCTGTTGCAGCCCAGTACTATGTGTTCCTGGATAGAGTTTCTCTGATCCAGGAAAACAGTGTGAGTCTCACGGCTGGGTGCTCATGAATGAATGCAGCGTGGGAAAAATCAGAGGCCGTGTTTATTCATAAATGCAAGCAGCATGACTCACTCTGAGAGGAGGAGTATCGTGGCTGCATTTATGAATGGAGCCGAGAGAATCCTCCTCTCAGTCTGACCTGTAGTGCCTGGGGATCGCTCACTGACAGAATGATTCCCACGGCTGTATCTATGAATGCAGCCGCGATATTCCTCCTATAGTAATTTCCGAAAATTTCCAATTTGCCGAAATTTCGCGGACCAATCAGAACTTTGAGGAAATTTTCACGAGAATGCCGAATGTAAAAGTCAATACCGCCATTTTAGGAGGGATGAGGGTTCTTAAGTATGAAGGAGATATCAATCATGATTCAAGTAATTAATCTAATTATTCTACTTGAATCATGACTGATTTCTCCTGTTGTGGTACTGGGGAAGAATCTATGTTAAACATCTTTTGGTCCTATACATTGCTAAGGAAGTTCTGGAGTGGAGAGTTCAACTTTTTAAAAAAAATGATGATCCTTTCCCCTTGGATCCAGCTTTCTCCTTGCTCCGATACAGGGGGACCCACACAGATTTATCTTCAGTCGGAACTTTACTTATATCACAAGGAGGACCTACCTCTAAACTTCATGGCTCACAGGAAAAGTATATTGGATTTCCCTGAATATATAGGCCACCTGGACCCCTAATATATGCTTGTTACAATAATTGGTATCATTGTCTTTAGAACTGTACATGATATTTTACCCAGGTTTTTATACATTATACTTTACCTAAAAAAGTTTGCCTATTTATTTTAGTTGTACTGGCAAATTTATATGTTCTGTGCTTTGCATACCACAATGTTGGTTCTTTAGTTTTTTTTAGCATATTGACTTGTATACCATACAATGTTCTTATTCTTGCCTTTTTAGTCAAATAAAAAAAATAAATAATGTTAAAAAAATCGTATTTCTAATGTTAAAATATTTTCTTATGTATATAGAATAAACCTAGATTTATTTTCCTGAAATTAAAAGGAAAACAACAAATATTGGATTATACTTTTACTGGCATATCTTGGAACTGCTGTTTGTAAAAAAACTATACATTAGGACACAGCATGAACTACTGGTGGCCAACAATAATGCACAATAAATCATTTAGGAGCAAATGACCCAATATAGCCAACTATAAAGTACAAAATATTTTAACTTGTAAAAGCGGAAAAAAAGATATACAGGCTGGTTTAAAAACAAAACACCATTTATGTATTTATTTATATTACTTTTGATTTTTAAATGTTTTTTGCTGTTGATTACTGTTTTGAATGTTAGCAGTTACAGTCACATATTGTGCCCTCAGTTTGTATTTGAGTCGATGGCCCTGATCCAGCAAACCTGGAATGGATTTTATAAACATTTGTTATTTGTTTAATCCTGGACCAGATCTATTCCAGGTCCTGAATCACCCAGGCTCAGTGATAAAAGTGTATCTTCTCCAGCCTTAGAGAGCTTTATTAAATTAGGCCCAATGTATTTTTCCTGTTTATTCAGGTAACAAATGTACTGGTTTATATTTGGATGGGTTTTTATTCAAGTATACCATTTTGAACATATCTTCATACATGCGAACACTAATGCAATATTAATAGCATTAAGTAAGCATCCTCCTCTGACTAAAAACATTTATTTGTAGAAAACCATACTGGGTTTCCACCTCTATATTGGTCATACCATAGTACCCTTATGTTTTAGAGAATATGCACAAGAAGCATTGGCTTTGCTTAGATATTTTCTACTTTTGGTTTCATATTTTTTACCTGAATTGCAATTCTGTTTGAACCGTTATGGAAAATTAAACATTTAACCAACATCCTATTAGGAACAAGTATCAAACACTTAAATAACTGTATTTATTTTACAGTAGGCCAGAATTTTAACTGTACCAAACGGTCTTCTTTGGTAAATAGGAACAGGTATTAACCATCTGAGCGTTACACTGAGGTCTAGATTTCTGTACCAAAAGTGATCCACTGTTTTTCATGAAATTTTTTTTTTAAATTGTAGACCTGTTACTTACAGAAATATGTCCGAACAGGGGTTCTAGTAGATAATATGAATATAAAAAATGTATTTACTTTTATTTTGTTTTATTTTTTTGTTTTGGATTGGATACTGGAGTTTGTATTCAATCCAATACAAAATGAGCGTTTGAATTTACCATTTATGTACTTTGTATTAATTTTATATTATTTTGTATTGGATTGGATACAGGAGTTTGTATTCAATCCAATACAAAATGACAGTTTGAATTTACCAATTAAAAACTTTGTATTTATTTGAATTATTTTGTATTGGATTGAATACAGGAGTTTGTATTGAATCCAATACAAAATGAATGAATGAGTTTCTATTTGAATTTCCCGCACACGCGCCGACGTCATCACGCACGCAGAAGCCTTCCGGTTTTTTTTCTCCGCCGGACGGCTTCTCGCTTCAGAGATCATCCGGCGCTGGACGAAGACGGACGTGGACGATCAGCGGGACCAGGTAAGATGCCGGCCGGGATCTTGTGTTCAGCCGGCCGGGATCTTGTGTTCAGCCGGCCGGGATCTTGTGTTCAGCCGGCCGGGATCTTGTGTTCAGCCGGCCGGGCGGCGGAACGCAAGATGCCGGCCAGCGGAACACAAGATACCGGCCGGCATCTTACCGGTCCCGCTGGCACCCGACGCTGGAGAGGGAGATCAACGGACGACGATGGACGGAGGACGACGCTGGAATAGGAAAACGGCGCTGGAATCCTTACCTCCATTGTCCCGCTGGATGTGCACAGCGGGACCATGGAGGTAAGGATGTGACAAAAATACGGGGTTAACCATCCTAGCCATTTTTTTTTGCCCGACCTTCGTACGGGCATAACGGCTAGGTGGTTAAACACTGAAATTTCTGTATTTATTTTAGAGTAGACCAGAAATATAACTGCACCAAATGGTCTTCTTTGGTAAATAGGAACTGCAATTAATTTGATTTAGCTTTAGTGAATGTACAGTGTGCAAAAATGATGACTAACAGTGTCTTCACTAATACACAATATAGATTACACTAAATATGCTGACTGCTGACAATTTAACAAAACTGACTAGCTATGCGTGGCACTACAGGTAGCAGCAACCACAATTGTACCTTCAGTGCATGTGAAGTCAGTGAACAGCACCTAACAGTGTAATACACACAATATAACTTGCACTAAATGTGCTGACTGCTGACAATATAACAAAACTGACTAGCTAGTAGCTACAAAAAAAGCAGGGGGCAGTAACGGCAACTATTTCCGGCAAGAATGGCGGCTGGGAGCGAATCATTTGCTCCCAGGATGCACACCAAGGCCCAGCAGCTAATCAGGAGAGATCTGAGCACAAGCATATATACAGGGAAGGAGGTAGGGGTTAGTCACTCCATCTTGCGTTCTGTGTGAAGGATAGAAGCAGGGAGGGACATGGATTGTGACAGGGACAGTTTAGGAGCCCTCTGCAAATCTGTATATATACAGATATTTCAGTTTTTGATGCTACCCGTTCCTATTTACCAAAGAAGCCCGTTTGGTACCGAAAATTTTCTGTCCTACTATAAAAAAAAACAGATATTTCAGTGTTTGATACTTCTTGCTATTTACCAAAGAAGCCCATTAGGTACAGAAACATTTCTGTCCTACTATAAAAAAATACAGATATTTCAGTGTTCGATACCTCTTGCTGTTTACCAAAGAAGCCCGTTTAGTACAGAAAAATTTCTATACTCCTTCAAAAGAACTCCTTCAATCTGCCTCATGTGAGTCCCAAAGAAGAAACAGAGGAGTGGGCACAAGCAGGGTAACAGTCAGAGATGATGTGATCGTGGGGGAGGTGGAGCTGGAGCAGACGCAGGGCACCCAGCAGACACAGAGGCAGGCAAACAAAAAGATCAGCAGAGTAGTTACACGCACCTCTCCACTGTGGTCCTTTTTCACGCTAAAAAACGATGACGAGTGCATAGCAATCTGCATCCTGTGACACAGGTAGGTAGGGAACAGGCCAGATCACATTTGGGTACAACATCCCTGCTTTCCTACATGCGCCAGAACCACAAACCAAAGTGAAAGCAGTACTTGCCTTCTCCTAAAGGAGGTGCAACCATATCGTCTCTTCTTCCACCTCTATTGAGTATTTCTCCACCTCCAACTGTCATTGCTAGTATGTCTCAGGAGGTTGATGCCAGCCAGACTTCCAGCTGCGATGAAGTATCAGCTTCTGCTTGCAGGTTTTGTGACGTCAGACGATGGGTACTCTAGTGACCCCTTCAGCTCCCCTAGCTCCCAGTTACTTCAGCCCACTCTACCGGAGTTCTGCGCAAGCCATCAGGCTATGGGCCCAACCAACAAAAGAGTCATTGAACTCATATCAGGTCTAGCCAAACTATTGGCCTTGCAAGTACTGCCGTACAGCATTGTGGACTCTTGACCTGATGTCCTGTGCCGTGCGACAGTGGAATATACCAAGCAGGCATTACTTCTACCGCACAGCTGTACCCAGTTTACATGCACATGTAATAGAAAACCTCTCCTGGGCATTGGTATTTTCGGCGTCTAGCCAAATCCACGTCACCATGACGTGGCCACCCCTGAGCATGGGCCACCCCTGCCCTCTCCCTCCTCATCCCCCTCCTGCATTACTTCCACCGTCAACCTCTCTCTTTTTGACACTCCTCCTGAAAGGCCAGCAGCGGAGGACACTGTGGTTAAGCAGGCACGCCACTATGGCTCCCTCAAGCACACGCGTTGCCAGGCAGTGCTGAAACTGGTGTCCTTGAGGGAGAAAAGTCACATGGCCAGAGAACTTTTGTCCTCTTTGCACAGAGAGGTTGAGACTTGGCTGATGCTATCCCGGATCACGACAGGCAATGTAGTGTGTGACAACGGGGCCAACCTTGTTGCTGTGCTGCACATGGGCCGCATAACACGTGCCCTGCTTTGAGCACGTACTGAACCTGGTGGTTCAGAAGTTCCCTCGCATGTACCCATGACTGCAGGACTTACTGAGACAGGCTCGCTCCATCTGCAACCATGTCCGCCAATCCCCTACTGCCACCATGGCGCTTACCAAGATCCAGTGCCTTAGCAAGAGGCAGCGTGGCCCTTGGTACAGCCACACAACTGAGCTATTTTATCAGTGACCAGAGGCTGCAGATGGAGGCGCTGTGCAAGGTACTGGCCCCCTTTGAACAGGCCACAAACATTGTGAGTCGGGAGTGGTCAGGCTGGAATGACGTCATACCCATCATCTTTCTGCTTGATAATACCCTGTGTGGCCTGATGGAAAGTGGCGATGGGAGTGGAAGAAATGGGGGAGGAGGATAAGGGTGACATTACACTCCATAGCACACAGCCAGCATCAGGAGGAGACACTGGCCAGCATCAGGAAATTCAAGAGGACGAGGAAGATGATTATGATGATGATGATAAGGAAGACCATGTTGAGGCTGCTGGACAGGACCCATCCAACCCGCATTTGTTCTGTCATGCCCCAGGCATTGTGTGGGCGTTAGAACAACAGGAACTGATGCAGCTTGAAAAGGAGGAGGTGAGTGATGAGGAGGAAGATGTTTTGGCACCTATTGAGGGACAAGAGGAAGATGAGCACAGGGAACCCCTCTTCATATGTGTGTCCACATGTTGCGATGCCTAATGAGGGACCCCGCATGGCGCAAGAGAAAAAAAAGGTGGGTCATCTGAGCAAAATACTATGCGACTGGCTGTGTGAGGAGTTCTGCACACCACATTCCACACAGGGAGTTCAGGCAGACACTGCCTCCACAATATCCTCCTGTAGTGGCAGCACCAGCAGCAGTGGCAGCAGGCTACACACATCCAAAAGTCTAGGCCAAGGCAGGGGTCATTTTCTGGATATCTGTGGACATCTACTAGGATGCCTGTCCTGACAGTTCATTTGTGGGTTAAATGGCTTGAAATCTGCCCACAGTTGGCACAGTATGCCCTCAAGCTTCTTTCGGGCCCGGCATCGAGTGTTCTGTTCAAAAGAACCTTCAGTGCTGCTAGCAGAGAGGTCACGGACAACCGATCATGGCTCTTGCCGTAAACCTTTTTGAAAATGAATGAAAGGTGGGTTACTAACAAGTATCATATCCCCACTACAGATGTCACTTATTGACTGACACAAGGACTCACTGGAGCTATAGTATTTTAGAGTGTTGGTGGTGGTTATAATATGTATTATATGTAAGTTCCTATAGAACTGGGTGCCAATCCTTGTTCGGTAAAGTGAAGGATAAGGAGGAAGAAAAAAAGCAGGATTTTTTTGGCACAAAAAGTGTATTGTATTATATTTACAATAAGTAATACCAAATACAAACGTAGAACATAACAGGTTCAAAGATAGGCCACAATAGTTTCTTGTGGTCTGAACAATATCACTTTGGCCCTAGGGGGCTCAGAACATAGCAGATTCAACATAGACCACAATAGTTTCTTCTGGTTTAAACAATCTCACTTTGGCCCTAGGGGGTTCTAGACATAAAACATCTAGCCAGTCATGTATATTACTTGCCATACGGATTTAAAACCTCCAATCATTTATTCATGTTGATTGTTGTACCCGACGTGTTTCGCCCTAACTGGCTTACCCTCATTTGTTGATAAACCGATACCCCTGAGGAAGCCATTTAGGGCGAAACGCATCGGGTACAACAATCAACCCCTCTTATCCTTCACAAGGACTCACTAGCCAACCAAGATGCCTCTGCTCCTGTGCTGAGTCTGTGGCTAGCTATCACCAACACCCTGCCAGCTGAGCTTGCCTTTAATTTTTTCCACTAGTTATCACAACATCCAGGGGTGGCATTAATCGCCAATGTCATGCTTGCCATTGTGCCAGCTAGCAATATACTTTACATTTCTGCTGCTTCTGGGAGAACAACAAACGGCAGTTGAAAACCCCCAGTACTGCCACACTGTTACCATTGCCATTGTCTAATTTTTTAGCTAAGTACTGAAAGATTGAGGGTTGGCATCCATGTCATCCACTTCATGATGCAAACTATCAACATCATCTACCTTCCTACTGCTTCTGACAACACAGACCACAGCAACAGTGCTGGCGCACAAAACATCTTGGTCGGCCCCTTATACGTTTAATCACAAATTTCAGATTTTTGTATTACACACTTCTGGGTGGCATAGCCGATGAACTACACCGAGCTCTAGATGCAGTCCCTGCTCCGTCTCAGGGCCCACCACCTCCTCCTGCTGCTGCTGCTGCCTCCTGTCAGTACTCCATTCAGTAAAATTGTACACTTGTGGGTGGCATTGACTATGCACTACACCCAGCTCCAGATGCCAGTTACCAATGCGGTCCCTGCTCTGTCTCAGGGCCCACCACCTCCTCCTGCTGCTGTTGCTGCCGGTCAGTACTCCTTTTACTAAAATTGTACACTTCTGGGTGTCATTGATTATGCACTACATCCAGTTCTAGATGCCAGTTACCAATGGGGACCTTTTCAGGGCCCACCGCCTCCTCCTTCTGCTTTTGCTGCTGCTGCCTGTCAGTACTCCATTCAAAAAAATTGTATTACACACATCTGGGTGGCATCGACAATGCACTACACCCAGCTCTTCATGATACTTACCAATGTGGTCTCCCTGGCGATAGCTGACCAGAGCCCACACACTGCTGCCGCTCTTGCTGACCCATGCTCCGTCTTTGGTCCTCCATCTTTTTGCCTAATGTTTCCCTTATGGGTGGCATTCCTAACACATGTCATCCAGGTCATGGTGCCAGCTAGCAATGCGGTCTCCTGCTGTTTTGACGGCGGAGACTGCTGCTAGTGGGTTGAGTTCACACGTAGCGCCACCCTTTCTCAATGTCCTAATGTTTATGCTGCCTTCTGTACGCTGTAAATCACACAAAAATCCCATTTGCCTGCTGTCACTTTGCCTGCCATTTTCTGGAAAACCACAAGGTCTTTTGGAACCTTATTTTTCCCTTGTTGCCACTGTTCTTCTACACATACCTAGCAAATTTGGTGGTTCTAACATGTATAGGGGCTTTGCTAATAATGTTTAAAGTGGGCTAATTGACTTTAATGGAATTCGCAAAATCAGTTTGCCGAAATTTCGTGGACCCATGGGAAGTTAGAGGAAATTTTCGGGAGACTGTCAGAGGCCTTCTCCCTTATCCCTACTCATGATGACTCATTCCAATAATTTGGATTAGTTTTAGGTGTTAGGCTAAGGTTTTGCAAAGAGTAAAAGCAAAGGTTAAGGGTATAGTATATTAAAAAACAGAAGATATGACATTTACTAAAAGTTTAATTGACAGTAGCTAATTTACCACCAATACATGTTTAGTGAAAGTGACATTCACTGTTTTAAATATTGTTCGATGTTAGATATTTTGGTTTAAATTATTTTATTTTAAATTTAAGTTAAATGTAAATTTATTTTTCTTCAGCAGTTTTAAATGTGTATTTCTGTTGCACTGTTACATTTCAGTTCCCTGATTAGAAATCCCAAATGGTCATAACCTTTTTCTCGTCCCTTCCAGAGTAAATCTTTTAGGCAGGCAAGAGAATAAATTACTCAAATGTTTGCTTTATTGTCTTCCACAAGTCGTAGATCAGGATGCAAGAGAGCAGTAATAGTGTGGTAAACATGCCCTAATACACATACAAGGATAATGACTTAATTTTTAACTTGTTTTTGGCTTTAAAGGCCAGAATTACATGATGATAACCAAGGGATCATAATTGATAAGTAACATTGATACAAACTGTGAGAAAAAAACAAAACATTTTTATGCTTCCCACTGGCTTTTTGAGTTAGTTTCTCTTCACTTGCGTTTTGGTCATTAGTGGATCTGCCAGGACGGATCCATGAACGACGTCGGGTGGCCATCGTACACACAGATTACTGTCTGATACTAGCCCTGAAACGATAATTGGACGAGCATCATCTGACATTTGATCTGTGCGTCTGAAGGCAATAGTAGCTAAACTGAATTTATTCCACCTTGAAGAGGGGTATATAGGGGGGAAAATGACCATTCATATGTTGCTAGTTGCAGGTGTGTGGGAGATTACTCAGTCCTGGAGTTCCACAGAGGATGTTGGGATGTGCTGGATATTACACCAACCAACACTGCAGTGATTCTTCATGTCATAGATTCAAGAAGTTGCTGGAGATTTGTTTGCTAAACATCCATGGTATAAATATACCATTCCTCCACATGCCAAATGAGTTCTACTGGATTGGGATCTTGTGACTGTGGAGACCATATGAGTATAGTGAATTCATTGTCAAGTTTAAGAAACTAGTTTTAGATGATCTGAGCTTTCTGACATTGCATGGTATCTTGCTGAAATCTAGCTGTGCTCATACAGATATCAATATGGTCAGCAACAATACAAAAGGTAGGCTTTGACATGTAAATGATGTTCAGTTTGTACAAAGAGTCCAAACTGAGTCAAGAAAACTAATTTACACCATTACACTACCACCAGCCTGAACCATGGATACAAGGCAGGATGGATCTATGCTTTCAGGCTGTTGACCCAAATTCTGACCTTACTATGTGAATGTTGCAGCAGAAATCAAGACTCACCTGACCAAGACTTTGCAGACCCTTTGTCTAGTAGCTTCTAGTACAGTCTTTGTCTGTATTCATGCTGATTGAGATAGACAGATGCTATTAAAACCAAAGCATTTCTGACTGTCTTTAACTGTGATTTATGTTTAAAAAATACGAGCTATTAGTGACAATACTGTACTCAGGGGCTTCAAAATCAACTTAAAAATGTAAAGGTCTAGTTTTGTGAAAATACGATTTTATTTTTTGCAAAAACATGAAAACACTGTTTGGTGAAATATTTCACTTCTAGTCAGCATTATATAAATATGGGGAACTAGCAATTCTATAGATATAATTATTTATATTAGTTCTTTGTTTGGACTGCAAATAATTCACACATGTGACTAATGACAGTAATTTGAGTAATAACAACTAGTAAAGCATAATAAGAAAAAGTAATTGAGCAGAACCTTATTTTATATAAGCAGATATAATTAACTCAAACATCCTTTGTTTTTTCCATCATTAACACATTCTATTACTTTTTTCTAATTTATCTCAGACTCAGCTTCACCTGGTGTCCATACACTAGGGAATATTTGAGCATTAATAAAGCCTACCAGAACATAGAGCGAACCTAAGCAGCATGCTTTCTTTGTAAACCAGATGCACTATTTAATTTGTAATTTTGTAATATTTCTCCCTGTGTATTGAATAATCTTATTGCCATAAGTGTTATTTTACTAATACAGGTAAGACTTGAGTGGTTTTAGTGTGATTGTAATAAATAGAACCAAAATAATTTACACCATGTACTTTTTTAAAATCAATCCAAAAAAACATTAGATTTCTAAAAATAAGGCTATAAAAAAATATTTTCTAAAATACCTTGATTACCTACCTGAACAGGCCTCTGTCATAGGAAAGGAAAGGTGGGGCATCATTGCAGATTTGTCTCTGCATATAATATCCCTGACTGTCACAGTGATGCTTTGTCTTCAATGTTTTCCTAGTGACTACCCAGAATAAATAAGAAATTCTGTACCAGTTGAAAGTTTGGACGGATCTTTTTTATCTATTTTAATTTTTTTTTATTCCTTACATTAGTGTTTCTCAATTAGGATTCCCCAGAGGTTGTTAGGATTTCCTTGAGCAATACGCAGTTTGTGACTCTTAGTTCAGTTTAACTAACACCAATAATTTTTTTGGCTATCTGTAAGGGTCACATTCTTTCCAATGGCCAGCAATGTAAGAGGCATATTTTCTACTGACCACTATGCTTCTGTACAGTGAGCTGATATAGTGATTATAGAACGAGTTCCCTGAAGATTTCAAGGGATCCCCCATGTTCACACATCCAAACTATGAAGTAACACACATGGGATTATGTTGTAAACAAAAATAAATTAAACACCCAAGAATATTTTAGATTTTAGATTCTTTAGTAATAGATTTGCAGACTCTTGGCATTATCTCAGTCTGATTTGTGAATTAGTTACCCGGAATGATTTTTCAACATTCTTGATGGAGTTCCCTAAATGTGCTGAGCACTTTGGAAATAATTCAATATCTTCAATAATATTCTACAATGTAGAAAATTGGAAAAAATAAAGAAAAACATTAAATGAAATGGTATGTCCACATTTTTAACTGGAACTGTAGTAGTCCATTATCATGATGATGTTTGAGGTGCAGTAACCCACAGTAATTGAGTAGTATTTCAACTTGTAGCTCTTTTGTTCAGTCAGAATGATTAAAAAAGGTTTTCTCACAGGTTCTTATGGATTCTTGATACTATGCACCTAAATATAATTAGCATAAGCACACCTTGCTCTACATTAAAATTATTTCCACATTTTTGCTAAATGCATAACTTGGTTGTGATTTCAAATCAACATTGCTATAAAAGATGCTTTTTTAAAGGTTTTTTTTTTATTAACAGGCTTTTGGGAGATGTTTTTACATTCTGCTACAAAGAATGCAGTGTTACAGGTGTCACATACCTTGCTGAATGTATATTGATAGCTGCTGTAAGCTGCCTTTGTTGAACTCATTTAAATGAATGTGAATATTTTTTTTGGTTTCAGTCACACATCTGAAACAAACATGTTGATAACTTTGTAGCAATTAGCTAAACATCTGAGCTGTATACTCATTTTGGGTCAGTAATTCAGAAACCATAGATGCATGCTAGATCTGGAATTGCAGCCTGTGTAATCTCTCAATGTTCTCAGGGTCCTCTTAAAATATGTTTTTACAAATGACCTAATATTATTACAATCATTTTATGACTAAAATGACATCGGTGTTACATAGTTACATAGTCACTTAGGTTGAAAAACAGTCCATCAAGTTCAACCACTAGGGAAACATATCCCATATCAAAAGTAAAACAAATGCTGCAACTAGCTAATCTCAATAGTGTATGAAAAATGCTAAGTATCTTCCTCCTAAAACAAATCTATACCAAATCTATTTTTGTTACGGAATGATAATTATGATGATGTAAAATACAATTGTAAATGTAAATTGTAAATTCTTGTCTGAGCAAAACTATTCTGATAATTAAAAAAAAGTGCACTCCCTCCAGGCCCCAGGACTTTTAGGGCTGCTAGAATTCGGGTTTGTGGATTTTAGTCTAACATACATTGATCTTGAAACATTTTCTGTTCGCTCACACTTTGTGCAAACACATTAGCATGGGGCCTTAGTATGTTAGCTTGAAGGATATAATGCTAAGGATCCTAATGTATCACCATTGATGGTATTCTCAATCAAATTGGGAGGTTTCTGTAATAATTAGTGGATTTACAATCAACAATAATGTGCCTGGTTTAGGCATATTGAAAAACATATATGTAAATGTTTAATTCTTTCCTTGCTTTTCTGCAGAAGATGGGCCTTCTATATTGCCTTTTTATGACATGATAGGTGCAACATTAAAAAGAAACATACAACTGATCTAAGAAAAACCTAAAACATTTATGTGTTCCATATTTTGGTTTTGATTTAATGTAGAGTATTTCAGGATTGTGCCAACATTGCCAGTCTGTGAGGGAGATTAATAGGGGTTGAGAATCTAACACCCACACAGTGTACAACATTAGACAATTCATAGGTAATTAGTTGCTCAGGGGCTGGCATCTGTAAAATATGACTGGCAAACATATTTAGTACATCCCAATATTTGCAAGGAAGATATATAAATAAAATCTTTATCAATGTTTGCATTGCCAAAAAAACAATGTTCAGGCCTGACAAGGTATTGCTAGCACAATTTATTATTTTATTATTACAAGTATTTATATGACGCCAAGATTTTACAGAAGACAGGGAGAACCTGCAAACTCCATGCAGATGGTGTCCTAGCCGACATACGAACCTGGGACCTAGCACTGCAATGGCCAGAGCGCTAACCACTGAGCCACCATGCTGCCTATTTACAATGGTATTGTATTGTAGGATTTGATTATGGGGGCATGCAAATAGGAATTTGAAATTGTTCCCAAGGGTGAGGATTGTCCTGAACAGTAATGCTGTTAAAAGTATATTGATGCAGTGATACTATGTACAGTACTAACGTATGTTTGTGCCATTACAGGCTAATGTCTACTTTATGTCTGGAAAATCAAACCAACGTCAAAGATATAATCTTGTTGGGATTCCAAGGCAAGCAGGGCAGAAATATTCCTCTGGCTAGTCTCTTCATGATCATATACCTCTCTATAAACATTGGGAATGGTCTTATTGTTATAACTGTGTGTTTACAACAAAACCTCCAGAAACCAATGTACTACTTGCTTGCTCACTTCTCTGGCCTTGAAATTTGCTATACTGCAGTGTTCATGCCATGGATAATAGTAAGCCTTATGACAGGTATTCAAATGATGCCATTAACTAGATGTATGATCCAGTTGTATTTCTATATTTCCTTTGGTGTCTCAGAACTTCTTCTTTTGGCTGTTATGGCCGTGGATAGGCATCAAGCTATTTGCAATCCTTTGCATTACACACAAGTTATGAATAAAAAAATTTGCACTTGTCTTTCTCTTGGCAGTTGGATAGGTGGATTTCTTTTTAGCCTACCGCCAATACTTTTGCTACAGCATTTAGAATTCACAGGAACAAATGTTATAAATAATTTTTTATGTGATGGTCCAGCTATCCTTCAGTTGTCTTGTACTGATACCAGGCTTCATGATCTTATGTCATTTGTCCTTTCAATAGTGACGATGATGACTTCTTTCTTGTTTACATTTTGTTCCTATATTTCGGTGATCCATACAATTCTAAAGCTTCCCAAAAACACAAAGAAATCAAAAACCTTCTCAACTTGCTCATCCCATCTTACAGCTGCTGCCATTTACTATGGGTCACTGATTTTCATGTATGCCCGACCTCAGTCAATTAAAACTTATGACGTGCATAAGACAATATCTACGTTTTATACTATCATTCTTCCAATTATCAATCCCTTAATATACAGTTTAAGGAACAAGGAATTTAAAGACGCAGTGAAAAGGCTTTTTCAGTAAAGATAAAAGTAATTACGTCAGTTGCTTTTTACAACCAGATATAAACTAAACTGATACAAATCACCATCCACCTGTGCATAAAAAATATAGTTATTCACTTACGAATGAAAAGACTATGAAATATTCTGCTTTATTCTAAACATATTCGGCAGCACCCTAAACACTGTAAAACCAGAATCTTTGCATTCTAAAAAAGCAAAGATAATTTTTCTTTCTTGTTTTCCAAATCTTCACATAATAATATTTTTATCTCAATCTCCTGTTTTATGGTCATATAAAGGTAGTAATAATACATGTAGGATATATGCAATATTCTGAGTGTGGATGTTTTTATAATAAATTACTCTGGTTTAATAAAACCGATCAAACATTCTGTTTTCTGAAGTCAGAACTGTTACAGAGCGAAGCAACACGGTAAAATCCATATGTAAAAAACATTTCCTACAAACTCACCTTCCCCAGTGGCAGTTTTAGCATCAGATTTCAGGGGGGCCATGACATGGGCACAATATCTGGTTGACACAGTGTGGCATGGGAAACATGGCCATAAGGTGATCCATATTGGCTGTCACAAGTGACATGATTAAAGCAGAACTACAGTAAAAAAAAAAATCACACCTACCTTTAATCCAGTGCAGGTGTGAGATCGGGTTCCATAGCACTGCAAAGGAGAAAAAAAGAGCTGCACATACGTTATATTTGAATTTTCTTCCTCTTGATGGAAAAATGCCCCTTCTGTGCTTGGCCAGTTTTGGCAGAGCCTCACAGGATGCTTGACAAAGGTATACCTGGAGGCTCCGCACTCCTATTCAGTCTTGGTCACCACAAGACCTAAAGGGTTTTTTGTTAAAAAAAAGGTGTTACATTTTAAAAAAAGGGTCGTCTAAAGAAAAGTTGTGAATGTTTCCACCCATTAGCTGTACAGGTTGGAAACTTCCCAAATCAGTATTATCAATGTTTTTTGAAAACCTGTAATTAGAAATATTAAGGCTGCCATTACTGAGCTCCTTGTGTCATTGTAATTATGTTAAGCATTGACTCCCTTACACAAAACAAGTTTGCATGTAGTAAAGTGAGAGTCAATGTTAAATCCTTGATGGAAAAATTGGGTAAAATTTCATTTTTGCTTAAATTTACTCAAAATAGCAATTTGAGTAATTTGAGTTAATTCAGATTTATCTTTATCCTCAAGTCTCTACAGGAAACGCACACCCTGGATAGTGCACACCCTGGATAGTGAACATTTGTAAAAAAAAACATACCATACTCACAATACTTGTGGGTTCGCAGGAATTGTTCTGAAGACATAAAATTTGAACAGGTCGCCAAAGATTTACAAGATAGGTTACTGGCAATGGGATACAGTCGAAAAAAACTTAAGAAGGCTTTCCAGAAAGAGAAAAACAAATCAAGGTCAGAAGTTTTATATGGTCCAAAGAACACACAGAACTCTGGAAGAAAATTAATTGTTAATACATGTTTCTATGATTCCTATGTGAAACTAAGAAATATATGGAAACAGCATTGGTCTTTACTCACCTCTGATCCAACTCTGAAAAAATTCAGAGCTCCCTACCTGTAGTTCACCCTTAGAAAACTACCTTCCCTACAAACAGTAAACAGTAAACCCAAAACAAAAACAACACATACACCTTTAATCCCACAGATCAGTGTATCCATCTGGAGGTTTCTCCCATCAGGTCCCATATCATCCCAGTATCTGTCTTTGGCCTGGGACAGAGGGAGCGACAGGCACTGACATTTTCTTCTCTTCTTCTCTTTTCTTCTACCTGCGTCTCGGCGGTCAAGATTTATTAGGGCGGTACTGCACCCTTAAAAAAAAGTGTGAAAAAGGTACCTATCCTTGTGGTAAATGCATTTATTGTAATTAGGTATTTCAAAGCATGGATAAATAATAAATACCTTGTAATATAAGGACTAAACTAAATGGATTTGTGGATTGTAACACTTCAGCGGTAGTTTTTCTCGCCTTCTGTAGTTGTGGGAGATTATATTGAGAAACAAAAAGATTCTTTTGAAAGAGAATCTATGAACATTTGTACAACATAAAAAGTGGGTAGTTATCCCACATGGAAGTAGAGCATAATTTTAACGTGCTTTAAAATGAGATTTGTTGCTCAAGAAAGAGTATTTTCTGATCCAAGAGGTGGTAACTTTGTTAAAAAAATTTTACAAAAAAAAGGCAAAATGGATATTTGAGTTGGAAGCAACAAAATATCCAGGTTTAAATGAGGTTTTGCGTTTTAAGTCCTTTCTCTAATGTCTCTATAAAGAAAACATCTCAATAATATTAAGTCCACTGTACCATATTGATGCCCTCTAAACATCCATTTAGGCATGTGGGTTTGTTGTTGTTTATATATTTTTTATATATTGTTATATATTTTATTTTTATTTTAGTTTTGATTTTTCAGTGGCAAAATGATAAATTGGTGACAGTATGTGACGAACGCCCTCTCAGCCCGCACCCCTGGACATAGACTTTCCAGCAAGCTCAGCAAGAGTCCACGCACCAGCAGGCCGAAGAGGGGTCATAGGGACAAGGGTAACCATTCTGATAACCCTTGCCACACACACCTTCACAGGTAGACTGCCACCACGTGCTTAAATGGATCCATGCACCGTTACCCTTGACAACCGCAGTTATTCTTCTGCTTCTTTAGTGTCACACGCTGCTACTCCAGACAGGGATGTGACAGAAATCACAATGTTTATAGTAGCGTTTCAGGTTAGCAAGTTACACTATTTCTACTTAGAGCATTCAGAGATTCGGCTTACACTTTTTTAAGTGTTTAATAAGTAAAAACATACAAAAACCGTGCATAAACAAATTATAGAAAAATATAGGGTAGTCAAAGAACAATAACAGAACAATAGCAGAACTATAACAACAGCATAAAATAAAAAGGGATAACAGTGAAATAATACTTAGGTAGAGTTGCTTTTCCTGGTCCAGGTTGCGATGTAAAGTCCAAGTTATTAAACAGAGTTACTGGGCTCCCTGCAGTGCTCAATGTGTCAGTGACGTTGTCTTTAGCGACATGATGGTATCAGTGAGAGCTCTTTCTGCTGGGCTTATATGGCTTTTTATATGCCAACAACAGAAGTGGGACTAATAGGACTATTATGTACACTTTCAAAAGGCCCTGGTTTTTTCTATTAATAATATTGTCATAAGTACAGGTTTTATGGACTGCCAACCCCCAGATTACTTATCACCACAAAATATAATGTTCATATAGACCAAACTAGGTATGTCTGGGACTTATAGTTCCCCAGGCTAAATATGGTTTCAATGCTTCCCTGTGGCCTAGTAAACTAGTTCTTGGTCTCAAAATGCTCACCATAATGATCCAACTACAAATCCGTCATCTATTACTTCATACAGAATGGTATATTAGAAATATAAGGAAATATAATAAGGAAATATAAGGATTAGGAATAAATGTGTTTCAGAAAACATATCAGAGACACTCTGTCTGGCCTTATCTGTGGTTTTTGACATCTGGGACACAAAGGTCCTGATTCATCAAGCAAAATTGGAAGCTTGCTCGCGCATTCGTATTCGCGATCCGAAATTGTAAGCCGTCGCGCAATTCAGCAACTGAATGAGCTCGCGGCCGGAGCCGCGCATCTCCGGCAGCTTTACACTGGTGAGCTTGCATTAAAAGTCACTGTTCCCCTAAAAAATCATTCTTTCTAATGGCACACATATTACCCTGAGCACTAAAAAAGAATGTTTGCGCTGTTCAAATGTTTAAAACATGTATGTGCGCTAAAAAAAAAGCATATTTTAAAATCACTGATTTCTTTTCTGTTAGGCAAGAGTTACCCGAGTTCAACTCCTCTACATAGGCACCTATATAAAAGCTTCCGATGCCTGATTGGAGAAGCCGCTCGCGGGTAAATCCCGCTACTATCTTGCGACTGACCGCGCGCGAAGCCATCGGACTAGATTTTCCCACAAAAGTCACAAGCACACACACGTTCTTTTGTTTGCTTCTTATGTATATGTGTATATATATATATATAT
>NC_092863.1:41347372-41350899 GCF_032062135.1 Pyxicephalus adspersus | reverse complement strand
TTATTTTGTGAATGAGTACAATGTAACCTAAAAAAGTAGCACTTACCCAAAAGAAGATGAAGCATTAAAGATTCTAATTGACCTGTAATGGACTGTGGATACGCACAGAACAGAGAGCAGGTGTGCGCTAATTAATTGCTATGATCTCACCATTGACAGCTTAACAGATCCTCCTTAATCGCGCAGCTGAAATCTAATCGCCTTAATTGGCAGATTGGCGACCCCTATTGCTCATTATTATCAAGGCAGGAATCCGGCTGGCAGTGAGGGGGCGATTGTACGAGCGCACTCAACTCCAGACCGCGGGAACCCGGCTCGCTGGAAGCGCGAAGGTACGCGCGTCCAGCGAGCGCGGATTTCATTGATGAATAAGGGCCATAGACTCCAACTTTTACAAAACTGGAGACACACTGTCTACAGACAATTAATTAACAGCAAACTATTGCAAATTAGGACCCTTTTTGTTATTATATAGGGGAGAATAATCTCAATTACCACAAGGACCTTACACAGGAAGACTATTTGTTAATTTTAAAGGGTAGATTGGGACCTAATATTTTCCACCATATCACTCTAATTATTTTTCACAATATCACACCTTCCCCCAATAGGAGAGAGCTTGGGAGGGATCACTTGATCCTCCTCAGTGCAACTGTCCTTCACTGGCTCGGTCCGGCGAGACAGACTATCCGCATTAGCATGCGTACTGCCTTTTTTGTGTTGGATCATGAAGTCATCCTGCTGAGGAATCAGGCTCTAACGGAGCAACTTCCTATTGTCTCTGGCTGTACGGTTCAGCCAAATGAGTGGGTTGTGATCAGTGATCAGTGGGTTGTGATCAGTGATCAGCTTCGGTCATAGAAGTATGGCTGCAGCTTCTGTAGGGCCCACACAATTGCAAGGCATTCTTTTTAATGGTGGCTTATGCCATCTCCCTAGGAAGCAATTTCCTACTAAGGTACAAAATTGGATGCTCATCCCCTGCTTGATCCACCTGGCTTAGTACTGCACCTAAGCCATAAGAGGATGCATACGAGGTTTATACTAAAAACCAGCGGGTAAAATCTGGGGCTTCAAGAACAGGAGCACTCTGACATTTGCTGGGTTTCACTGTCAGATTTTACAGATGCGATCTTGTCCACCTGTGACAGATGATCAAGGTGTTCTTCCCAGGTGTTACTGAACACTGGTATATCATCCAGAAAGGCATCTGCAAATTTACCCAGCCCTTCCAATAGGTTATTTACAACCCTCTGAAAGGTGGCTGGTGCATTTTTCATCCCAGAAGGCATAACCAAAAACTCAAATAACCCAAAGGGGATGATGAAAGCAGATTTTTCCAGGGCTTCTGGTGATATGGGAATTTGTCAGTACCCCCGGGTGAGATCCATTATTGTCAGGTAGTGGGCACCTGCCAGCTAATCCAACAACTCATCAATTCTAGGGATTGGGTAGGCATCAGATAAGGTGATGGCATTAAGTTTTCTGTAGTGTAGTGTACTGTGAGACATGGTAGGCCATCTTTCTAATAGGAGGGTGCGCGCCTGTGTCTACTTTGTGGACAGCAAGGTGTGTTCTCCCTGGTTTTGCAGTGAATGTGCACCTGTGCGGTGTGAACACTTCAAGCAGCTAATCCTTCTGGAGGAGGAAGTGTTGTGAGTTGGGGCTTGGCTCATTACTCACCTCCCTGATATCGGCTAAAAAATCTAGTAATAGATCAGCCTCTACCTGTTCAGGCCTACTACATACAGGCATGACATGAGCTGTTCTCTCATGGTGTAATTTAAGCATATTCACATGAAAAGCCCTCTGCCTCCTACCACTAAGGTTTACTATGTAGGTTATATCATTCAGTCGCTGGGTTATTGGGTATGGTCTGTCCCAGGCAACCTGCAGTTTGTTCTGCCGTATTGGCAACAGAACATACACCTGTTGGCCCACCTCATATGTCCTGGGCATTTTGATCATACCAACACTTTTGTTTGACCTGAGCCCATGCCATGTTCTCTCGGACCATCCCCACCAACTCTTTTATCTCGGAATTTAGGTAAATAGTTCATGACAGAAACTTCTGTACCTTGTACAATGCCGTCCCAAGACTCCCAAAATAAATGAAGTGGACCTCTCACTTTTCTCCCATACAGGTGTTCAAAGTGTGAAAAACATGTGGACTCTTGAGGGACCTCTCAGTAGGCAAAAAGCAGATGAGGAAGATATCGTTCCCAGTTCTTTCCTTGTGACTCTACAAACGTCCGCAACATTTTTTTTAAGTTACCATTCAACCGTTCACACAGGCTGTTTGTTTGTGGGTGATAGGGACTAGCCACAATATAAGTCATTTGTATTTTAGCACACAAAGCCTCCATCAGGTTAGACATGAACTGGGGGCCCTGGTCGCTGAGGAGTTCAGCCGGAAATCCAACTCAGGTGAAGATTGCCAGCAGGGCATCAGCAAATTTGTCTGCTCTGAGGGAGGAAAGCACAGTTTCTGGATAGCCACAGTTTCTGGATAACGGGTGGCATAGTCCACTGCTGTCAAAATGTATCGCTTGCTTGAGCTACTGGCAATGGGTGGGGGCCCAATTATATCTACTGCAACCCTGCAAAAGGGCTTATCAATCACTGGAAGTGGATGCAAGGGGACCCTGCACACATCACCCGCCTTGCCCACCTTTTGACAAACTGTACAGGACTGACAGTAATGAGCTATATCTGCACCCTTGTTAGGCCAGAGTTGTGCTTTACCCGGGCCTTGGTCTTGGCAACACCCAAGTGACCTGCAAGGGGACTTTAACAAATGTCCCCCAAATTGATCCGGTACAATAAGTTGCTGTCTGACCGTTTTTACCTTACTGCTGTCTGTTAGCAGTTCCTCCCGGTACAACTTCTGCTGGTCTAACTCGGTACAACTCCTGTTTTAATCAGTGAAGCTGGGTGATGGGTTTCTTTAAAGCCATTTGGTATTTGCTAGCAAATGTTCTGAATCCTGGACCAGATCCGTTTCAGGTGTCCCTTTATTACAACATACAGACATACATCCACTTTTACAAAAAAGTATCAACATAAATACATATTTGAAACATTATAACAAGTCATCAATGAGTGCCAATGTATCATCAATGATGATGTCCATTCCGGGACACTCTGGGACACTGCAAAAATCAATCAATACCAAAGTCCTGTTTCTCTGCACATATTGATTTGGTCTATATTTGGGATGTGACATATGGGCACTTAATGCAATATAATAAATGTTCGCCAACCAGTGAACCCTTTATTTATAGTTAAAATTAAGATAATTTGAATAAATAGGCCACAAAGGATTTTTTCCTTATACCTCCACAGGAAAACTGTTAAATTATTTTGAAAACTAAGCTTTCACTGTTCATATGTATTGTATTACATTAACTTCCTGGGTGGTTCAATTCTGTCTGGATTTATATGTCTAAAAGCTGTACATTGCCCCTGATTCATCATTGAAATCCGCGATCGCGGGAAGCGCGATAATACGCGCGACCCGCGATCGC
>NC_092863.1:41332153-41343112 GCF_032062135.1 Pyxicephalus adspersus | reverse complement strand
TTACTTTGTATTGGATTTGATACAAATATTTTGTATTGAATCCAATACAAAATAATTTTAAATTTCCGCCACCCTCCCTTGCACACACTCATTGCAATCGCCGGGGGGACCAATCAGAGGAAAGGACACGGCCAGAGAAAGGAATCGAATGGGCAGGATACTGGAGGATGCCAGTGGGACCAGGTTAGTCTTTATTCTTTAATTTTTTAGTTAGCCCGAGTGTAGCATGATATAACAGATATATAACACAACTACATGATATATTTATGTTTTCAAATAAAATTTGCAATAACATTTTTTGTATGGTGTTACATGCCTGAAATATCAATTTATACATTTAAAACAATATGTATCAGAATTAAAAAAAAAACACAACAGGTACACATTCTTAAGAATTGTGCTGAAGCAAATATTGGTGGTATAGGTTTTGTGCCCCCAGTTTGCAATTTTTTTAAGAACCTTAGCACAGGGGAGGAATTAGAGCTGCCCTCACACAGAATTTGAAACTCTTTGTGTACCTAAAGACCCGATAGGCCCTTTCGAGTATGTATGCGTTGTTAAATTTAGTGGAGATTATGTGCCATCATTTACTGCAGTGGTCCCCAACCTTTTGTGGGGGTTGGGGACCTTTGATTTACATGATCCTGGGAAAGTGATTTAGGGTAATCCTTTACTCCAACGGAGAGGGATAGAATCCTTACCTTGACTCACAGAAGCTCTATGAGCATTAGATATCAGGATATGGGGTGTAAGATTATATCCCGGTGGTAAAAGACTCCAGACAGACTGCATCAGGTTTCCCATCAGTTTCAAATACATGCTTGAGGTGTGGTTCTGGGGTAGGATATTTGTTACACATATTTTGGTCTTTTCCAGAAAATTCTAGAAACATTCCTTGCGGACTTTGGATCACATTGACATTATATCTTCATGCATTTGTTTCAGATCCATGATACAAATTTCCCATTCTTCCACAACCAAATAGGTTTGAAATGATATGAGCTTTGTGACATTGCATGGTATCCTCCTGGAAGAAGCCATCAGAGATTGGTACAGTGCACGTATGAAGCAATGAACATGGTTAGCAACAATTATAAGGAAGGCAGTGGCTATTAAATGATCTTCATTTGGTACTAAGGGGTGTCAGTGTGCCAGAGAAAATATCACCCACACCATTACACCACCACCAGCTTGACCCTGCCTTATACTAGGCAGGATGGATCTATGCTTTCATGCTGTTGACTAGGGATGAGCAAGCGAATTTATTTAAGTTGGTCTGGTGGAGGACCCATTGGGACTTCAAGGAAATTTTCTCGAAAATGCAAGAGGCATTCTCGCTCATCCCTACTGTTGACCCAAATTCCGACCCCACCATGCGAATGTTGCAGCAAGAATCAAGACTCGTCAGACCAAGCAGCCTTTTCCAATTTTCCTTTTTTCAATGCTAATAATAATGCTTTAAAAATACTAAAAAACCCATTAAAATCAATGCATTTCTGACATATATTTACCTAACTAACTAGTTTATATATCTTTTTTTTTTTTAAGGACATGTTGCAAAGGTCCATGGCTCCAGTCCTTAGAGGAGCTTGGTAATCAAAAAATATAAAGGACAATTTTTGTGAAAATTCCTAAAAGCAAAAACATGTTGCAAAAACATGAAAACACTGTTTGGTGAAATATTTAACTCCTAGTCAGCATTATGTAAATACAGAGAACCAGCAATTCTATAGATATAGGTAATAATTTTAGTTCTTTGCTTGGACTGCAAATATTTCACACATGTGGCTAAATACAGTAATTTGAGCATTAACAACTAGTAAAGCATTATAAAATAAATTCATTGAGTGGAACCTTATTATATATAAGCAGATATAATTAACTCACACATCCTGTGTTTTTTCCATCATTAACACATTCTATTCTTTTTTCTAATTTATCACAGACTCATCTTAACGTGGTGTCCATACACTAGGGGTTATTTGAGCATTAATAACGGCTACCAGAACAAGACAATACAAGTTTGATTGTAATAACTGAACTAAAATAATATCCATTGGGTACTTTATTTGGGGTAAATCAATCCAAAAAAATATATATTCTGTCATTCTGAGAAATCCTTCATTCTGAGGAGATTATTTTCTAAATTATCCTGATTACCTACCTGAACAGGACTCTGCATTAGAAAGGAAAGGTGGGTTGTCATTGCAGACTTGTCTCTAGGGAATAATATATCCCAGGCTGCCATACTGATGCTTTGCCTTCAATGTTTTCTACACAGAATAAAGAAATAAGACATTCTGTACCGGTTTAAAGTTTGGACACATCTTCTCATTCATTTTTTAATTTTTTATTTAATTTTTTTATATTACCAACATTAGTGTTTATCAATTAGGGATCCTCCAGAGCTTGTTAGGAGTTTATTAAGCAATAAGCAGTTTTTGACGCAGTTCAGTTTAGGTGACACTAATAATCAGTTTGGCTATCTGTAAGGGTCACATTCTTTCCAATAGCCAGAAATGAAGGAGGCATTTCCCACTGACCACTGCACTCCTGCATAGTGAGCTGTGGATATCGTGATTGTAGAAGGAGTTCCCTGAAGACCTGAACGGTAGGGTTCCCCTATGTTCAAATGGTTGAAAAACATTGCTCTAGATTGTGGAATTATTATTGAAGACATCCAAACTATGAAGTAACACACATGGAAATATGTTTTAAACAAAAATGAATTACACAAACAAGAATATTTTACAGTTTTGCAGACTCTTGGAATTATGTCAGGCTGATTTGTAAGTTAGTTACCTGGAATGATTTTCCAACATTCTAGATGGATTTTCCAGGTACCTTTAAATAACACAGGTCAACAAAAAATTTGAAACCACAGGAAAATTAGTTTTTCGAGCAGATTTTAGACCTGTTTTCAGTTTTTCTTGAAGATGTACAGTTCCTGAGTTATGAGCACTATTATAGTTAACATTAAATGTACATGTATTTTGTACTAAAATCTACTGAACAATGTCAATCAGGTACCATTGTTTCTTCAGAAATGCTTAGAGTATGTTTTTCTTGTATACTCTTTGTCTGGATTGTCGCGGTACAGCATCCAGCAGTACTCAGCCATCGTGCTTTCATTCCAGAAACCTTGGTAGTGGTGCTCCAGTAACTGAATGTCCTAGTGAAAACATTCTCCTTGTTCGTCACTCACCATACAAAGATTTTCTGGGAAGAATTCTAGACGTAAGTGCAAGAAATTGATTTTCAATGACATGCAACAACCCAGTTTCTGGTATGAATCAAGCAGATTCTGAACTGCTTCCTTGTATGCAGAAGACATATGGTTAGGGATGAGCAAGCAAATTTATTAAATTCGGTCTTGCGGCGAATTGGGACGTTTTCTACTTACCAAACTATTAGGCGAGAATGGCCAGCGAGACCAAATTTTTGGGACCTGCAAGACCAATTTGGGAAGCGGAGCTGTCAGCCCTGCTCCCTTGATTACTCTTGCAGCCCCTTACTAGTTGTATGTGTTCTTGGATAGAGTTTCTCTATAATGAATACAAACATTTGCACTTGTCTTTCTCTTGGCTGTTGGATAGGTGGGTTACCTTTTTGCCCACTGCCAATACTTTCGCTACAGCATTTTGAAGTCTAGGGAACAAATGTTATAAATTATTTTTTATGTGATGGTCCAGCTCTTCTATTCAATGGGTCACTGATTTTCATGTATGTCCAACCTTAGTCAATTAAAACGAATGATGTACATAGGATAGCATCTATGTTTTATACTATCATTCTTCAAATTCTCAATCCCTTAATAGCTATTGCCATAGAGGTTGGCCAGAAATGATTGTGCAAGTTGCTTTTAGAACCTGATATACAGTAAATTTATACAAATCATCATCCACCTGTGCATAAAATTTAAGTTTTTTTCACTTAAAAAATTATGAAACCATGAAACATTATGCTCTATTCTAAACACATATATTCTTTATTTACAAGTCAGCACCCTAAACATAAAAACTGAATATTTGCACTCTGAATCAACGCAGACCTTTTAAAGTATTTCAGCTTTCACAAACTATTTTTTGCGTGTAACAAATCTACACATTGTAACATTTTTAGCTCAATCTTTTACTTTCTAGCCATATAAAGATGTTAAAATTACATGTAGAATATGTACAATACTCTTAGTGTGGATGTTTTCTGAACTGAAGTCCGACCAGTTATAGATTAAATATGGAGTAAAGAAACAAAGAGAGGGCATTTGACAAAATAGTGCTATGTATTAAAACTATTGATACAAATTTAATAATTAAAACGGTTATGTGACTGTACAGCAATATGTATGATACAAACAATACAATGGCTTTGTTAGGCACCTTTATTCTATACAGAAATTACTACTGCCTCATTTAACAAATCAATAATAAAGTAAAATTCCATTTGTGAGTACATCCAATATATAGTAAATATTTGCAGTTTTCTTTTATATATATATATATATATATATATATATATATATATATATAAAATAAAATATGACACATTTCACCTCAACTGGCTTCTTCAGGGAAAGTAGTGACATGTGATAGTGACAAAATCATAAAGCAGAACAATATTACTTATTATTAGGGATGAGCAAGATTGCCTCTAGCAGTCTCGCGAATATTTCCTCAAACTTGCAATTTCGCGAAACCGTCAGAAGATCGAGGAAATTGAACAGTTCTCCTGTAAATTAACCTCTAGTGCCTCAGGGATCCCACACTCACGCACAGCTGTGGCTGCAATCATTGAGACGATGCCCGGCACTACAAGTTAAATTGGGAGAAGTCTCCCTATTCAAAACCTCTTGTGCTCGCTGATTGGCTGAGGAAGGCTTTCCTCAGCCAATCAGAGAGCACTAGAGGTAACTCAATCAGTGCTCTCTGATTGAATTACCAAGAAACTGTTTTCTGCTCGCTGAGCACAGAAGAACCTGCTGACATTGTAATATATGTATCTCTTACTCTGTAACACACTTTCCAGCACAATTATATTATGATACATCTGTTACATTTTTCTCGCAGTGGATCGCATTGCAATGGATAAAGGAAAAATGTATCAAAAATATCATAATATTACTGTGCTGGAAAATGTGTTACAGAGTAAAGCTGCGTACACACCTGCAATTTTTGTCGTTGGAAAGGATCTTTCACGATCCTTTCCAACGACAGAGCGGCACCCTGCTGCGCGCTCTCCCCTTCCCTTTCATTAGGATCGGTTGTCGTCCATCGTCCGTGGATCCGGCAGGACAGTCTTTCGGACGATGAACGACTGTACACACGGCAGATTTTCGCCCAATAATTGGCCGATGCCGATTATCGGGCGATAAAAATCTGACGTGTGTACGTAGCTTAAGAGATACTTATATTACAATGTCAGTAGGTTCTTCTGTGCTCAGCGGCCAGAAAACAGTTCCTTGGTAATTTAAAAACAGTACACAACAGTTCTACCAATTTACTTTTTTTTAAGGCACTAGAGGTTAAATGGGGAGAAATCCCTCCATTCAAAACCTCCAGTGCTCTCTGATTGGCTGAGGAAGGCTCCTCCTCTCAGAGTGAGTCATGTGGTTTGTGTTTATGCATGAATCCTCCGATTTTTCCCATGCTTCATTCATTCATGAGCAGCCAGCCGTGAGACTCACACTGTGTTCCTAGAAAGAGAAACTGTATCCGGGAGCACATAGTAAAGGGCTGCAAGAGCAATCTGAGGAGCGGAGCTGACAGCTCGGCTCCCCTGATTGGTCTTGCACGTCCCAAAAATTTGTTCTCGCTGGGTGAATTTACAAAGGTTGTTCTCGCCTACATGTTTGGTAAGCGAGAACGGCCCAATTCCCCGCGAGACCGAATTTAATAAATTCACTTGCTCATCCCTACCTTTTATCCTATTCAATACCAATCAGATTTCCAGAAAAACTCTCGGGGGGGAATTATCCATACCAAAAGCCGAAACCCCGAACCACACTCAGGGTGGAATTGCCAGCGAGTTTTATTTCTTACCTGGTCCCCTCCAGCGATGCCTGGCATCTGCTTCCCCATGCGATGCCGGGCAGGCGTCGCCAGGCCACTCAGATGCCTACCGGCATCTGCATCCCCGGCGTGTGAACATTGGGGATACAAGGCCAAGGGATGAAGATGCTGGCCGGGAAGTGCTAACATGTGGCTGGAGGGCAGGACCATGCAACTGGGAGGCAGGACCAGGCGGGAAATTTAAAGTAAGTATTTTTAAATGTACCATTTTGATATTTAAAAATACCTATTATTCAGACCGCCAGGGAAGTTGGGCAAAACATTTTCGTCTAATAACGTTATTGGATCTAATCTGCGTGCATATTTAGGAGTGAGAGAATTAATATGATTATATGTATATGAAATAGGAAATGTACAGTGCACTGCACAGAATGAGGTGGTATGGGGAAAGGAACACAGGGTACAGCCAAAAGAGAGGTGTGTTTTACAGTACACACAACATAGTGTACAGAATGGGACCAATCTGGCAGGCAATGACAACTTCTATGAAAATCAGTGTCACTGCAGCAAAAGTGCAGATTGCCATTGGACCTGTTGCTTCTCCAGTAGGACACTGTGCCTGTAAGCTGGGGCAGGATACCCAATTGTGCTGCTATGTAGCCTCACAACTGCTGCAGCCTCTATCAGGCTGAAAATATCTGCTGCAGGGAAGAAAAAAATTGCTGGCTAAGGTGTCTGCAGTATATGGTCCTCAAATTGGTTCTTGTTTATTGAAAAAGTATCCTTATATCTGAAACACAAAGTTATGATTCCACTAGCCACACAGACTAGTACAATTCTGTCTTGTTCCCCCTGTATCAGAGGGCATATTTATTGCTTTTTGCATGTTTAGCTGGTTTTATGTGAGTGCAGGCTGTGGGCTTTGTATTAGCAGTATAGTTGTAAATGTTTCCACCCATTAGCTGTACAGGTTGGCAATTTCCCAAATCAGTATTATTCTATGTCAGTGTTGTTTGAAAACCTGTTATTCGATTTATAAAAGCTGCCATTACTGAACTGCTAGTGTCATTGTATTGATGTTAGGCTTTGACTCACTTACACAAAACAAGCTTGCGTCTAGTAAAGTGAGAGTAAATTTTGAAACCTTACCTGCTGTTTTGTTTTGGACTAGTAACTCAAATAATGTTTCAAATAGTCATACCAGCAGTGAATTTCAAAAAGGAGGTCAACAATTGCATGTGTGTCTACATATGTTCCTATACCAGGTTTCCTTAACCATTCGTATTGTGTACATTATGCATGTTGGTGTGATGTAGTAGCATTCTGAATGGCACACTAAAACATCTTGTTGGCAGACATGCAGTGCAAAGCATTAAAGTAGAGCTTCTCACATGTGGCTAAATACAGTATTTTGAGCATTAACAACTAGTAAAGCATAATAAGATAAATTAATTGAGCGGAACCTTATTATATATAAGCAGATATAATTACCTCACACATCCTGTGTTTTTTACATCATTAACACATTATTTTCTTTTTTTCTAATTTATCACAGACTCAGCTTCACCTGGTGTCCATACACTAGGGATTGTTTGAGCATTAATAAAGGCTACCAGAACATCTACCAGAGCGAACCGAAGCAGCATGCTTTCTTTGTAAACCAGATGCACTATTTAATTTGTACCTCTTTTTGTAATATTTCTCTCTTTGTATTAATTAATTTTATTGACATAAGTGTTATTCTACTAATACAGGTAAGACAATACAGGTGTGATTGTAATAACTGAACTAAAATAATATACATGGGTACTTTATTTGGGGTAAATCAATCCAAAAAAAATTCAGTCTGTCATTAAATTGCTATAAATAAGAAGAGGGAATTCTTTTCTAAAATATCCTGATTACCTACCTGAACAGGACTCTTGAGAATATTATATCCCAGGCTATCACTCTGATGCTTTGTCTTCAATGTTTTCTACCCAGAATAAATAAACAAATAAGACATTCTGTACCAATTGAAAGATTGGACATATATTCTCATTCTTATTTTTATATTTTACCTCCATTAGTGTTTCTCAATTAGGGTTCCTCCAGGGGTTGTTAGGAGTTCCTTAAGCAATAGGCAGTTTTTGACTCAGGTTTGACTTTAAGTGACACCAATAATCTTGTTGGCTATCTGTAAGGGTCACATTCCTTCCAATTGCTAGCCATGTAAGAGGTATTTTCCTACTGACCACTATGCTCCTGCACAGTGGGCTGTGGATTTAGTGATTGTAGAAGGAGTTCCCTGAAGACCTGAAACGTATTTCAAGGGTTCTCCTATGTTAAAATGAGAGAAACATTGCTCTAGATTGTAGATTGATATTGAAGACTTCCAAACTTTGAAGTAACACACATGGAAATATGTTTTAAACAAAAAATAATTACACAAACAAGAATGTGTTATAATTTAGATTCTTCAAAGTAGTCAGCTTTTGCTTTGATGACAGCTTTGCAGTCTCTTGGAATTGTCTCAGGCTGATTCATAAGTTAGCTACCTGGAATGATTTTCCAACATTCTAGATAGTTTCTTCAGATACCTTTAAATAATTAAACATTCCATTATTTATCTTAAAAATGCAGTTTATTAAAAAAATAACTAAAACATATAATGGTAATATAACAGCTTTTTTAGGGCTGCTATAATTTGGGTTTACGGATTTTATCGTAATAAACATTGATCTTAAATTATTTTCTGTTTAAAACTGGATTAAGGCCTCAGTATGTTAGCTTGAAGGATATAATGATAAGGATCCTATTCTATCACCATTGATGGTATTCTTAATCAGTTGGGAGGATTCTGTAATAATTGGTGTATATACAATCAACAATAATGTGCTTTGTTTAGGAATATTGAAAAACATATATGTAAATATTTAATTCTTTCCTTGTTTATATAAAGAAGATGGGCCTTCTGTATGCCTTCTATATTGCCTTTTTATCACGATAGGTCCAAAATTAAAAAAAAAAAACATACAACTGATCTAAGAAAAACCTATTACAGATCCGTGTCCCAATATTTTAGGATTTTGCCAACATTGCCAGTCTGTGAAGGAGATTACTCGGGGCTGAGAATCTAGCACCCACATAGTGTACAACATTGGACAATTCTTAGGTGATTAGTTGCTCAGGGGCTGGCATCTGTAAAACATGGCCGGCATGTATAATTATTACATCCCATTATTTACAAGTAAGATATAGAAATAAAATCTTTGTCAATGTTCAGGCCTGACAAAGTGTTGCTAGCACAATGGTATTGTACTGTGGGATTTGATTATGGGGGCATGCAAAAAAGGAAGTTGAAATTGTGCCCAAGGGTGAAGAGTGTCTTGAATAGCAATGCTGTTGAAAACATATCGATGCAGTGAACCTATAAAAAGGTGAGGCAAGGAAAAATGTACATATATGTACAGTACTAACGTATGTTTGTGCCATTACAGGCTAATGTCTACTTTATGTCTGGAAAATCAAACCAAAGTCAAAGATATAATCTTGTTGGGATTCCAAGGCAAGCAGGGCAGAAATATTCCTCTGGCTATTCTCTTCATGATCATATACCTTTCTATAAACATTGGGAATGGTCTTATTGTTATAACTGTGTGTTTACAACAAAACCTCCAGAAACCAATGTACTACTTGCTTGCTCACTTCTCTGGCCTTGAAATTTGCTATACTGCAGTGTTCATGCCATGGATAATAGTAAGCCTTATGACAGGTATTCAAATGATGTCATTAACTAGATGTATGATCCAGGTGTATTTTTTTATTGCTTTTGGTGTTTCAGAACTTCTACTTTTGGCTGTTATGGCCATGGATAGGCATCAAGCTATTTGCAATCCTTTGCATTACTCACAAATAATGAATACAAACATTTGCACCTGTCTTTCTTTTGGCTGTTGGATAGGTGGATTACTTTTTGGCCTTCCGCCAATACTTTCCCTACAGCAATTAGAATTCTTAGGGACAAATGTTATAAATTATTTTTTATGTGATGGTCCAGCTCTCCTCCACTTGTCTTGTACTGATAACAGGTCTCATGGTCTGGTTTCGTTAATCCTTTCACTGGTGACGACACTGACATCTTTTTTATTTACATTGTGTTCTTATATTTGGGTGATCCATACAATTTTAAAGCTTCCCACAAACACAAGGAAATCAAAAACCTTTTCAACCTGCTCATCCCATCTTACAGCTGCTGCCATATTCTATGGGTCACTGATTTTCATGTATGTCCAACCTCAGTCAATTAAAACAAATGACGTTCATAAAATAGCATCTATGTTTTATACTATCATTCTTCCAATTCTCAATCCCTTAATATACAGTTTAAGGAACAAGGAATTTAAAGACGCAGTGAAAAAACTATTGCCATAGAGGTTGGCAAAAAATAATTATGCAAGTTGCTTTTACAACCTGATATACAGTAAATTGATACATATCATCATCCACCTGTGCATAAAATGTAAGGATTTTTTTACTTAAAAATTATGAAACTATGAAACATTATGCTTTATTCTAAACACATATATTCTTCATCTATAAGTTAGCACCCTAAACATAAAAACTGAATATTTGCACACTGAATCAATGCAGATCTTTTAACGTCTTTCAGCCTTCACAAACTATATTTTTTTGTGTATCAAATCTACACATTGTAATATTTTTAGCTCATCTTCTCATCTTCTTTCTAGCCATATAAAGATGTTAAAATTACATGTAGAATATGTATAACATTGTGAGTGTGGATGTTTTCTAAGCTGAAGTCAGACCAGTTATACCGTGTTTCCCCGAAAATAAGACACTGTCTTATATTTTTTTGGCTCCCAAAAACACACTAGGTCTTATTTTCAGGGGATGTCCTATTTTTCCATGAAGAAGACTACAGTACACATTTATTGTTGAAAGTCACTCA